>NC_068920.1:5253927-5553927 GCF_023091745.1 Budorcas taxicolor
GGAAAGCCTCGTGGGAAAGCCACAGATCCCTTGATCCACGTGACAGGAAGCGTGACACTACTGCTGCGGCTCGGGAGGAAAGCGCACGTGCATGCCCTCACTCGAGACGAGGCCTGACTCACCAGGGGAGACTCAGAAGCACCCCAAGGTCCATGGCAACACTGGAGAGGAATCCTCAGGTTCCGGCCCCGACTCCACTCAAGCTCTTAGGCCCCGGCATGGACGGGAGAGGAATCCCGGGATGGTCCCCAGCAACTCGCATGGGGACTGGCCTTTCCTCAGGCCACCAGAGCGGGTTCCTGAGCTCCCCGTCGTAACTCGAGAAGACCTGCCGAAACTCGAGCAAATCCAGTAGGGTCTCCCCTCCAGGCGAGATGAGGCCCATTTCCGCTGAGGCGTCCCGAGGTTGAGCACACCTCACCTCTGGAACTTCGAAAGGGTCCTTCACACCCTTGGTGCAAATCAAGAAGTTCCCCGACATACCCATCTCCACTCGAGATGAAACACGAGTGTCCCGCCCACCTCTAGAGGAGCCCCGTTTGCGCCTCGTAGCTAGAGATGAGGGATCCTTTCCCTGCTTCGTCCTGAAAGAGTTTCCCGGCATTCCCGTCGGATCTCAAAAGGAGGCCCTCTCAACGGGAACGGCGAGAGGAACTCCAGGGTCGTGCCACCATTCCAAGAGTCCCCCAGATGTCTCAGTACTTTCCAGAGGAACCTCTTTTCCCTTCACCGGCTCGTCTTTCTAGCCGAGGATCGACTCACACCAAGGTGGCACGTGGCACATCCCTGTGGGAAAGCCTCGTGGGAAAGCCTCGAGGCACAGCCTCGAGGGAAAGCCACAGATCCGTTGATCCACCTGCTAAGATGCGTGACACTACTGCTGCAGCTCCGGAGGAAAGCACACGTGCATGACCCCACTCGAGACAAATCCTGACTCCCCTGGGGAGTCTCAGAAGCACCCCAGGATCCATGGCAACACTGGAGAGGAATCCTCAGGTTCCGGCCCTGACTCCACACAAGGTGTTAGTCCCCGGCATGGACGGCAGTGGAATCCCGAGATGGCCCGTAGCGACTGGCATAGGGACTGGCCTTTCCTGAAGCCACCAGAGCGGGTCCCTGAGGTCCCCGTCGTAACTCGAGAAGACCTGTCGCAACTGGAGAAATCCCAGGATGTTCTCCACTCCAGGCGAGATGTGGCCCATTTCCACTGAGGCGTCTCGAGGCTGATCACACCTCACCTCTGGAACTTCGAAAGGGTCCCTCACACCCTTGGTGCAAATCAAGAAGTTCCGCGACATTCCCGGTTCCACTCGAGAGGAAACACGAGGGTCCCGTCCACATCCAGAGGAGCCCCGTTTCCGCGTCGTAGCTCGAGATGAGGTATCCTTTCCCTGGATCGTCGGGAAAGAGTTCCCGGCGTTCCCGTCGCATCTCAAGAGGAGACCCTCTCAACAGGAACGGCGAGAGGAACTCCAGGGTCCTGCCACCATTCCAAGAGGCGCCCAGATGTCTCAGTCCATTCCAGAGGAACCTCTTTTCCATTCACCGGCTCGTCTTTCACGCCGAGGATCGACTCACACCAAGGTGGCACGTGGCACAGCCCTGTGGAAACCCTCGTGGGAAAGCCTCGAGGGAAAGCCTCGAGGGAAACTCACAGATCCCTTGATCCACGTGACAGGAAGCGTGACACTACTGCTGCAGCTCGGGAGGAAAGCGCACGTGCATGCCCCCACTTGAAACGAGGCCTGACTCCCCTGGGGAGAGTCAGAAGCACCCCAAGATCCATGGCAACACTGGAGAGGAATCCTCAGGTTCCGGCCCCGACTCCACACAAGGTCTTAGGCCCCGGCATCGACGTGAGAGGAATCCCGAGAGGGCCCCTAGCAACTCGCATGGGGACTGGCCTTTCCTGAGGCCATCAGAGCGGGTCCCTGAAGTCCCCGTCGTAACTCGAGAAGACCTGACGCAACTCGAGAAAATCCAGGAGGTTCTCCCCTCCAGGCGAAATGAGGCCCAATTTCCGCTTAGGCGACTCGAGGCTGATCACACCTCACCTCTGGAACTTCGAAAGGGTCCTTCACACCCTTGGAGCAAATCAATAAGTTCCCCGACATACCCGTCTCCACTCGAGAGGAAACACGAAGGTCCCACCCACATCCAGAGGCGTCCCGTTTCCGCCTCGTAGCTCAAGATGAGGGACACTTTCCCTGCTTTGTCGGGAAAGAGTTCCCGACCTTCCCGTCGCATCTCAAGAGGAGGCCCTCTCAACAGGAACTGCGAGAGGAATTCAGGGTCGTGCCACCATTCCAAGAGTCCGTCAGATGTCTCAGTCCATTCCAGAGGAACCTCTTTTCCCTTCACCGGCTCGTCTTTCACGCCGAGGATCGACTCACACCAAGGTGGCACGTGGCACAGGCCTGTGGGAAACCCTCGTGGGAAAGCCTCGCGGGAAAGCCACAGATCCCTTGATCCACGTGACAGGAAGAGTGACACTACTGCTGCAGCTCGGGAGGAAAGCGCACATACATGCCCCCAATCGAGACAAGGCCTGACACCCCTGGGGAGGCCAGAAGCACCACAAGAACCATGTCATCAGTGGAGAGGAATCCGCAGGTTTCGGCCCCGACTCCACACAAGGTCTTAGGCCCCGGCATGAACGGGAGAGGAATGCCGAGAGGGCCCCTAGCAACTCGCATTAGGACTGGCCTTTCCTGAAGCCACCAGAGCGGGCCCCTGAGGTCCCCGTCGTAACTCGAGAAGACCTGCCGCAACTCGAGAATATCCAGGAGGTTCTCCCCTCCAGGCGAGATGAGGCGCATTTCCGCTGAGGCGTCTCGAGGCTGATCACACCTCACCTCTGGAAGTTCGAAAGGGTCTTTCACACCCTTGGTGCAAATCAAGAAGTTCACCGACATACCCGTCTCGACTCGAGAGGAAACACGAGGGTCCCGCCCACATCCAGAGGAGCCCCGTTTCCGCCTCGTAGCTAGAGATGTGATATCCCTTCCCTGCTTCGTCGGGAAAGAATTCCCGGCGTACCTGACGCATCTCAAGAGGAGGCCCTCAATAGAGGAACGGCGAGAGGAACTCCAGGGTCGTGTCACCATTCCAAGAGTCCCCCACATGTCTCAGTCCATTCCAGAGGAACCTCTTTTCCCTTCACCGGCTCGTCTTTCACGCCGAGGATCGACTCACACCAAGGTGGCAAGTGCCACAGCCCTGTGGGAAAGCCTCGTGGGAAATCCTCGAGGGAAAGCCGCAGATCCCTTGATCCACGTGACAGGAAGCGTGACACTACTGCTTCAGCTCGGGAGGAAAGTGCACGTGCATGCCCCCACTCGAGACGAGGTCTGACTCCCCTGGGGAGACTCAGAAGCACCCCAAGATCCATGTCAACACTGGAGAGGAATCCTCAGGTTCCTGCCCCGACTCCACACAAGGTCTTAGGCCACGGCATGGACGGGAGAGGAATCCTGAGAGGGCGCCTAGCAACTCGCATGGGGACTGGCCTTTCCTGAGGCCACCAGAGCGGGTCCCTGAGGTCCCTGTGGTAACTCGAGAAGACCTGCCGCAACTCGAGAAACTCCAGGAGGTTCTCCCCTCCAGGCGAGATGAGGCCCATTTCCGCTGAGTCGTCTCGAGGCTGATCACACCTCACCTCTGGAACTTCGAAAGGGTCTTTCACACCCTTGGTGCAAATCAAGAAGTTCCCTGACATACCCGTCTGCACTCGAGAGGAAACACGAGGGTCCCGCCCACATCCAGAAGAGCCCCGTTTCCAACTCGTAGATCGAGATGAGGGATCCTTTCCCTGCTTCGTCGGGAAAGAGTTGCCGGCGTTCCCGTCGCATCTCAAGAGGAGGCCCTCAATAGAGGAACGGCGAGAGGAACTCCAGGGTCGTGCCACCATTCCAAGAGTCCCCCACATGTCTCAGTCCATTCCAGAGGAACCTCTTTTCCCTTCACCGGCTCGTCTTTCACGCCGAGGATCGACTCACACCAAGGTGGCACGTGGCACATCCCTGTGGGAAAGCCTCGTGGGAAAGCCTCGAGGGAAAGCCACAGATCCCTTGATCCACATGACAGTAAGCGTGACACTACTGCTGCAGTTTGAGAGGAAAGTGCACATGCATGTCCCCACTCGAGACGAGGCCTGACTGCCATGGGGAGACTCAGAAGCTCCCCAAGATCCATGGCAACACTGGAGAGGAATCCTCAGGTTCCGGCCCCGACTCCACACAAGGTCTTAGGCCCCGGCATCGACGGGAGAGGAATCCCGAGATGGCCCCTAGCAACTCGCATGGGGACTGGCCTTTCCTGAGGCCACCAGAGCGGGTCCCTGAATTCCCCGTCGTAACTCGAGAAGACCTGCCGCAACTGGAGAAAACCCAGGATGATCTCCTCTCCAGGCGAGATGAGGCCCATTTCCGCTGAGGCGTCTCGAGGCTGATCACACCTCACCGCTAGAACTTCGAAAGGGTCCTTCACACCCTTGGTGCAAATCAAGAAGTTCCCCGACATACCCATCTCCACCCGAGATGAAACACGAGTGTCCCGCCCACATCCAGAGGAGCCCCGTTTCCGCCTCGTAGATCGAGATGAGGGATCCTTTCCCTGCTTCGTCGGGCAAGAGTTCCCGGTGTTCCCGTCGGATCTCAAGAAGAGGCCCTCTCAACGGTAACAGCGAGAGGAAATCCAGGGTCGTGCCACGGTTCCAAGAGTCCCCCAGATGTCTCAGTCTATTCCAGAGGAACCTCTTTTCCCTTCACCGGCTCGTCTTTCACGCCGAGGATCGACTCACACCAAGGTGGCACGTGGCTCAGCCCTCTGGGAAAGCCTCGTGGGAAAGCCACAGATCCCTTGATCCACGTGACAGGAAGCGTGACACTACTGCTGCGGCTCGGGAGGAAAGCGCACGTGCATGCCCTCACTCGAGACGAGGCCTGACTCACCAGGGGAGACTCAGAAGCACCCCAAGGTCCATGGCAACACTGGAGAGGAATCCTCAGGTTCCGGCCCCGACTCCACTCAAGCTCTTAGGCCCCGGCATGGACGGGAGAGGAATCCCGGGATGGTCCCCAGCAACTCGCATGGGGACTGGCCTTTCCTCAGGCCACCAGAGCGGGTTCCTGAGCTCCCCGTCGTAACTCGAGAAGACCTGCCGAAACTCGAGCAAATCCAGTAGGGTCTCCCCTCCAGGCGAGATGAGGCCCATTTCCGCTGAGGCGTCTCGAGGTTGAGCACACCTCACCTCTGGAACTTCGAAAGGGTCCTTCACACCCTTGGTGCAAATCAAGAAGTTCCCCGACATACCCATCTCCACTCGAGATGAAACACGAGTGTCCCGCCCACCTCTAGAGGAGCCCCGTTTGCGCCTCGTAGCTAGAGATGAGGGATCCTTTCCCTGCTTCGTCCTGAAAGAGTTTCCCGGCATTCCCGTCGGATCTCAAAAGGAGGCCCTCTAAACGGGAACGGCGAGAGGAACTCCAGGGTCGTGCCACCATTCCAAGAGTCCCCCAGATGTCTCAGTACTTTCCAGAGGAACCTCTTTTCCCTTCACCGGCTCGTCTTTCTAGCCGAGGATCGACTCACACCAAGGTGGCACGTGGCACATCCCTGTGGGAAAGCCTCGTGGGAAAGCCTCGAGGCACAGCCTCGAGGGAAAGCCACAGATCCGTTGATCCACCTGCTAAGATGCGTGACACTACTGCTGCAGCTCCGGAGGAAAGCACACGTGCATGACCCCACTCGAGACAAATCCTGACTCCCCTGGGGAGTCTCAGAAGCACCCCAGGATCCATGGCAACACTGGAGAGGAATCCTCAGGTTCCGGCCCTGACTCCACACAAGGTGTTAGTCCCCGGCATGGACGGCAGTGGAATCCCGAGATGGCCCGTAGCGACTGGCATAGGGACTGGCCTTTCCTGAAGCCACCAGAGCGGGTCCCTGAGGTCCCCGTCGTAACTCGAGAAGACCTGTCGCAACTGGAGAAATCCCAGGATGTTCTCCACTCCAGGCGAGATGTGGCCCATTTCCACTGAGGCGTCTCGAGGCTGATCACACCTCACCTCTGGAACTTCGAAAGGGTCCCTCACACCCTTGGTGCAAATCAAGAAGTTCCGCGACATTCCCGGTTCCACTCGAGAGGAAACACGAGGGTCCCGTCCACATCCAGAGGAGCCCCGTTTCCGCGTCGTAGCTCGAGATGAGGTATCCTTTCCCTGGATCGTCGGGAAAGAGTTCCCGGCGTTCCCGTCGCATCTCAAGAGGAGACCCTCTCAACAGGAACGGCGAGAGGAACTCCAGGGTCCTGCCACCATTCCAAGAGGCGCCCAGATGTCTCAGTCCATTCCAGAGGAACCTCTTTTCCATTCACCGGCTCGTCTTTCACGCCGAGGATCGACTCACACCAAGGTGGCACGTGGCACAGCCCTGTGGAAACCCTCGTGGGAAAGCCTCGAGGGAAAGCCTCGAGGGAAACTCACAGATCCCTTGATCCACGTGACAGGAAGCGTGACACTACTGCTGCAGCTCGGGAGGAAAGCGCACGTGCATGCCCCCACTTGAAAGGAGGCCTGACTCCCCTGGGGAGAGTCAGAAGCACCCCAAGATCCATGGCAACACTGGAGAGGAATCCTCAGGTTCCGGCCCCGACTCCACACAAGGTCTTAGGCCCCGGCATCGACGTGAGAGGAATCCCGAGAGGGCCCCTAGCAACTCGCATGGGGACTGGCCTTTCCTGAGGCCATCAGAGCGGGTCCCTGAAGTCCCCGTCGTAACTCGAGAAGACCTGACGCAACTCGAGAAAATCCAGGAGGTTCTCCCCTCCAGGCGAAATGAGGCCCAATTTCCGCTTAGGCGACTCGAGGCTGATCACACCTCACCTCTGGAACTTCGAAAGGGTCCTTCACACCCTTGGAGCAAATCAATAAGTTCCCCGACATACCCGTCTCCACTCGAGAGGAAACACGAAGGTCCCACCCACATCCAGAGGCGTCCCGTTTCCGCCTCGTAGCTCAAGATGAGGGACACTTTCCCTGCTTTGTCGGGAAAGAGTTCCCGACCTTCCCGTCGCATCTCAAGAGGAGGCCCTCTCAACAGGAACGGCGAGAGGAATTCAGGGTCGTGCCACCATTCCAAGAGTCCGTCAGATGTCTCAGTCCATTCCAGAGGAACCTCTTTTCCCTTCACCGGCTCGTCTTTCACGCCGAGGATCGACTCACACCAAGGTGGCACGTGGCACAGGCCTGTGGGAAACCCTCGTGGGAAAGCCTCGCGGGAAAGCCACAGATCCCTTGATCCACGTGACAGGAAGAGTGACACTACTGCTGCAGCTCGGGAGGAAAGCGCACATACATGCCCCCAATCGAGACAAGGCCTGACACCCCTGGGGAGGCCAGAAGCACCACAAGAACCATGTCATCAGTGGAGAGGAATCCGCAGGTTTCGGCCCCGACTCCACACAAGGTCTTAGGCCCCGGCAAGAACGGGAGAGGAATGCCGAGAGGGCCCCTAGCAACTCGCATTAGGACTGGCCTTTCCTGAAGCCACCAGAGCGGGCCCCTGAGGTCCCCGTCGTAACTCGAGAAGACCTGCCGCAACTCGAGAATATCCAGGAGGTTCTCCCCTCCAGGCGAGATGAGGCGCATTTCCGCTGAGGCGTCTCGAGGCTGATCACACCTCACCTCTGGAAGTTCGAAAGGGTCTTTCACACCCTTGGTGCAAATCAAGAAGTTCACCGACATACCCGTCTCGACTCGAGAGGAAACACGAGGGTCCCGCCCACATCCAGAGGAGCCCCGTTTCCGCCTCGTAGCTAGAGATGTGATATCCCTTCCCTGCTTCGTCGGGAAAGAATTCCCGGCGTACCCGACGCATCTCAAGAGGAGGCCCTCAATAGAGGAACGGCGAGAGGAACTCCAGGGTCGTGTCACCATTCCAAGAGTCCCCCACATGTCTCAGTCCATTCCAGAGGAACCTCTTTTCCCTTCACCGGCTCGTCTTTCACGCCGAGGATCGACTCACACCAAGGTGGCAAGTGCCACAGCCCTGTGGGAAAGCCTCGTGGGAAATCCTCGAGGCACAGCCTCGAGGGAAAGCCACAGATCCGTTGATCCACGTGACAGGAAGCGTGACACTACTGCTGCAGCTCGGGAGGAAAGTGCACGTGCATGCCCCCACTCGAGACGAGGTCTGACTCCCCTGGGGAGACTCAGAAGCACCCCAAGATCCATGTCAACACTGGAGAGGAATCCTCAGGTTCCTGCCCCGACTCCACACAAGGTCTTAGGCCACGGCATGGACGGGAGAGGAATCCTGAGAGGGCGCCTAGCAACTCGCATGGGGACTGGCCTTTCCTGAGGCCACCAGAGCGGGTCCCTGAGGTCCCTGTGGTAACTCGAGAAGACCTGCCGCAACTCGAGAAACTCCAGGAGGTTCTCCCCTCCAGGCGAGATGAGGCCCATTTCCGCTGAGTCGTCTCGAGGCTGATCACACCTCACCTCTGGAACTTCGAAAGGGTCTTTCACACCCTTGGTGCAAATCAAGAAGTTCCCTGACATACCCGTCTGCACTCGAGAGGAAACACGAGGGTCCCGCCCACATCCAGAAGAGCCCCGTTTCCAACTCGTAGATCGAGATGAGGGATCCTTTCCCTGCTTCGTCGGGAAAGAGTTGCCGGCGTTCCCGTCGCATCTCAAGAGGAGGCCCTCTCAACAGGAACAGCGAGAGGAACTCCAGGGTCGTGCCACCATTCCAAGAGTCCCCCACATGTCTCAGTCCATTCCAGAGGAACCACTTTTCCCTTCACCGGCTCGTCTTTCACGCCGAGGATCGACTCACACCAAGGTGGCACGTGGCACAGCCCTGTGGGAAAGCCTCGTGGGAAAGCCTCGAGGGAAAGCCACAGATCCCTTGATCCACATGACAGTAAGCGTGACACTACTGCTGCAGTTTGAGAGGAAAGTGCACGTGCATGTCCCCACTCGAGACGAGGCCTGACTCCCATGGGGAGACTCAGAGGCACCCCAAGATCCATGGCAACACTGGAGAGGAATCCTCAGGTTCCGGCCCCGACTCCACACAAGGTCTTAGGCCCCGGCATCGATGGGAGAGGAATCCCGAGATGGCCCCTAGCAACTCGCATGGGGACTGGCCTTTCCTGAGGCCACCAGAGCGGGTCCCTGAATTCCCCGTCGTAACTCGAGAAGACCTGCCGCAACTGGAGAAAACCCAGGATGATCTCCTCTCCAGGCGAGATGAGGCCCATTTCCGCTGAGGCGTCTCGAGGCTGATCACACCTCACCGCTAGAACTTCGAAAGGGTCCTTCACACCCTTGGTGCAAATCAAGAAGTTCCCCGACATACCCATCTCCACCCGAGATGAAACACGAGTGTCCCGCCCACATCCAGAGGAGCCCCGTTTCCGCCTCGTAGATCGAGATGAGGGATCCTTTCCCTGCTTCGTCGGGCAAGAGTTCCCGGTGTTCCCGTCGGATCTCAAGAAGAGGCCCTCTCAACGGTAACAGCGAGAGGAAATCCAGGGTCGTGCCACGGTTCCAAGAGTCCCCCAGATGTCTCAGTCTATTCCAGAGGAACCTCTTTTCCCTTCACCGGCTCGTCTTTCACGCCGAGGATCGACTCACACCAAGGTGGCACGTGGCTCAGCCCTCTGGGAAAGCCTCGTGGGAAAGCCACAGATCCCTTGATCCACGTGACAGGAAGCGTGACACTACTGCTGCGGCTCGGGAGGAAAGCGCACGTGCATGCCCTCACTCGAGACGAGGCCTGACTCACCAGGGGAGACTCAGAAGCACCCCAAGGTCCATGGCAACACTGGAGAGGAATCCTCAGGTTCCGGCCCCGACTCCACTCAAGCTCTTAGGCCCCGGCATGGACGGGAGAGGAATCCCGGGATGGTCCCCAGCAACTCGCATGGGGACTGGCCTTTCCTCAGGCCACCAGAGCGGGTTCCTGAGCTCCCCGTCGTAACTCGAGAAGACCTGCCGAAACTCGAGCAAATCCAGTAGGGTCTCCCCTCCAGGCGAGATGAGGCCCATTTCCGCTGAGGCGTCCCGAGGTTGAGCACACCTCACCTCTGGAACTTCGAAAGGGTCCTTCACACCCTTGGTGCAAATCAAGAAGTTCCCCGACATACCCATCTCCACTCGAGATGAAACACGAGTGTCCCGCCCACCTCTAGAGGAGCCCCGTTTGCGCCTCGTAGCTAGAGATGAGGGATCCTTTCCCTGCTTCGTCCTGAAAGAGTTTCCCGGCATTCCCGTCGGATCTCAAAAGGAGGCCCTCTCAACGGGAACGGCGAGAGGAACTCCAGGGTCGTGCCACCATTCCAAGAGTCCCCCAGATGTCTCAGTACTTTCCAGAGGAACCTCTTTTCCCTTCACCGGCTCGTCTTTCTAGCCGAGGATCGACTCACACCAAGGTGGCACGTGGCACATCCCTGTGGGAAAGCCTCGTGGGAAAGCCTCGAGGCACAGCCTCGAGGGAAAGCCACAGATCCGTTGATCCACCTGCTAAGATGCGTGACACTACTGCTGCAGCTCCGGAGGAAAGCACACGTGCATGACCCCACTCGAGACAAATCCTGACTCCCCTGGGGAGTCTCAGAAGCACCCCAGGATCCATGGCAACACTGGAGAGGAATCCTCAGGTTCCGGCCCTGACTCCACACAAGGTGTTAGTCCCCGGCATGGACGGCAGTGGAATCCCGAGATGGCCCGTAGCGACTGGCATAGGGACTGGCCTTTCCTGAAGCCACCAGAGCGGGTCCCTGAGGTCCCCGTCGTAACTCGAGAAGACCTGTCGCAACTGGAGAAATCCCAGGATGTTCTCCACTCCAGGCGAGATGTGGCCCATTTCCACTGAGGCGTCTCGAGGCTGATCACACCTCACCTCTGGAACTTCGAAAGGGTCCCTCACACCCTTGGTGCAAATCAAGAAGTTCCGCGACATTCCCGGTTCCACTCGAGAGGAAACACGAGGGTCCCGTCCACATCCAGAGGAGCCCCGTTTCCGCGTCGTAGCTCGAGATGAGGTATCCTTTCCCTGGATCGTCGGGAAAGAGTTCCCGGCGTTCCCGTCGCATCTCAAGAGGAGACCCTCTCAACAGGAACGGCGAGAGGAACTCCAGGGTCCTGCCACCATTCCAAGAGGCGCCCAGATGTCTCAGTCCATTCCAGAGGAACCTCTTTTCCATTCACCGGCTCGTCTTTCACGCCGAGGATCGACTCACACCAAGGTGGCACGTGGCACAGCCCTGTGGAAACCCTCGTGGGAAAGCCTCGAGGGAAAGCCTCGAGGGAAACTCACAGATCCCTTGATCCACGTGACAGGAAGCGTGACACTACTGCTGCAGCTCGGGAGGAAAGCGCACGTGCATGCCCCCACTTGAAACGAGGCCTGACTCCCCTGGGGAGAGTCAGAAGCACCCCAAGATCCATGGCAACACTGGAGAGGAATCCTCAGGTTCCGGCCCCGACTCCACACAAGGTCTTAGGCCCCGGCATCGACGTGAGAGGAATCCCGAGAGGGCCCCTAGCAACTCGCATGGGGACTGGCCTTTCCTGAGGCCATCAGAGCGGGTCCCTGAAGTCCCCGTCGTAACTCGAGAAGACCTGACGCAACTCGAGAAAATCCAGGAGGTTCTCCCCTCCAGGCGAAATGAGGCCCAATTTCCGCTTAGGCGACTCGAGGCTGATCACACCTCACCTCTGGAACTTCGAAAGGGTCCTTCACACCCTTGGAGCAAATCAATAAGTTCCCCGACATACCCGTCTCCACTCGAGAGGAAACACGAAGGTCCCACCCACATCCAGAGGCGTCCCGTTTCCGCCTCGTAGCTCAAGATGAGGGACACTTTCCCTGCTTTGTCGGGAAAGAGTTCCCGACCTTCCCGTCGCATCTCAAGAGGAGGCCCTCTCAACAGGAACTGCGAGAGGAATTCAGGGTCGTGCCACCATTCCAAGAGTCCGTCAGATGTCTCAGTCCATTCCAGAGGAACCTCTTTTCCCTTCACCGGCTCGTCTTTCACGCCGAGGATCGACTCACACCAAGGTGGCACGTGGCACAGGCCTGTGGGAAACCCTCGTGGGAAAGCCTCGCGGGAAAGCCACAGATCCCTTGATCCACGTGACAGGAAGAGTGACACTACTGCTGCAGCTCGGGAGGAAAGCGCACATACATGCCCCCAATCGAGACAAGGCCTGACACCCCTGGGGAGGCCAGAAGCACCACAAGAACCATGTCATCAGTGGAGAGGAATCCGCAGGTTTCGGCCCCGACTCCACACAAGGTCTTAGGCCCCGGCATGAACGGGAGAGGAATGCCGAGAGGGCCCCTAGCAACTCGCATTAGGACTGGCCTTTCCTGAAGCCACCAGAGCGGGCCCCTGAGGTCCCCGTCGTAACTCGAGAAGACCTGCCGCAACTCGAGAATATCCAGGAGGTTCTCCCCTCCAGGCGAGATGAGGCGCATTTCCGCTGAGGCGTCTCGAGGCTGATCACACCTCACCTCTGGAAGTTCGAAAGGGTCTTTCACACCCTTGGTGCAAATCAAGAAGTTCACCGACATACCCGTCTCGACTCGAGAGGAAACACGAGGGTCCCGCCCACATCCAGAGGAGCCCCGTTTCCGCCTCGTAGCTAGAGATGTGATATCCCTTCCCTGCTTCGTCGGGAAAGAATTCCCGGCGTACCTGACGCATCTCAAGAGGAGGCCCTCAATAGAGGAACGGCGAGAGGAACTCCAGGGTCGTGTCACCATTCCAAGAGTCCCCCACATGTCTCAGTCCATTCCAGAGGAACCTCTTTTCCCTTCACCGGCTCGTCTTTCACGCCGAGGATCGACTCACACCAAGGTGGCAAGTGCCACAGCCCTGTGGGAAAGCCTCGTGGGAAATCCTCGAGGGAAAGCCGCAGATCCCTTGATCCACGTGACAGGAAGCGTGACACTACTGCTTCAGCTCGGGAGGAAAGTGCACGTGCATGCCCCCACTCGAGACGAGGTCTGACTCCCCTGGGGAGACTCAGAAGCACCCCAAGATCCATGTCAACACTGGAGAGGAATCCTCAGGTTCCTGCCCCGACTCCACACAAGGTCTTAGGCCACGGCATGGACGGGAGAGGAATCCTGAGAGGGCGCCTAGCAACTCGCATGGGGACTGGCCTTTCCTGAGGCCACCAGAGCGGGTCCCTGAGGTCCCTGTGGTAACTCGAGAAGACCTGCCGCAACTCGAGAAACTCCAGGAGGTTCTCCCCTCCAGGCGAGATGAGGCCCATTTCCGCTGAGTCGTCTCGAGGCTGATCACACCTCACCTCTGGAACTTCGAAAGGGTCTTTCACACCCTTGGTGCAAATCAAGAAGTTCCCTGACATACCCGTCTGCACTCGAGAGGAAACACGAGGGTCCCGCCCACATCCAGAAGAGCCCCGTTTCCAACTCGTAGATCGAGATGAGGGATCCTTTCCCTGCTTCGTCGGGAAAGAGTTGCCGGCGTTCCCGTCGCATCTCAAGAGGAGGCCCTCAATAGAGGAACGGCGAGAGGAACTCCAGGGTCGTGCCACCATTCCAAGAGTCCCCCACATGTCTCAGTCCATTCCAGAGGAACCTCTTTTCCCTTCACCGGCTCGTCTTTCACGCCGAGGATCGACTCACACCAAGGTGGCACGTGGCACATCCCTGTGGGAAAGCCTCGTGGGAAAGCCTCGAGGGAAAGCCACAGATCCCTTGATCCACATGACAGTAAGCGTGACACTACTGCTGCAGTTTGAGAGGAAAGTGCACGTGCATGTCCCCACTCGAGACGAGGCCTGACTGCCATGGGGAGACTCAGAAGCTCCCCAAGATCCATGGCAACACTGGAGAGGAATCCTCAGGTTCCGGCCCCGACTCCACACAAGGTCTTAGGCCCCGGCATCGACGGGAGAGGAATCCCGAGATGGCCCCTAGCAACTCGCATGGGGACTGGCCTTTCCTGAGGCCACCAGAGCGGGTCCCTGAATTCCCCGTCGTAACTCGAGAAGACCTGCCGCAACTGGAGAAAACCCAGGATGATCTCCTCTCCAGGCGAGATGAGGCCCATTTCCGCTGAGGCGTCTCGAGGCTGATCACACCTCACCGCTAGAACTTCGAAAGGGTCCTTCACACCCTTGGTGCAAATCAAGAAGTTCCCCGACATACCCATCTCCACCCGAGATGAAACACGAGTGTCCCGCCCACATCCAGAGGAGCCCCGTTTCCGCCTCGTAGATCGAGATGAGGGATCCTTTCCCTGCTTCGTCGGGCAAGAGTTCCCGGCGTTCCCGTCGGATCTCAAGAAGAGGCCCTCTCAACGGTAACAGCGAGAGGAAATCCAGGGTCGTGCCACGGTTCCAAGAGTCCCCCAGATGTCTCAGTCTATTCCAGAGGAACCTCTTTTCCCTTCACCGGCTCGTCTTTCACGCCGAGGATCGACTCACACCAAGGTGGCACGTGGCTCAGCCCTCTGGGAAAGCCTCTTGGGAAAGCCACAGATCCCTTGATCCACGTGACAGGAAGCGTGACACTACTGCTGCGGCTCGGGAGGAAAGCGCACGTGCATGCCCTCACTCGAGACGAGGCCTGACTCACCTGGGGAGACTCAGAAGCACCCCAAGGTCCATGGCAACACTGGAGAGGAATCCTCAGGTTCCGGCCCCGACTCCACTCAAGCTCTTAGGCCCCGGCATGGACGGGAGAGGAATCCCGGGATGGTCCCCAGCAACTCGCATGGGGACTGGCCTTTCCTGAGGCCACCAGAGCGGGTTCCTGAGCTCCCCGTCGTAACTCGAGAAGACCTGCCGAAACTCGAGCAAATCCAGTAGGGTCTCCCCTCCAGGCGAGATGAGGCCCATTTCCGCTGAGGCGTCTCGAGGTTGAGCACACCTCACCTCTGGAACTTCGAAAGGGTCCTTCACACCCTTGGTGCAAATCAAGAAGTTCCCTGACATACCCATCTCCACTCGAGATGAAACACGAGTGTCCCGCCCACCTCTAGAGGAGCCCCGTTTGCGCCTCATAGCTAGAGATGAGGGATCCTTTCCCTGCTTCGTCCTGAAAGAGTTTCCCGGCATTCCCGTCGGATCTCAAGAGGAGGCCCTCTCAACGGGAACGGCGAGAGGAACTCCAGGGTCGTGCCACCATTCCAAGAGTCCCCCAGATGTCTCAGTACTTTCCAGAGGAACCTCTTTTCCCTTCACCGGCTCGTCTTTCTAGCCGAGGATCGACTCACACCAAGGTGGCACGTGGCACATCCCTGTGGGAAAGCCTCGTGGGAAAGCCTCGAGGCACAGCCTCGAGGGAAAGCCACAGATCCGTTGATCCACCTGCTAAGATGCGTGACACTACTGCTGCAGCTCCGGAGGAAAGCACACGTGCATGACCCCACTCGAGACAAATCCTGACTCCCCTGGGGAGTCTCAGAAGCACCCCAGGATCCATGGCAACACTGGAGAGGAATCCTCAGGTTCCGGCCCTGACTCCACACAAGGTGTTAGTCCCCGGCATGGACGGCAGTGGAATCCCGAGATGGCCCGTAGCGACTGGCAAAGGGACTGGCCTTTCCTGAAGCCACCAGAGCGGGTCCCTGAGGTCCCCGTCGTAACTCGAGAAGACCTGTCGCAACTGGAGAAATCCCAGGATGTTCTCCACTCCAGGCGAGATGTGGCCCATTTCCACTGAGGGGTCTCGAGGCTGATCACACCTCACCTCTGGAACTTCAAAAGGGTCCCTCACACCCTTGGTGCAAATCAAGAAGTTCCCCGACATACCCGTCTCCACTCGAGAGGAAACACGATGGTCACGCCCACATCCAGAGGAGCCCCGTTTCCGCCTCGTAGATCGAGATGAGGGATCCTTTCCCTGCTTCGTCGGGCAAGAGTTCCCGGCGTTCCCGTCGGATCTCAAGAAGAGGCCCTCTCAACGGTAACAGCGAGAGGAAATCCAGGGTCGTGCCACGGTTCCAAGAGTCCCCCAGATGTCTCAGTCTATTCCAGAGGAACCTCTTGTCCCTTCACCGGCTCGTCTTTCACGCCGAGGATCGACTCACACCAAGGTGGCACGTGGCACACCCGTTTGGGAAAGCCTCGTGCGAAAGCCTCGAGGGAAAGCCACAGATCCCTTGATCCACGTGACAGGAAGCGTGACCCTACTGCTGCAGCTCGGGAGGAAAGCGCAGGTGCATGCCCCCACTCGAGACGAGGTCTGACTCCCCTTGGGAGACTCAGAAGCACCCCAAGATCCATGGCAACACTGGAGAGGAATCCGCAGGTTCCTGCCACGACTCCACACAAGGTCTTAGGCTCCGGCATGGACGGGAGAGGAATCCCGAGAGGGACCCTAGCAACTCGTATGGGGACTGGCCTTTCCTGAGGCCACCATAGCGGGACCCTGAGGTCCCCGTGGTAACTCGAGAAGACCTGCCGCAACTCGAGAAAATCCAGGAGGTTCCCCCCTCCAGGCGAGATGAGGCCCTTTTCTGCTGAGGCGTCTCGAGGTTGATCACTCCTCACCCCTGGAACTTCGAAAGGGTCCTTCCCACCCTTGGTGCAAATCAAGAAGTTCCGCGACATTCCCGGTTCCACTCGAGAGGAAACACGAGGGTCCCGTCCACATCCAGAGGAGCCCCGTTTCCGCGTCGTAGCTCGAGATGAGGTATCCTTTCCCTGGATTGTCGGGAAAGAGTTCCCGGCGTTCCCGTCGCATCTCAAGAGGAGGCCCTCTCAACAGGAACGGCGAGAGGAACTCCAGGGTCCTGCCACCATTCCAAGAGGCGCCCAGATGTCTCAGTCCATTCCAGAGGAACCTCTTTTCCATTCACCGGCTCGTCTTTCACGCCGAGGATCGACTCACACCAAGGTGGCATGTGGCACAGCCCTGTGGAAACCCTCGTGGGAAAGCCTCGAGGGAAAGCCTCGAGGGAAACTCACAGATCCCTTGATCCACGTGACAGGAAGCGTGACACTACTGCTGCAGCTCGGGAGGAAAGCGCATGTGCATGCCCCCACTTGAAACGAGGCCTGACTCCCCTGGGGAGAGTCAGAAGCACCCCAAGATCCATGGCAACACTGGAGAGGAATCCTCAGGTTCCGGCCCCGACTCCACACAAGGTCTTAGGCCCCGGCATCGACGTGAGAGGAATCCCGAGAGGGCCCCTAGCAACTCGCATGTGGACTGTTCTCTCCTGAGGCCATCAGAGCGGGTCCCTGATGTCCCCGTCCTAATTCGAGAAGACGTGCCGCAACTCGAGAAAATCCAGGAGGTTTTTTCCTCCAGGCGAAATGAGGCCCTTTTCTGCTGAGGCGTCTCGAGGTTGATCACACCTCACCTTTGGATCTTCGAAAGGGTCCTTCACACCCTTTGTGCAAATCCAGAAGTTCCCTGACATACCCGTCTCCACTCGAGAGGAAACACGAGGGTCCCGCCCACATCCAGAGAAGCCCCGTTTCCGCCTCGTTCCTCGAGATGAGGGATCCTTTCCCTGCTTCTTCGGGAAAGAGTTCCCGGCGTTCCCATAGCATCTCATGAGGAGGCCCTCTCAACAGGAACGGCGAGAGGAACTCCAGGGTCGTGCCACCATTCCAAGAGTCCCCCAGATGTCTCAGTCCATTCCAGAGGAACCTCTTTTCCATTCCCCGGCTCTTCTTTCAATCCGAGGATCGACTCACACCAATGCGGCACGTAGCACAGCCCTGTGGGAAAGCCTCGTGGGAAAGCCTCGAGGGAAAGCTTCAAGGGAAAGCCACAGATCCCTTGATCCACGTGACAGGAAGCGTGACACTACTGCTGCGGCTCGGGAGGAAAGCGCACGTGCATGCCCCCACTCGAGACGAGGCCTGACTCCACTGGGGAGACTCAGAGGCACCCCAAGATCCATGGCAACACTGGAGAGGAATCCTCAGGTTCCGGCCCCGACTCCACACAAGGTCTTAGGCCCCGGCATGGACGGGAGAGGAATCCTGAGATGGCCCCTAGCAAGTCGCATGGGGACTGGCCTTTCCTGAGGCCACCAGAGCGGGTCCCTGTGGTCCCCGTCGTAACTCGAGAAGACCTGGCGCAACTCGAGCAAATCCAGGAGGTTCTCCCCTCCAGGCGAGATGAGGCCCTATTCCGCCGAGGCATCTCGAGGCTGATCACACCTCACCTCTGGAACTTCGAAAGGGTCCTTCACACCCTTGGTGCAAATCAAGAAGTTCCCCGACATACCCGTCTCCACTCGAGAGGGAACACGAGGGACACGCCCACATCCAGAGGAGCCCCGTGTCCGCCTCGTAGCTCGAGATGAGGGATCCTTTCCCTGCTTCTTCGGGAAAGAGTTCCCGGCGTTCCGGTTGCATCTCAAGAGGAGGCCCTCGAAACAGAAACGGCGAGAGGAACTCCAGGGTCGTGCCACCATTCCAAGAGTCACCCAGATGTCTCAGCCCATTCCACTGGAAACTCTTTTCCATTCACCGGCTCGTCTTTCCCGACGAGGATCGTCGCACACCAAGGTGGCACGTGGCACAGCCCTGTGGGAAAGCCTCGTGGGAAAGCCTCGAGGGACAGCCTCGAGGGAATGCCACAGATCCCTTGATCCACGTGACAGGAAGCGTGACACTACTGCTGCAGCTCGGGAGGAAAGCGCACGTGCATGCCGCCACTCGAGACGAGGCCTGACTCCCTTGGGGAGACTCAGAAGCACCCCAAGATCCATGGCAACACTGGAGAGGAATACTCAGGTTCCGGCCCCGACTCCACACAAGGTCTTAGGCCCCGGCATGGACGGGAGAGGAATCCCGGGATGGTCCCCAGGAACTCGCATGGGGACTGGCCTTTCCTGAGGCCACCAGAGCGGGTCCCTGAGGTCCCCGTCGTAACACGAGAAGACCTGCCGAAACTCGAGCAAATCCAGGAAGTTCTCCCCTCCAGGCGAGATGAGGCCCATTTCTGCTGAGGCGTCTAGAGGTTGATCACACCTCACCTCTGGACCTTCGAAAGGGTCCTTCACACCCTTGGTTGAAATCAAGAAGTTCCCCGACATACCCATCCCCACTCGAGATGAAACACGAATGGCCCGCCCACATCCAGAGGAGCCCCGTTTGCGCCTCGTAGCTCGAGATGAGGGATCCTTTCCCTGCTTCGTCCTGAAAGAGTTTCCCGGCATTCCCGTCGGATCTCAAAAGGAGGCCCTCTAAACGGGAACGGCGAGAGGAACTCCAGGGTCGTGCCACCATTCCAAGAGTCCCCCAGATGTCTCAGTACTTTCCAGAGGAACCTCTTTTCCCTTCACCGGCTCGTCTTTCACGACGAGGATCGACGCACTCCAAGCTGGCACGTGGCACACCCCTGTGGGAAAGCCTCGTGTGAAAGCCTCGAGGGAAAGCCACAGATCCATTGATACACGTGACAGGAAGCGTGACACTACTGCTGCAGCTCGGGAGGAATGCACTCGTGCATGCCCCCACTCGAGAAGAGGCCTGACTCCCCTGGGGAGACTCAGAAGCTCCCCAAGATCCATGGCAACACTGGAGAGGAATCCTCAGGTTCCGGCCCCGACTCCACACAAGGTCTTAGGCCCCGGCATCGACGGGAGAGGAATCCCGAGATGGCCCCTAGCAACTCGCATGGGGACTGGCCTTTCCTGAGGCCACCAGAGCGTGTCCCTGAATTCCCCGTCGTAACTCGAGAAGACCTGCCGCAACTGGAGAAAACCCAGGATGATCTCCTCTCCAGGCGAGATGAGGCCCATTTCCGCTGAGGCGTCTCGAGGCTGATCACACCTCACCGCTAGAACTTCGAAAGGGTCCTTCACACCCTTGGTGCAAATCAAGAAGTTCCCCGACATACCCATCTCCACCCGAGATGAAACACGAGTGTCCCGCCCACATCCAGAGGAGCACCGTTTCCGCCTCGTAGATCGAGATGAGGGATCCTTTCCCTGCTTCGTCGGGCAAGAGTTCCCGGCGTTCCCGTCGGATCTAAAGAAGAGGCCCTCTCAACGGTAACAGCGAGAGGAAATCCAGGGTCGTGCCACGGTTCCAAGAGTCCCCCAGATGTCTCAGTCTATTCCAGAGGAACCTCTTGTCCCTTCACCGGCTCGTCTTTCACGCCGAGGATCGACTCACACCAAGGTGGCACGTGGCACACCCGTTTGGGAAAGCCTCGTGCGAAAGCCTCGAGGGAAAGCCACAGATCCCTTGATCCACGTGACAGGAAGCGTGACCCTACTGCTGCAGCTCGGGAGGAAAGCGCAGGTGCATGCCCCCACTCGAGACGAGGTCTGACTCCCCTTGGGAGACTCAGAAGCACCCCAAGATCCATGGCAACACTGGAGAGGAATCCGCAGGTTCCTGCCACGACTCCACACAAGGTCTTAGGCTCCGGCATGGACGGGAGAGGAATCCCGAGAGGGACCCTAGCAACTCGTATGGGGACTGGCCTTTCCTGAGGCCACCATAGCGGGACCCTGAGGTCCCCGTGGTAACTCGAGAAGACCTGCCGCAACTCGAGAAAATCCAGGAGGTTCCCCCCTCCAGGCGAGATGAGGCCCTTTTCTGCTGAGGCGTCTCGAGGTTGATCACTCCTCACCCCTGGAACTTCGAAAGGGTCCTTCCCACCCTTGGTGCAAATCAAGAAGTTCCGCGACATTCCCGGTTCCACTCGAGAGGAAACACGAGGGTCCCGCCCACATCCAGAGAAGCCCCGTTTCCGCCTCGTAGATCGAGATGAGGGATCCTTTCCCTGCTTCGTCGGGCAAGAGTTCCCGGTGTTCCCGTCGGATCTCAAGAAGAGGCCCTCTCAACGGTAACAGCGAGAGGAAATCCAGGGTCGTGCCACGGTTCCAAGAGTCCCCCAGATGTCTCAGTCTATTCCAGAGGAACCTCTTTTCCCTTCACCGGCTCGTCTTTCACGCCGAGGATCGACTCACAACAAGGTGGCACGTGGCTCAGCCCTCTGGGAAAGCCTCGTGGGAAAGCCACAGATCCCTTGATCCACGTGACAGGAAGCGTGACACTACTGCTGCGGCTCGGGAGGAAAGCGCACGTGCATGCCCTCACTCGAGACGAGGCCTGACTCACCAGGGGAGACTCAGAAGCACCCCAAGGTCCATGGCAACACTGGAGAGGAATCCTCAGGTTCCGGCCCCGACTCCACTCAAGCTCTTAGGCCCCGGCATGGACGGGAGAGGAATCCCGGGATGGTCCCCAAAAACTCGCATGGGGACTGGCCTTTCCTGAGGCCACCAGAGCGGGTTCCTGAGCTCCCCGTCGTAACTCGAGAAGACCTGCCGAAACTCGAGCAAATCCAGTAGGGTCTCCCCTCCAGGCGAGATGAGGCCCATTTCCGCTGAGGCGTCTCGAGGTTGAGCACACCTCACATCTGGAACTTCGAAAGGGTCCTTCACACCCTTGGTGCAAATCAAGAAGTTCCCCGACATACCCATCTCCACTCGAGATGAAACACGAGTGTCCCGCCCACCTCTAGAGGAGCCCCGTTTGCGCCTCGTAGCTAGAGATGAGGGATCCTTTCCCTGCTTCGTCCTGAAAGAGTTTCCCGGCATTCCCGTCGGATCTCAAGAGGAGGCCCTCTCAACGGGAACGGCGAGAGGAACTCCAGGGTCGTGCCACCATTCCAAGAGTCCCCCAGATGTCTCAGTACTTTCCAGAGGAACCTCTTTTCCCTTCACCGGCTCGTCTTTCTAGCCGAGGATCGACTCACACCAAGGTGGCACGTGGCACATCCCTGTGGGAAAGCCTCGTGGGAAAGCCTCGAGGCACAGCCTCGAGGGAAAGCCACAGATCCGTTGATCCACCTGCTAAGATGCGTGACACTACTGCTGCAGCTCCGGAGGAAAGCACACGTGCATGACCCCACTCGAGACAAATCCTGACTCCCCTGGGGAGTCTCAGAAGCACCCCAGGATCCATGGCAACACTGGAGAGGAATCCTCAGGTTCCGGCCCTGACTCCACACAAGGTGTTAGTCCCCGGCATGGACGGCAGTGGAATCCCGAGATGGCCCGTAGCGACTGGCAAAGGGACTGGCCTTTCCTGAAGCCACCAGAGCGGGTCCCTGAGGTCCCCGTCGTAACTCGAGAAGACCTGTCGCAACTGGAGAAATCCCAGGATGTTCTCCACTCCAGGCGAGATGTGGCCCATTTCCACTGAGGGGTCTCGAGGCTGATCACACCTCACCTCTGGAACTTCAAAAGGGTCCCTCACACCCTTGGTGCAAATCAAGAAGTTCCCCGACATACCCGTCTCCACTCGAGAGGAAACACGATGGTCACGCCCACATCCAGAGGAGCCCCGTTTCCGCCTCCTAGCTCGAGATGAGGGATCCTTTCCCTGCTTCGTCGGGAAAGAGTTCCCGGCGTTCCCGTAGCATCTCAAGAGGAGGCCATCTTAACGGGAACGGCGAGAGGAACTCCAGGGCCGTGCCACCATTCCAAGAGTCCCCCAGATGTCTCAGTCCATTCCAGAGGAACCACTTTTCCCTTCACCGGCTCGTCTTTCACGCCGAGGATCGACTCACACCAAGGTGGCACGTGGCTCAGCCCTCTGGGAAAGCCTCGTGGGAAAGCCACAGATCCCTTGATCCACGTGACAGGAAGCGTGACACTACTGCTGCAGCTCGAGAGGAGAGCGCACGTGCATGCCCCCACTCGAGACGAGGCCTGACTCCCCTGGGGAGACTCAGAAGCACCCGAAGATCCATGGCAACAGTGGAGAGGAATCCTCAGGTTCCGGCCCCGACTCCACACAAGGTCTTACGCCCCGGCATGGACGGCAGTGAAATCCCGGGATGGTCCCCAGGAACTCGCATGGGGACTGGCCTTTCCTGAGGCCACCAGAGCGGGTCCCTGAGGTCCCCGTCGTAACTCGAGAAGACCTGCCGAAACTCGAGCAAATCCAGGAAGTTCTCCCCTCCAGGCGAGATGAGGCCCATTTCTGCTGAGGCGTCTCGAGGTTGATCACACCTCACCTCTGGACCTTCGAAAGGGTCCTTCACACCCTTGGTTGAAATCAAGAAGTTCCCCGACATACCCATCCCCACTCGAGATGAAACACGAATGGCCCGCCCACATCCAGAGGAGCCCCGTTTGAGCCTCGTAGCTCGAGATGAGGGATCCTTTCCCTGCTTCGTCCTGAAAGAGTTTCCCGGCATTCCCGTCGGGTCTCAAGAGGAGGCCCTCTCAACGGGAACGGCGAGAGGAACTCCAGGGTCGTGCCACCATTCCAAAATTCCCCCAGATGTCTCAGTCCATTCCAGTGGAACCTCTTTTCCCTTCACCGGCTCGTCTTTCACGCCGAGGATCGACGCACACCAAGCTGGCACGTGGCACACCCCTGTGGGAAAGCCTCGTGTGAAAGCCTTGAGGGACAGCCTCGAGGTAAAGCCACAGATCCCTTGATCCACGTGACAAGAAGCGTGACACTACTGCTGCAGCTCCGGAGGAAAGCACACGTGCATGACCCCACTCGAGACAAGGCCTGACTCCCCTGGGGAGACTCAGAAGCACCCCAGGATCCATGGCAACACTGGAGAGGAATCCTCAGGTTCCGGCCCCGACTCCACACAAGATCTTAGTCCCGGCATGGACGGCAGTGGAATCCCGAGATGGCCCCTAGCGACTCGCATGGGGACTGGCCTTTCCTGAGGCCACCAGAGCAGGTCCCTGAGGTCCTCGTCGTAACTCGAGAAGACCTGCCGAAACTCGAGAAAATCCAGGAGGTTCTCCCCTCCAGGCGAGATGAGGCCCAATTCCGCCGAGGCGTCTCGAGGCTGATCACACCTCACCTCTGGAACTTAGAAAGGGTCCTTCACACCCTTCCTGCAAATCAAGAAGTTCCCCGACATACCCGTTTTCACTCGAGAGGAAACACGAGGGTCCCTCCCACATCCAGAGGAGCCCCGTTATCACGTCGTAGCTCGAGATGAGGGATCCTTTCCCTGCTTCTTCGTGAAAGAGTTCCCGGCATTCCCGTCGCATCTCAAGAAGAGGCCCTCTCAACAGGAACGGCGAGAGGAACTCCAGGGTCGTGTCACCATTCCAAGAGTCCCAGAGATGTCTCAGTCCATTCCAGGGGAACCTCTTTTCCCTTCACCGGATCGCCTTTTACGCCGAGGATCGACTCACACCAAGGTGTCACGTGGGACAGCCCTGCGAGAAAGCCTCGAGGGAAAGCCTCGAGGGAAAGCCACAGATCCCTTGATCCACGTGACAGGAAGCGTGACACTACTGCTGCAGCTCGGGAGGAAAGCGCACGTGCATGCCCCCACTCGAGACGAGGCCTGACTCCCCTGGGGTGACTCAGAAGCACCCCAAAATCCATGGCAACACTGGAGAGGAATCCTCAGGTTCCGGCCACGACTCCACAGAAGGTCTTAGGCCCCGGCATGGACGGGAGAGGAATCCCGAGATGGCCCCTAGCAACTCACATGGGGACTGGCCTTTCCTGAGGCCACCAGAGCGGGTCCCTGAGGTCCCCGTTGTAACTCGAGAAGACCTGCCGCAACTCGAGGAAATCCAGGTGGTTCCACTCCAGGCGAGATGAGGCCCATTTCTGCTGAGGTGTCTCGAGGCTGATCACACCTCACCTCTGGAACTTCGAAAGGGTCCTTCACACCCTTGGTGCAAATCAAGAAGTTCCCCGACATACCCATCTCCACTCAAGATGAAACACGTGTGTCCCGCCCACATCCAGACGAGCCCCGTTTACGCCTCGTAGCTCGAGATGAGGGATCTTTTCCCTGCTTCTTCGGGAAAGAGTTCCCTGCGTTCCCGTCGCATCTCAAGAGAAGGCCCTCTCAACAGGTACGGAGAGAGGAACTCCAGGGTCGTGCCACCATTCCAAGATTCCACCAGATGTCTCAGTCCATTCCAGAGGAACCTCTTTTCCCTTCACCGGCTCGTCTTTCAAGCCGAGGATCGACTCACACCAATGTGGCACGTGTCACAGCCCTGTGGGAAATCCTCGTGGGAAAGCCTCGAGGGAAAACCTCGAGGGAAAGCCTCGAGGGAAAGCCACAGATCCCTTGATCCACGTGACAGGAAGCGTGACACTACTGCTGCAGCTCGGGAGGAAAGCGCACGTGCATGCCCCCACTCGAGACGAGGCCTGACTCCCCTGGGGAGACTAAGAAGCACCACAGGATACATGTCAACAGTGGAGAGGAATCCTCAGGTTCCGGCCCCGACTCCACACAAGGTCTTAGGCCCGGCATGGACGGGAGTGGAATCCCGAGATGGCCCCTAGCAAATCGCATGGGGACTGGCCTTTCCTGAGGCCACCAGAGCGGGTCCCTGAGGTCCCCGTCGTAACTCGAGAAGACCTGCCGCAACTGGAGAAAACCCAGGATGTTCTCCCCTCCAGGCGAGATGAGGCCCATTTCCGCTGAGGCGTCTCGAGACTGATCACACCTCACCTCTGGAACTTCGAAAGGGTCCCTCACACCCTTGGTGCAAACCAAGAATTTCCCCGACATACCCGTCTCCACTCGAGAGGAAACACGATGGTCACGCTCACATCCAGAGGAGCCCCGTTTCCGCCTCGGAGCTCGAGATGAGGGATCCTTTCTCTGCTTCGTCGGGAAAGAGTTCCCGGCGTTCCCGTCGCATCTCAAGAGGAGGCCATCTCAACGGGAACGGCGAGAGGAACTCCAGGGTCGTGCCACCATTTCAAGAGTCCCCCAGATGTCTCAGTCCATTCCAGAGGAACCTCTTTTCCCTTCACCGGCTCGTCTTTCAAGCCGAGGATCGACTCACACCAATGTGGAATATGTCACAGCCCTGTGGGAAATCCTCGTGGGAAAGTCTCCAGGGAAAGCCTCGAGGGAAAGCCACAGATCCCTTGATCCACGTGACAGGAAGCGTGACACTACTGCTGCAGCTCGGGAGGAACGCGCACGTGCATGCCCCCACTCAAGACGAGGCCTGACTCCCCTGGGGAGGCTCAGAAGCACCCCAAGATCCATGGCAACACTGCAGAGGAACCCTCAGGTTCCGGCCCCGACTCCACACAAGGTCTTAGGCCCCGGCATGGACGGGAGAGGAATCCCGGGATGGTCCCCAGCAACTCGCTTGGGGACTGGCCTTTCCTGAGGCCACCAGAGCGGGTCCCTGAGGTCCCCGTCGTAAGTCGAGAAGACCTGCCGAAACTCGAGCAAATCCAGGAGGTTCTCCCCTCCAGGCGAGATGAGGCCCATTTCCACTGAGGCGTCTCGAGGCTGATCACACCTCTCCTCTGGAACTTCGAAAGGGTCCTTCACACCCTTGGTGCAAATCAAGAAGTTCCCCGGCATTCCCGTCTCCACTCGAGAGGAAACACGAGGGTCCCGCCCACATCCAGAGTCGTCCCGTTTCCGCCTCGTAGCTCGAGATGAGGGATCCTTTCCCTGCTTCGTCCTGAAAGAGTTTCCCGGCATTCCCGTCGGATCTCAAGAGGAGGCCCTCTCAACGGGAACGGCGAGAGGAACTCCAGGGTCGTGCCACCATTCCAAGAGTCCCCCAGATGTCTCAGTCCTTTCCAGAGGAACCTCTTTTCCCTTCACCGGCTCGTCTTTCAAGCCGAGGATCGACTCACACCAATGTGGAATATGTCACAGCCCTGTGGGAAATCCTCGTGGGAAAGTCTCCAGGGAAAGCCTCGAGGGAAAGCCACAGATCCCTTGATCCACGTGACAGGAAGCGTGACACTACTGCTGCAGCTCGGGAGGAACGCGCACGTGCATGCCCCCACTCAAGACGAGGCCTGACTCCCCTGGGGAGGCTCAGAAGCACCCCAAGATCCATGGCAACACTGCAGAGGAACCCTCAGGTTCCGGCCCCGACTCCACACAAGGTCTTAGGCCCCGGCATGGACGGGAGAGGAATCCCGGGATGGTCCCCAGCAACTCGCTTGGGGACTGGCCTTTCCTGAGGCCACCAGAGCGGGTCCCTGAGGTCCCCGTCGTAAGTCGAGAAGACCTGCCGAAACTCGAGCAAATCCAGGAGGTTCTCCCCTCCAGGCGAGATGAGGCCCATTTCCACTGAGGCGTCTCGAGGCTGATCACACCTCTCCTCTGGAACTTCGAAAGGGTCCTTCACACCCTTGGTGCAAATCAAGAAGTTCCCCGGCATTCCCGTCTCCACTCGAGAGGAAACACGAGGGTCCCGCCCACATCCAGAGTCGTCCCGTTTCCGCCTCGTAGCTCGAGATGAGGGATCCTTTCCCTGCTTCGTCCTGAAAGAGTTTCCCGGCATTCCCGTCGGATCTCAAGAGGAGGCCCTCTCAACGGGAACGGCGAGAGGAACTCCAGGGTCGTGCCACCATTCCAAGAGTCCCCCAGATGTCTCAGTCCTTTCCAGAGGAACCTCTTTTCCCTTCACCGGCTCGTCTTTCACACCGAGGATCGACTCACACCAAGGTGGAACGTGGCTCAGCCCTTTTGGAAAGCCTCGTGGGAAAGCCACAGATCCCTTGATCCACGTGACAGGAAGCGTGACACTACTGCTGCAGCTCGGGAGGAAAGCGCACGTGCATGCCCCCACTCGAGACGAGGCCTGACTCCCCTGGGGAGACTCAGAAGCACCCCAAGATCCATGGCAACACTGGAGAGGTATCCTCAGGTTCCGGCCCCCACTCCACACAAGGTCTTAGGCCCCAGCATGGACGGGTGTGGAATCCCGAGAGGGCCCCTAGCAACTCGTATGGTGACTGGCCTTTCCTGAGGCCACCAGAGCGGGTCCCTGAGGTCCCCGTCGTAACTCGAAAAGACCTGCTGCAACTCGAGAAAATGCAGGAGGTTCTCCCCTCCAGGCGAGATGAGGCCCATTTCCGCTGAGGCGTCTCGAGGCTGATCACACCTCACCTCTGGAACTTCGAAAGGGTCCTTCACACCCTTGGTGCAAATCAAGAAGTTCCCCGACATACCCGTTTCCACTCGAGAGGAAACACGAGGGTCCCGCCCACATCCAGAGGAGCCCCGTTTCCGCCTCGTAGCTCGAGATGAGGGATCCGTTCCCTGCATCGTTGGGAAAGAGTTCCCGGCGATCCAATCGCATCTAAAGAGGAGGCCCTCTCAACAGGAACGGCGAGAGGAACTCCAGGGTCGTGCCACCATTCCAAGAGTCCCCCAGATGTCTCAGTCCTTTCAAGAGGAACCTCTTTTCCATTCACCGGCTCGTCTTTCACGCCGAGGATCGACTCACACCAAGGTGGCACGTGGCTCAGCCCTTTTGGAAAGCCTCGTGGGAAAGCCACAGATCCCTTGATCCACGTGACAGGAAGCGTGACACTACTGATGCGGCTCGGGAGGAAAGCGCACGTGCATGCCCCCACTCGAGACGAGGCCTGACTCCTCTGGGGAGACTCAGAAGCACCCCAAGATCCATGGCAACACTGGAGAGGAATCCTCAGGTTCCGGCCCCGACTCCACACAAGGTCTTAGGCCCCGGCATGGACGGGAGGGGAATCCTGAGATGGCCCCTAGAACCTCGCATGGGGACTGGCCTTTCCTGAGGCCACCAGAGCGGGTCCCTGAGGTCCCCGTCATAACTCGAGAGGACCTGGCGCAACTCGAGCAAATCCAGGAGGTTCTCCCCTCCAGGCGAGATGAGGCCCAATTCCGCCAAGGCGTCTCGAGGCTGATCACACCTCACCTCTGGAACTTCGAAAGGGTCCTTCACACCCTTGGTGCATATCAAGAAGTTCCCGGCATTCCCGTCTCCACTCGAGAGGAAACACGAGGGTCACGCCCACATCCAGAGGAACCCCGTTTCCGCCTCGTAGCTCGAGATGAGGGATCCTTTCCCTGCTTCTTCGGGAAAGATTTCCCGGCGTTCCCGTTGCATCTCAAGAGGAGGCCCTCGTATCAGAAACGGCGAGAGGAACTCCAGGGTCGTGTCACCATTCCAAGAGTCCCCCAGATGTCTCAGTCCATTCCAGAGGAAACTCTTTTCCCTTCACCGGCTCGCCTTTTATGCCGATGATCGACTCACACCATGGTGGCACGTGGCACAGCCCTGTGGGAAAGCCTCGTGGGAAAGCCTCGAGGGACAGCCTCGAGGGAAAGCCACAGATCCCTTGATCCACGTGACAGGAAGCATGACACTACTGCTGCAGCTCGGGAGGAAAGCGCACGTGCATGCCCCCAATCGAGACGAGGTCTGACTCCCCTGGGGAGACTCAGAAGCACCCCAAGATCCATGGCAACACTGGAGAGGAATCCTCAGGTTCCGGCCCCGACTCCACACAAGGTCTTAGGCCCCGGCATGGACGGGAGAGGAATCCCGGGATGGTCCCCAGCAACTCGCATGGGGACTGGCCTTTCCTGAGGCCACCAGAGCGGGTCCCTGAGGTCCCCGTCGTAACTCGAGAACACCTGCCGAAACTCGAGCAAATCCAGGAGGTTCTCCCCTCCAGGCGAGATGAGGCCCATTTCCGCTGAGGCGTCTCGAGGTTGATCACACCTCACCTCTGGAACTTCGAAAGGGTCCCTCACACCCTTGGTGCAAATCAAGAAGTTCCCCGACATACCCATCTCCACTCGAGAGGAAACACGAGTGTCCCGCCCACCTCCAGAGGAGCCCCGTTTGCGCCTCGTAGCTAGAGATGAGGGATCCTTTCCCTGCTTCGTCCTGAAAGAGTTTCCCGGCATTCCCGTCGGATTTCAAGAGGAGGCCCTCTCAACGGGAACGGCGAGAGGAACTCCAGGGTCGTGCCACCATTCCAAGAACCCCCAGATGTCACAGTCCTTTCCATAGGAACCTCTTTTCCCTTCACCGGCTCGTCTTTCACGCCGAGGATCGACTCACACCAAGGTGGCACGTGGCTCAGCCCTGTGGGAAAGCCTCGTGGGAAAGCCACAGATCCCTTGATCCACGTGACAGGAAATGTGACACTACTGCTGCGGCTCGGGAGGAAAGGGCACGTGCATGCCCCCACTCGAGACGAGGCCTGACTCCTCTGGGGAGACTCAGAAGCACCCCAAGATCCATGGCAACACTGGAGAGGAATCCTCAGGTTCCGGCCCCGACTCCACACAAGGTCTTAGGCCCCGGCATGGACGGGAGAGGAATCCCGGGATGGTCCCCAGCAACTCGCATGGGGACTGGCCTTTCCTGAGGCCACCAGAGCGGGTCCCTGAGGTCCCCGTCGTAACTCGAGAAGACCTGCCGCAACTGGAGAAACCCCAGGATGTTCTCCCCTCCAGGCGAGATGAGGCCCATTTCCGCTGAGGCGTCTCGAGACTGATCACACCTCACCTCTGGAACTTCGAAAGGGTCCCTCACACCCTTGGTGCAAACCAAGAATTTCCCCGACATACCCGTCTCCACTCGAGAGGAAACACGATGGTCACGCTCACATCCAGAGGAGCCCCGTTTCCGCCTCGTAGCTCGAGATGAGGGATCCTTTCCCTGCTTCGTCGGGAAAGAGTTCCCGGCGTTCCCGTCGCATCTCAAGAGGAGGCCATCTCAACGGGAACGGCGAGAGGAACTCCAGGGTCGTGCCACCATTTCAAGAGTCCCCCAGATGTCTCAGTCCATTCCAGAGGAACCTCTTTTCCCTTCACCGGCTCGTCTTTCAAGCCGAGGATCGACTCACACCAATGTGGAATATGTCACAGCCCTGTGGGAAATCCTCGTGGGAAAGTCTCCAGGGAAAGCCTCGAGGGAAAGCCACAGATCCCTTGATCCACGTGACAGGAAGCGTGACACTACTGCTGCAGCTTGGGAGGAACGCGCACGTGCATGCCCCCACTCAAGACGAGGCCTGACTCCCCTGGGGAGGCTCAGAAGCACCCCAAGATCCATGGCAACACTGCAGAGGAACCCTCAGGTTCCGGCCCCGACTCCACACAAGGTCTTAGGCCCCGGCATGGACGGGAGAGGAATCCCGGGATGGTCCCCAGCAACTCGCTTGGGGACTGGCCTTTCCTGAGGCCACCAGAGCGGGTCCCTGAGGTCCCCGTCGTAAGTCGAGAAGACCTGCCGAAACTCGAGCAAATCCAGGAGGTTCTCCCCTCCAGGCGAGATGAGGCCCATTTCCACTGAGGCGTCTCGAGGCTGATCACACCTCTCCTCTGGAACTTCGAAAGGGTCCTTCACACCCTTGGTGCAAATCAAGAAGTTCCCCGGCATTCCCGTCTCCACTCGAGAGGAAACACGAGGGTCCCGCCCACATCCAGAGTCGTCCCGTTTCCGCCTCGTAGCTCGAGATGAGGGATCCTTTCCCTGCTTCGTCCTGAAAGAGTTTCCCGGCATTCCCGTCGGATCTCAAGAGGAGGCCCTCTCAACGGGAACGGCAAGAGGAACTCCAGGGTCGTGCCACCATTCCAAGAGTCCCCCAGATGTCTCAGTCCTTTCCAGAGGAACCTCTTTTCCCTTCACCGGCTCGTCTTTCACACCGAGGATCGACTCACACCAAGGTGGAACGTGGCTCAGCCCTTTTGGAAAGCCTCGTGGGAAAGCCACAGATCCCTTGATCCACGTGACAGGAAGCGTGACACTACTGCTGCAGCTCGGGAGGAAAGCGCACGTGCATGCCCCCACTCGAGACGAGGCCTGACTCCCCTGGGGAGACTCAGAAGCACCCCAAGATCCATGGCAACACTGGAGAGGTATCCTCAGGTTCCGGCCCCCACTCCACACAAGGTCTTAGGCCCCAGCATGGACGGGTGTGGAATCCCGAGAGGGCCCCTAGCAACTCGTATGGTGACTGGCCTTTCCTGAGGCCACCAGAGCGGGTCCCTGAGGTCCCCGTCGTAACTCGAAAAGACCTGCTGCAACTCGAGAAAATGCAGGAGGTTCTCCCCTCCAGGCGAGATGAGGCCCATTTCCGCTGAGGCGTCTCGAGGCTGATCACACCTCACCTCTGGAACTTCGAAAGGGTCCTTCACACCCTTGGTGCAAATCAAGAAGTTCCCCGACATACCCGTTTCCACTCGAGAGGAAACACGAGGGTCCCGCCCACATCCAGAGGAGCCCCGTTTCCGCCTCGTAGCTCGAGATGAGGGATCCGTTCCCTGCATCGTTGGGAAAGAGTTCCCGGCGATCCAATCGCATCTAAAGAGGAGGCCCTCTCAACAGGAACGGCGAGAGGAACTCCAGGGTCGTGCCACCATTCCAAGAGTCCCCCAGATGTCTCAGTCCTTTCAAGAGGAACCTCTTTTCCATTCACCGGCTCGTCTTTCACGCCGAGGATCGACTCACACCAAGGTGGCACGTGGCTCAGCCCTTTTGGAAAGCCTCGTGGGAAAGCCACAGATCCCTTGATCCACGTGACAGGAAGCGTGACACTACTGATGCGGCTCGGGAGGAAAGCGCACGTGCATGCCCCCACTCGAGACGAGGCCTGACTCCTCTGGGGAGACTCAGAAGCACCCCAAGATCCATGGCAACACTGGAGAGGAATCCTCAGGTTCCGGCCCCGACTCCACACAAGGTCTTAGGCCCCGGCATGGACGGGAGAGGAATCCCGGGATGGTCCCCAGCAACTCGCATGGGGACTGGCCTTTCCTGAGGCCACCAGAGCGGGTCCCTGAGGTCCCCGTCGTAACTCGAGAAGACCTGCCGCAACTGGAGAAACCCCAGGATGTTCTCCCCTCCAGGCGAGATGAGGCCCATTTCCGCTGAGGCGTCTCGAGACTGATCACACCTCACCTCTGGAACTTCGAAAGGGTCCCTCACACCCTTGGTGCAAACCAAGAATTTCCCCGACATACCCGTCTCCACTCGAGAGGAAACACGATGGTCACGCTCACATCCAGAGGAGCCCCGTTTCCGCCTCGTAGCTCGAGATGAGGGATCCTTTCCCTGCTTCGTCGGGAAAGAGTTCCCGGCGTTCCCGTCGCATCTCAAGAGGAGGCCCTCGTATCAGAAACGGCGAGAGGAACTCCAGGGTCGTGCCACCATTTCAAGAGTCCCCCAGATGTCTCAGTCCATTCCAGAGGAACCTCTTTTCCCTTCACCGGCTCGTCTTTCAAGCCGAGGATCGACTCACACCAATGTGGAATATGTCACAGCCCTGTGGGAAATCCTCGTGGGAAAGTCTCCAGGGAAAGCCTCGAGGGAAAGCCACAGATCCCTTGATCCACGTGACAGGAAGCGTGACACTACTGCTGCAGCTTGGGAGGAACGCGCACGTGCATGCCCCCACTCAAGACGAGGCCTGACTCCCCTGGGGAGGCTCAGAAGCACCCCAAGATCCATGGCAACACTGCAGAGGAACCCTCAGGTTCCGGCCCCGACTCCACACAAGGTCTTAGGCCCCGGCATGGACGGGAGAGGAATCCCGGGATGGTCCCCAGCAACTCGCTTGGGGACTGGCCTTTCCTGAGGCCACCAGAGCGGGTCCCTGAGGTCCCCGTCGTAAGTCGAGAAGACCTGCCGAAACTCGAGCAAATCCAGGAGGTTCTCCCCTCCAGGCGAGATGAGGCCCATTTCCACTGAGGCGTCTCGAGGCTGATCACACCTCTCCTCTGGAACTTCGAAAGGGTCCTTCACACCCTTGGTGCAAATCAAGAAGTTCCCCGGCATTCCCGTCTCCACTCGAGAGGAAACACGAGGGTCCCGCCCACATCCAGAGTCGTCCCGTTTCCGCCTCGTAGCTCGAGATGAGGGATCCTTTCCCTGCTTCGTCCTGAAAGAGTTTCCCGGCATTCCCGTCGGATCTCAAGAGGAGGCCCTCTCAACGGGAACGGCAAGAGGAACTCCAGGGTCGTGCCACCATTCCAAGAGTCCCCCAGATGTCTCAGTCCTTTCCAGAGGAACCTCTTTTCCCTTCACCGGCTCGTCTTTCACACCGAGGATCGACTCACACCAAGGTGGAACGTGGCTCAGCCCTTTTGGAAAGCCTCGTGGGAAAGCCACAGATCCCTTGATCCACGTGACAGGAAGCGTGACACTACTGCTGCAGCTCGGGAGGAAAGCGCACGTGCATGCCCCCACTCGAGACGAGGCCTGACTCCCCTGGGGAGACTCAGAAGCACCCCAAGATCCATGGCAACACTGGAGAGGTATCCTCAGGTTCCGGCCCCCACTCCACACAAGGTCTTAGGCCCCAGCATGGACGGGTGTGGAATCCCGAGAGGGCCCCTAGCAACTCGTATGGTGACTGGCCTTTCCTGAGGCCACCAGAGCGGGTCCCTGAGGTCCCCGTCGTAACTCGAAAAGACCTGCTGCAACTCGAGAAAATGCAGGAGGTTCTCCCCTCCAGGCGAGATGAGGCCCATTTCCGCTGAGGCGTCTCGAGGCTGATCACACCTCACCTCTGGAACTTCGAAAGGGTCCTTCACACCCTTGGTGCAAATCAAGAAGTTCCCCGACATACCCGTTTCCACTCGAGAGGAAACACGAGGGTCCCGCCCACATCCAGAGGAGCCCCGTTTCCGCCTCGTAGCTCGAGATGAGGGATCCGTTCCCTGCATCGTTGGGAAAGAGTTCCCGGCGATCCAATCGCATCTAAAGAGGAGGCCCTCTCAACAGGAACGGCGAGAGGAACTCCAGGGTCGTGCCACCATTCCAAGAGTCCCCCAGATGTCTCAGTCCTTTCAAGAGGAACCTCTTTTCCATTCACCGGCTCGTCTTTCACGCCGAGGATCGACTCACACCAAGGTGGCACGTGGCTCAGCCCTTTTGGAAAGCCTCGTGGGAAAGCCACAGATCCCTTGATCCACGTGACAGGAAGCGTGACACTACTGATGCGGCTCGGGAGGAAAGCGCACGTGCATGCCCCCACTCGAGACGAGGCCTGACTCCTCTGGGGAGACTCAGAAGCACCCCAAGATCCATGGCAACACTGGAGAGGAATCCTCAGGTTCCGGCCCCGACTCCACACAAGGTCTTAGGCCCCGGCATGGACGGGAGGGGAATCCTGAGATGGCCCCTAGAACCTCGCATGGGGACTGGCCTTTCCTGAGGCCACCAGAGCGGGTCCCTGAGGTCCCCGTCATAACTCGAGAGGACCTGGCGCAACTCGAGCAAATCCAGGAGGTTCTCCCCTCCAGGCGAGATGAGGCCCAATTCCGCCAAGGCGTCTCGAGGCTGATCACACCTCACCTCTGGAACTTCGAAAGGGTCCTTCACACCCTTGGTGCATATCAAGAAGTTCCCGGCATTCCCGTCTCCACTCGAGAGGAAACACGAGGGTCACGCCCACATCCAGAGGAACCCCGTTTCCGCCTCGTAGCTCGAGATGAGGGATCCTTTCCCTGCTTCTTCGGGAAAGATTTCCCGGCGTTCCCGTTGCATCTCAAGAGGAGGCCCTCGTATCAGAAACGGCGAGAGGAACTCCAGGGTCGTGTCACCATTCCAAGAGTCCCCCAGATGTCTCAGTCCATTCCAGAGGAAACTCTTTTCCCTTCACCGGCTCGCCTTTTATGCCGATGATCGACTCACACCATGGTGGCACGTGGCACAGCCCTGTGGGAAAGCCTCGTGGGAAAGCCTCGAGGGGCAGCCTCGAGGGAAAGCCACAGATCCCTTGATCCACGTGACAGGAAGCATGACACTACTGCTGCAGCTCGGGAGGAAAGCGCACGTGCATGCCCCCAATCGAGACGAGGTCTGACTCCCCTGGGGAGACTCAGAAGCACCCCAAGATCCATGGCAACACTGGAGAGGAATCCTCAGGTTCCGGCCCCGACTCCACACAAGGTCTTAGGCCCCGGCATGGACGGGAGAGGAATCCCGGGATGGTCCCCAGCAACTCGCATGGGGACTGGCCTTTCCTGAGGCCACCAGAGCGGGTCCCTGAGGTCCCCGTCGTAACTCGAGAACACCTGCCGAAACTCGAGCAAATCCAGGAGGTTCTCCCCTCCAGGCGAGATGAGGCCCATTTCCGCTGAGGCGTCTCGAGGTTGATCACACCTCACCTCTGGAACTTCGAAAGGGTCCCTCACACCCTTGGTGCAAATCAAGAAGTTCCCCGACATACCCATCTCCACTCGAGAGGAAACACGAGTGTCCCGCCCACCTCCAGAGGAGCCCCGTTTGCGCCTCGTAGCTAGAGATGAGGGATCCTTTCCCTGCTTCGTCCTGAAAGAGTTTCCCGGCATTCCCGTCGGATTTCAAGAGGAGGCCCTCTCAACGGGAACGGCGAGAGGAACTCCAGGGTCGTGCCACCATTCCAAGAACCCCCAGATGTCACAGTCCTTTCCATAGGAACCTCTTTTCCCTTCACCGGCTCGTCTTTCACGCCGAGGATCGACTCACACCAAGGTGGCACGTGGCTCAGCCCTGTGGGAAAGCCTCGTGGGAAAGCCACAGATCCCTTGATCCACGTGACAGGAAATGTGACACTACTGCTGCGGCTCGGGAGGAAAGGGCACGTGCATGCCCCCACTCGAGACGAGGCCTGACTCCTCTGGGGAGACTCAGAAGCACCCCAAGATCCATGGCAACACTGGAGAGGAATCCTCAGGTTCCGGCCCCGACTCCACACAAGGTCTTAGGCCCCGGCATGGACGGGAGAGGAATCCCGGGATGGTCCCCAGCAACTCGCATGGGGACTGGCCTTTCCTGAGGCCACCAGAGCGGGTCCCTGAGGTCCCCGTCGTAACTCGAGAAGACCTGCCGCAACTGGAGAAACCCCAGGATGTTCTCCCCTCCAGGCGAGATGAGGCCCATTTCCGCTGAGGCGTCTCGAGACTGATCACACCTCACCTCTGGAACTTCGAAAGGGTCCCTCACACCCTTGGTGCAAACCAAGAATTTCCCCGACATACCCGTCTCCACTCGAGAGGAAACACGATGGTCACGCTCACATCCAGAGGAGCCCCGTTTCCGCCTCGTAGCTCGAGATGAGGGATCCTTTCCCTGCTTCGTCGGGAAAGAGTTCCCGGCGTTCCCGTCGCATCTCAAGAGGAGGCCATCTCAACGGGAACGGCGAGAGGAACTCCAGGGTCGTGCCACCATTTCAAGAGTCCCCCAGATGTCTCAGTCCATTCCAGAGGAACCTCTTTTCCCTTCACCGGCTCGTCTTTCAAGCCGAGGATCGACTCACACCAATGTGGAATATGTCACAGCCCTGTGGGAAATCCTCGTGGGAAAGTCTCCAGGGAAAGCCTCGAGGGAAAGCCACAGATCCCTTGATCCACGTGACAGGAAGCGTGACACTACTGCTGCAGCTTGGGAGGAACGCGCACGTGCATGCCCCCACTCAAGACGAGGCCTGACTCCCCTGGGGAGGCTCAGAAGCACCCCAAGATCCATGGCAACACTGCAGAGGAACCCTCAGGTTCCGGCCCCGACTCCACACAAGGTCTTAGGCCCCGGCATGGACGGGAGAGGAATCCCGGGATGGTCCCCAGCAACTCGCTTGGGGACTGGCCTTTCCTGAGGCCACCAGAGCGGGTCCCTGAGGTCCCCGTCGTAAGTCGAGAAGACCTGCCGAAACTCGAGCAAATCCAGGAGGTTCTCCCCTCCAGGCGAGATGAGGCCCATTTCCACTGAGGCGTCTCGAGGCTGATCACACCTCTCCTCTGGAACTTCGAAAGGGTCCTTCACACCCTTGGTGCAAATCAAGAAGTTCCCCGGCATTCCCGTCTCCACTCGAGAGGAAACACGAGGGTCCCGCCCACATCCAGAGTCGTCCCGTTTCCGCCTCGTAGCTCGAGATGAGGGATCCTTTCCCTGCTTCGTCCTGAAAGAGTTTCCCGGCATTCCCGTCGGATCTCAAGAGGAGGCCCTCTCAACGGGAACGGCGAGAGGAACTCCAGGGTCGTGCCACCATTCCAAGAGTCCCCCAGATGTCTCAGTCCTTTCCAGAGGAACCTCTTTTCCCTTCACCGGCTCGTCTTTCAAGCCGAGGATCGACTCACACCAATGTGGAATATGTCACAGCCCTGTGGGAAATCCTCGTGGGAAAGTCTCCAGGGAAAGCCTCGAGGGAAAGCCACAGATCCCTTGATCCACGTGACAGGAAGCGTGACACTACTGCTGCAGCTCGGGAGGAACGCGCACGTGCATGCCCCCACTCAAGACGAGGCCTGACTCCCCTGGGGAGGCTCAGAAGCACCCCAAGATCCATGGCAACACTGCAGAGGAACCCTCAGGTTCCGGCCCCGACTCCACACAAGGTCTTAGGCCCCGGCATGGACGGGAGAGGAATCCCGGGATGGTCCCCAGCAACTCGCTTGGGGACTGGCCTTTCCTGAGGCCACCAGAGCGGGTCCCTGAGGTCCCCGTCGTAAGTCGAGAAGACCTGCCGAAACTCGAGCAAATCCAGGAGGTTCTCCCCTCCAGGCGAGATGAGGCCCATTTCCACTGAGGCGTCTCGAGGCTGATCACACCTCTCCTCTGGAACTTCGAAAGGGTCCTTCACACCCTTGGTGCAAATCAAGAAGTTCCCCGGCATTCCCGTCTCCACTCGAGAGGAAACACGAGGGTCCCGCCCACATCCAGAGTCGTCCCGTTTCCGCCTCGTAGCTCGAGATGAGGGATCCTTTCCCTGCTTCGTCCTGAAAGAGTTTCCCGGCATTCCCGTCGGATCTCAAGAGGAGGCCCTCTCAACGGGAACGGCGAGAGGAACTCCAGGGTCGTGCCACCATTCCAAGAGTCCCCCAGATGTCTCAGTCCTTTCCAGAGGAACCTCTTTTCCCTTCACCGGCTCGTCTTTCACACCGAGGATCGACTCACACCAAGGTGGAACGTGGCTCAGCCCTTTTGGAAAGCCTCGTGGGAAAGCCACAGATCCCTTGATCCACGTGACAGGAAGCGTGACACTACTGCTGCAGCTCGGGAGGAAAGCGCACGTGCATGCCCCCACTCGAGACGAGGCCTGACTCCCCTGGGGAGACTCAGAAGCACCCCAAGATCCATGGCAACACTGGAGAGGTATCCTCAGGTTCCGGCCCCCACTCCACACAAGGTCTTAGGCCCCAGCATGGACGGGTGTGGAATCCCGAGAGGGCCCCTAGCAACTCGTATGGTGACTGGCCTTTCCTGAGGCCACCAGAGCGGGTCCCTGAGGTCCCCGTCGTAACTCGAAAAGACCTGCTGCAACTCGAGAAAATGCAGGAGGTTCTCCCCTCCAGGCGAGATGAGGCCCATTTCCGCTGAGGCGTCTCGAGGCTGATCACACCTCACCTCTGGAACTTCGAAAGGGTCCTTCACACCCTTGGTGCAAATCAAGAAGTTCCCCGACATACCCGTTTCCACTCGAGAGGAAACACGAGGGTCCCGCCCACATCCAGAGGAGCCCCGTTTCCGCCTCGTAGCTCGAGATGAGGGATCCGTTCCCTGCATCGTTGGGAAAGAGTTCCCGGCGATCCAATCGCATCTAAAGAGGAGGCCCTCTCAACAGGAACGGCGAGAGGAACTCCAGGGTCGTGCCACCATTCCAAGAGTCCCCCAGATGTCTCAGTCCTTTCAAGAGGAACCTCTTTTCCATTCACCGGCTCGTCTTTCACGCCGAGGATCGACTCACACCAAGGTGGCACGTGGCTCAGCCCTTTTGGAAAGCCTCGTGGGAAAGCCACAGATCCCTTGATCCACGTGACAGGAAGCGTGACACTACTGATGCGGCTCGGGAGGAAAGCGCACGTGCATGCCCCCACTCGAGACGAGGCCTGACTCCTCTGGGGAGACTCAGAAGCACCCCAAGATCCATGGCAACACTGGAGAGGAATCCTCAGGTTCCGGCCCCGACTCCACACAAGGTCTTAGGCCCCGGCATGGACGGGAGGGGAATCCTGAGATGGCCCCTAGAACCTCGCATGGGGACTGGCCTTTCCTGAGGCCACCAGAGCGGGTCCCTGAGGTCCCCGTCATAACTCGAGAGGACCTGGCGCAACTCGAGCAAATCCAGGAGGTTCTCCCCTCCAGGCGAGATGAGGCCCAATTCCGCCAAGGCGTCTCGAGGCTGATCACACCTCACCTCTGGAACTTCGAAAGGGTCCTTCACACCCTTGGTGCATATCAAGAAGTTCCCGGCATTCCCGTCTCCACTCGAGAGGAAACACGAGGGTCACGCCCACATCCAGAGGAACCCCGTTTCCGCCTCGTAGCTCGAGATGAGGGATCCTTTCCCTGCTTCTTCGGGAAAGATTTCCCGGCGTTCCCGTTGCATCTCAAGAGGAGGCCCTCGTATCAGAAACGGCGAGAGGAACTCCAGGGTCGTGTCACCATTCCAAGAGTCCCCCAGATGTCTCAGTCCATTCCAGAGGAAACTCTTTTCCCTTCACCGGCTCGCCTTTTATGCCGATGATCGACTCACACCATGGTGGCACGTGGCACAGCCCTGTGGGAAAGCCTCGTGGGAAAGCCTCGAGGGGCAGCCTCGAGGGAAAGCCACAGATCCCTTGATCCACGTGACAGGAAGCATGACACTACTGCTGCAGCTCGGGAGGAAAGCGCACGTGCATGCCCCCAATCGAGACGAGGTCTGACTCCCCTGGGGAGACTCAGAAGCACCCCAAGATCCATGGCAACACTGGAGAGGAATCCTCAGGTTCCGGCCCCGACTCCACACAAGGTCTTAGGCCCCGGCATGGACGGGAGAGGAATCCCGGGATGGTCCCCAGCAACTCGCATGGGGACTGGCCTTTCCTGAGGCCACCAGAGCGGGTCCCTGAGGTCCCCGTCGTAACTCGAGAACACCTGCCGAAACTCGAGCAAATCCAGGAGGTTCTCCCCTCCAGGCGAGATGAGGCCCATTTCCGCTGAGGCGTCTCGAGGTTGATCACACCTCACCTCTGGAACTTCGAAAGGGTCCCTCACACCCTTGGTGCAAATCAAGAAGTTCCCCGACATACCCATCTCCACTCGAGAGGAAACACGAGTGTCCCGCCCACCTCCAGAGGAGCCCCGTTTGCGCCTCGTAGCTAGAGATGAGGGATCCTTTCCCTGCTTCGTCCTGAAAGAGTTTCCCGGCATTCCCGTCGGATTTCAAGAGGAGGCCCTCTCAACGGGAACGGCGAGAGGAACTCCAGGGTCGTGCCACCATTCCAAGAACCCCCAGATGTCACAGTCCTTTCCATAGGAACCTCTTTTCCCTTCACCGGCTCGTCTTTCACGCCGAGGATCGACTCACACCAAGGTGGCACGTGGCTCAGCCCTGTGGGAAAGCCTCGTGGGAAAGCCACAGATCCCTTGATCCACGTGACAGGAAATGTGACACTACTGCTGCGGCTCGGGAGGAAAGGGCACGTGCATGCCCCCACTCGAGACGAGGCCTGACTCCTCTGGGGAGACTCAGAAGCACCCCAAGATCCATGGCAACACTGGAGAGGAATCCTCAGGTTCCGGCCCCGACTCCACACAAGGTCTTAGGCCCCGGCATGGACGGGAGAGGAATCCCGGGATGGTCCCCAGCAACTCGCATGGGGACTGGCCTTTCCTGAGGCCACCAGAGCGGGTCCCTGAGGTCCCCGTCGTAACTCGAGAAGACCTGCCGCAACTGGAGAAACCCCAGGATGTTCTCCCCTCCAGGCGAGATGAGGCCCATTTCCGCTGAGGCGTCTCGAGACTGATCACACCTCACCTCTGGAACTTCGAAAGGGTCCCTCACACCCTTGGTGCAAACCAAGAATTTCCCCGACATACCCGTCTCCACTCGAGAGGAAACACGATGGTCACGCTCACATCCAGAGGAGCCCCGTTTCCGCCTCGTAGCTCAAGATGAGGGATCCTTTCCCTGCTTCGTCGGGAAAGAGTTCCCGGCGTTCCCGTCGCATCTCAAGAGGAGGCCATCTCAACGGGAACGGCGAGAGGAACTCCAGGGTCGTGCCACCATTTCAAGAGTCCCCCAGATGTCTCAGTCCATTCCAGAGGAACCTCTTTTCCCTTCACCGGCTCGTCTTTCAAGCCGAGGATCGACTCACACCAATGTGGAATATGTCACAGCCCTGTGGGAAATCCTCGTGGGAAAGTCTCCAGGGAAAGCCTCGAGGGAAAGCCACAGATCCCTTGATCCACGTGACAGGAAGCGTGACACTACTGCTGCAGCTTGGGAGGAACGCGCACGTGCATGCCCCCACTCAAGACGAGGCCTGACTCCCCTGGGGAGGCTCAGAAGCACCCCAAGATCCATGGCAACACTGCAGAGGAACCCTCAGGTTCCGGCCCCGACTCCACACAAGGTCTTAGGCCCCGGCATGGACGGGAGAGGAATCCCGGGATGGTCCCCAGCAACTCGCTTGGGGACTGGCCTTTCCTGAGGCCACCAGAGCGGGTCCCTGAGGTCCCCGTCGTAAGTCGAGAAGACCTGCCGAAACTCGAGCAAATCCAGGAGGTTCTCCCCTCCAGGCGAGATGAGGCCCATTTCCACTGAGGCGTCTCGAGGCTGATCACACCTCTCCTCTGGAACTTCGAAAGGGTCCTTCACACCCTTGGTGCAAATCAAGAAGTTCCCCGGCATTCCCGTCTCCACTCGAGAGGAAACACGAGGGTCCCGCCCACATCCAGAGTCGTCCCGTTTCCGCCTCGTAGCTCGAGATGAGGGATCCTTTCCCTGCTTCGTCCTGAAAGAGTTTCCCGGCATTCCCGTCGGATCTCAAGAGGAGGCCCTCTCAACGGGAACGGCGAGAGGAACTCCAGGGTCGTGCCACCATTCCAAGAGTCCCCCAGATGTCTCAGTCCTTTCCAGAGGAACCTCTTTTCCCTTCACCGGCTCGTCTTTCAAGCCGAGGATCGACTCACACCAATGTGGAATATGTCACAGCCCTGTGGGAAATCCTCGTGGGAAAGTCTCCAGGGAAAGCCTCGAGGGAAAGCCACAGATCCCTTGATCCACGTGACAGGAAGCGTGACACTACTGCTGCAGCTCGGGAGGAACGCGCACGTGCATGCCCCCACTCAAGACGAGGCCTGACTCCCCTGGGGAGGCTCAGAAGCACCCCAAGATCCATGGCAACACTGCAGAGGAACCCTCAGGTTCCGGCCCCGACTCCACACAAGGTCTTAGGCCCCGGCATGGACGGGAGAGGAATCCCGGGATGGTCCCCAGCAACTCGCTTGGGGACTGGCCTTTCCTGAGGCCACCAGAGCGGGTCCCTGAGGTCCCCGTCGTAAGTCGAGAAGACCTGCCGAAACTCGAGCAAATCCAGGAGGTTCTCCCCTCCAGGCGAGATGAGGCCCATTTCCACTGAGGCGTCTCGAGGCTGATCACACCTCTCCTCTGGAACTTCGAAAGGGTCCTTCACACCCTTGGTGCAAATCAAGAAGTTCCCCGGCATTCCCGTCTCCACTCGAGAGGAAACACGAGGGTCCCGCCCACATCCAGAGTCGTCCCGTTTCCGCCTCGTAGCTCGAGATGAGGGATCCTTTCCCTGCTTCATCCTGAAAGAGTTTCCCGGCATTCCCGTCGGATCTCAAGAGGAGGCCCTCTCAACGGGAACGGCGAGAGGAACTCCAGGGTCGTGCCACCATTCCAAGAGTCCCCCAGATGTCTCAGTCCTTTCCAGAGGAACCTCTTTTCCCTTCACCGGCTCGTCTTTCACACCGAGGATCGACTCACACCAAGGTGGAACGTGGCTCAGCCCTTTTGGAAAGCCTCGTGGGAAAGCCACAGATCCCTTGATCCACGTGACAGGAAGCGTGACACTACTGCTGCAGCTCGGGAGGAAAGCGCACGTGCATGCCCCCACTCGAGACGAGGCCTGACTCCCCTGGGGAGACTCAGAAGCACCCCAAGATCCATGGCAACACTGGAGAGGTATCCTCAGGTTCCGGCCCCCACTCCACACAAGGTCTTAGGCCCCAGCATGGACGGGTGTGGAATCCCGAGAGGGCCCCTAGCAACTCGTATGGTGACTGGCCTTTCCTGAGGCCACCAGAGCGGGTCCCTGAGGTCCCCGTCGTAACTCGAAAAGACCTGCTGCAACTCGAGAAAATGCAGGAGGTTCTCCCCTCCAGGCGAGATGAGGCCCATTTCCGCTGAGGCGTCTCGAGGCTGATCACACCTCACCTCTGGAACTTCGAAAGGGTCCTTCACACCCTTGGTGCAAATCAAGAAGTTCCCCGACATACCCGTTTCCACTCGAGAGGAAACACGAGGGTCCCGCCCACATCCAGAGGAGCCCCGTTTCCGCCTCGTAGCTCGAGATGAGGGATCCGTTCCCTGCATCGTTGGGAAAGAGTTCCCGGCGATCCAATCGCATCTAAAGAGGAGGCCCTCTCAACAGGAACGGCGAGAGGAACTCCAGGGTCGTGCCACCATTCCAAGAGTCCCCCAGATGTCTCAGTCCTTTCAAGAGGAACCTCTTTTCCATTCACCGGCTCGTCTTTCACGCCGAGGATCGACTCACACCAAGGTGGCACGTGGCTCAGCCCTTTTGGAAAGCCTCGTGGGAAAGCCACAGATCCCTTGATCCACGTGACAGGAAGCGTGACACTACTGATGCGGCTCGGGAGGAAAGCGCACGTGCATGCCCCCACTCGAGACGAGGCCTGACTCCTCTGGGGAGACTCAGAAGCACCCCAAGATCCATGGCAACACTGGAGAGGAATCCTCAGGTTCCGGCCCCGACTCCACACAAGGTCTTAGGCCCCGGCATGGACCGGAGGGGAATCCTGAGATGGCCCCTAGAACCTCGCATGGGGACTGGCCTTTCCTGAGGCCACCAGAGCGGGTCCCTGAGGTCCCCGTCGTAACTCGAGAGGACCTGGCGCAACTCGAGCAAATCCAGGAGGTTCTCCCCTCCAGGCGAGATGAGGCCCAATTCCGCCAAGGCGTCTCGAGGCTGATCACACCTCACCTCTGGAACTTCGAAAGGGTCCTTCACACCCTTGGTGCAAATCAAGAAGTTCCCGGCATTCCCGTCTCCACTCGAGAGGAAACACGAGGGTCACGCCCACATCCAGAGGAACCCCTTTTCTGCCTCGTAGCTCGAGATGAGGGATCCTTTCCCTGCTTCTTCGGGAAAGATTTCCCGGCGTTCCCGTTGCATCTCAAGAGGAGGCCCTCGTATCAGAAACGGCGAGAGGAACTCCAGGGTCGTGTCACCATTCCAAGAGTCCCCCAGATGTCTCAGTCCATTCCAGAGGAAACTCTTTTCCCTTCACCGGCTCGCCATTTATGCCGATGATCGACTCACACCATGGTGGCACGTGGCACAGCCCTGTGGGAAAGCCTCGTGGGAAAGCCTCGAGGGACAGCCTCGAGGGAAAGCCACAGATCCCTTGATCAACGTGACAGGAAGCATGACACTACTGCTGCAGCTCGGGAGGAAAGCGCACGTGCATGCCCCCAATCGAGACGAGGCCTGACTCCCCTGGGGAGACTCAGAAGCACCCCAAGATCCATGGCAACACTGGAGAGGAATCCTCAGGTTCCGGCCCCCACTCCACACAAGGTCTTAGGCCCCAGCATGGATGGGTGTGGAATCCCGAGATGGCCCCTAGCAACTCGCATGGGGACTGGCCTTTCCTGAGGCCACCAGAGCGGGTCCCTGAGGTCCCCGTCGTAACTCGAGAAGACCTGCTGCAACTCGAGAAAATGCAGGAGGTTCTCCCCTCCAGGCGAGATGAGGCCCATTTCCGCTGAGGCGTCTCGAGGCTGATCACACCTCACCTCTGGAACTTCGAAAGGGTCCTTCACACTCTTGGTGCAAATCAAGAAGTTCCCCGACATACCCGTTTCCACTCTAGAGGAAACACGAGGGTCCCGCCCACATCCAGAGGAACCCGGTTTCCGCCTCGTAGCTCGAGATGAGGGATCCTTTCCCTGCTTCGTCGGGAAAGATTTGCCGGCTTTCCCGTCGCATCTCAAGAGGAGGCCCTCTCAAGAGGAACGGCGAGAGGAACTCCACGGTCGTGCCACCATTCCAAGAGCCCCCAGATGTCTCAGTCCATTCCAGAGGAACCTCTTTTCCCTTCATCGCCTCGCCTTTTACCCCGAGGATCGACCAACACCAAGGTGGCACGTGGCACAGCCCTGTGCGAAAGCCTCGTGGGAAAGCCTCGAGGGAAAGCCTCGAGGGAAAGCCACAGATCCCTTGATCCACGTGACAGGAAGCGTGACACTACTGCTGCAGCTCGGGAGGAAAGCGCACGTGCATGCCCCCACGCGAGACGAAGCCTGACTCCCCTTGGGAGACTCAGAAGCACCCCAAGATCCATGGCAACACTGGAGCGGAATACTCAGGTTCCGGCCCCGAATCAACACAAGGACTGAGGCCCCGGCCTGGACGGCAGAGGAATCCCGAGAGGTCCCCTAGCAACTCGCAAGGGGACTGGCCTTTCCTGAGGCCACGAGATCGGGTCCCCGAGGTTCCCGTCGTAATTCGAGAGGACCTGCTGTAACTCGAGAAAATCCAGGAGGTTCTCCCCTCCAGGCGAGATAAGGCCCATTTCCGATGAGGCGTCTGGAGGCTGATCACACCTCACCTCTGGAACTTCGAAAGGGTCCTTCACACCCTTGGTGCAAATCAGGAAGTTCCCGGCATTCCTGTCTCCACTCGAGAGGAAACACGAGGGTCACGCCCAAATCCAGAGGAGCCCCGTTTCCGCCTCGTAGCTCGAGATGAGGGATCCTATCCCTGCTTCGTCGGGAAAGATTTCCCGGCTTTCCCGTCTCATCTCAAGAGGAGGCCCTCTCAACAGGAAAGGCGAGAGGCACTCCAGGGTCGTGCCACCATTCCAAGAGTCCCCCAGATGTCTCAGTCCATTCCAGAGGAACCTCTTTTCCCTTCACCGGCTCCTCTTTCACGGCGAGGATCGACTCACACCAAGGTTGCACGTGGCACAGCCCTGTGGGAAAGCCTCGTGGGAAAGCCTCGAGGGATAGCCCCGAGGCAAAGCCACAGATCCCTTGATTCACGTGCCAAGAAGCGTGATACTACTGCTGCAGCTCGGGAGGAAAGCGCACGTGCATGCCCCCACTCGACACGAGGCCTGACTCCCCAGGGGAGACTGAAAGGCACCCCAAGATCCATGTCAACACTGGAGAGGAATCCTCAGGTTCCGGCCCCGACTCCACACAAGGTCTTATGCCCCGGCATCGACGGGAAAGGAATCCCGAGATGGACCCTAGCAACTCGCATGGGGACTAGCCTTTCCTGAGGCCACCAGAGCGGGTCCGTTAGGTCCCCGTCATAACTCGAGAAGACTTGCCGCAACTCGAGGAAATCCAGGAGGTTCTCCACTCCTGGCGAGATGAGGCCCATTTCCGCTGAGGCGTCTCGAGGCTAGTCACACCTCCCGTGTGGAACTTCGAATGGGTCCTTCACACCCTTGGTGAAACTCAAGAAGTTCCCCGACATACCCGTCTCCACTCGAGAGGAAACACGAGGGTCCCGCCCACATCCAGAGGAGCCCCGTTTCCGCCTCGTAGCTCGAGATGAGGGATCCTTTCCCTGCTTCTTCGGGAAAGAGTTCCCGGCGTTCCCGTCGCATCTCAAGAGGAGGCCCTCTCCACAGGAACGGCGAGAGGAACTTCATGGTCGTCCCACCATTCCAAGAGTCCCCCAGATGTCTCAGTCCTTTCCAGAGGAACCTCTTTTCCCTTCACCGGCTCGTCTATCACGCCGAGGATCGAATCACACCAAGGTGGCACGTGGCTCAGCCCTGTGGGAAAGCCTCGTGGGAAAGCCACAGATCTCTTGATCCATGTGACAGAAAGCGTGACACTACTGCTGCGGCTCGGGAGGAAAGCGCACGTGCATGCCCCCACTCGAGACGAGGCCTGACTCCTCTGGGGAGACTCAGAAGCACCCCAAGATCCATGGCAACACTGGAGAGGAATCCTCAGGTTCCGGCCCCGACTCCACACAAGGTCTTAGGCCCCGGCATGGACGGGAGAGGAATCCTGAGATGGCCCCTAGCAACTCGCATGGGGACTGGCCTTTCCTTAGGCCACCAGAGCGGGTCCCTGAGGTACCCGTCGTAACTCGAGAGGACCTGGCGCAACTCGAGCAAATCCAGGAGGTTCTCCCCTCCAGGCGAGATGAGGCCCAATTCCGCCGAGGCGTCTCGAGGCTGATCACACCTCACCTGTGGAACTTCGAAAGGGTCCTTCACACACTTGGTGCAAATCAACAAGTTCCCCGACATACCCGTCTCCACTCGAGAGGAAACACGAGGGTCCCGCCCACATCCAGAGGAGCCCCGTTTCCGCCTCGTAACTCGAGATGAGGGATCCTATCCCTGCTTGGTCGGGAAAGAAATCCCGGCGTTCCCGTCGCATCTCAAGAGGAGGCCCTCTCAACAGGAAAGGCGACAGGAACTCCAGGGTCGTGCCACCATTCCAAGAGTCCCCCAGATGTCTCAGTCCATTCCAGAGGAACCTCTTTTCCCTTCACCGGCTCCTCTTTCACGGCGAGGATCGACTCACACCAAGGTTGCACGTGGCACAGCCATGTGGGAAAGCCTCGTGGGAAAGCCTCGAGGGATAGCCCCGAGGCAAAGCCACAGATCCCTTGATTCATGTGCCAAGAAGCGTGATACTACTGGTGCAGCTCGGGAGGAAAGCGCACGTGCATGCCCCCACTCGACACGAGGCCTGACTCCCCAGGGGAGACTGAAAGGCACCCCAAGATCCATGTCAACACTGGAGAGGAATCCTCAGGTTCCGGCCCCGACTCCACACAAGGTCTTATGCCCCGGCATCGACGGGAAAGGAATCCCGAGATGGACCCTAGCAACTCGCATGGGGACTGGCCTTTCCTGAGGCCACCAGAGCGGGTCCCTAAGGTCCCCGTCATAACTCGAGAAGACCTGCCGCAACTCGAGGAAATGCAGGAGGTTCTCCCCTCCTGACGAGATGAGGCCCATTTCCGCTGAGGCGTCTCGAGGCTAGTCACACCTCACGTGTGGAACTTCGAATGGGTCCTTCACACCCTTGGTGCAACTCAAGAAGTTCCCCGACATAGCCGTCTCCACTCGAGAGGAAACACGAGGGTCCCGCCCACATCCAGAGGAGCCCCGTTTCCGCCTCGTAGCTCGAGATGAGGGATCCTTTCCCTGCTTCGTAGGGAATGAATTCCCGGCGTTCCCGTCGCATCTCAAGAGGAGGCCCTCTCCACAGGAACGGCGAGAGGAACTTCATGGTCATGCCACCATTCCAAGAGGCCCCCAAATGTCTTAGTCCATTCCAGAGGAACCTCTTTTCCCTTCACCGGCCCATCGTTCACTCCGAGGATCGACTCACACCAAGGTGGCACGTGGCACAGCCCTGTGGGAAAGCCTCGTGGGAAAGCCTCGAGGGAAAGCCTCGAGGGAAAGCCACAGATCCCTTGATCCACGTGCCAGGAAGCGTGACACTACTGCTGCAGCTCGGGAGGAAAGCACACGTGCATGCCCCCACTCGAGACGAGGCCTGACTCCCCTGGGGAGACTCAGAGGCAAACCAAGATCCATGTCAACACTGGAGAAGAATCCTCAGGTTCCGGCCCCGACTCCACACAGGGTCGTAGGACCCGGCATCGACCGGAAAGGAAACCCGAGATGGACCCTAGCAAGTCGCATGGCGACTGGCCTTTCCTGAGGCATCCAGAGCGGGTCCCTCAGGTCCCTGTCGTAACTCGAGAAGACCTGCCGCAACTCGAGAAAATCCAGGAGGTTCTACCCTCCAGACGAGATGAAGCCCATTTCCGCTGTGGCGTCTCCAGGCTAATCACACCTCACCTCTGGAACTTCGAATGGGTCCTTCAAACACTTGGTGCAACTCAAGAAGTTCCCCGACATACCCCTCTCCACTCGAGAGGAAACACGAGGGTCCCGCCCACATCCAGAGGAGCCTCGTTTCTGCCTCGTAGCTCGAGATGAGGGATCCTTTCCCTGCTTCGTCGGGAAGGAATTCCCGGCGTTCCTGTCGCAACTCAAGAGGAGGTTCTCTCAACAGTAACGGCGAGAGGAACCCCAGGGTCATGCCACCATTCGAAGAGTCCCCCAGATGTCTCAGTCCATTGCAGAGGAACCTCTTTTCCCTTCACCGGCTCGTCCTTCACGCCCAGGATCGACTCACACCCCGGTGGCACGTGGCACATCCCTGTGGGAAATCCTCGTGGGAAAGCCTCGAAGGAAAGCCACAGATCCCTTGATCCACGTGACGGGAAGCCTGACACTGCTGCTACAGCTCGGGAGGAAAGCGCACGTGCATGCCCCCACTGGGAAAGAGGCCTAACTCCCCTGGGGAGACTCCAGAAGGACCCCAAGAACCATGTCAGCACTGGAGAGGAATCCTCAGGTTTTGGCCCCGATTCCACACAAGGTCTTAGGCCCCGACATCGACCGGAGAGGATTCCCGAAATGCCCCCTAGCAACTCGCATGGGGACTGGCCTCTTCTGAGGACACCTTAGCGGGTCCCTGACGTCCCCGTCGTAACTCGAGAACACCTGCCGCAACTCGAGAAAATGCAGGAGGTTCTCCCCTCCAGGCGAGATGCGGCCATTTCTGCTGAGGCGTCTCGAGGCTAATCACACCTAACCTCTGGAACGTCGAAAGGGTCCTTCACACCCTTGGTGCAAATCAGGAAGTTCCCCGAAATAGCCGTATCCACTCGAGAGGAAGGACGAAGGTCCCTCCCACATCCAGAGGAGCCCCGTTTCCGCCTCGTACCTCGAGATGAGCGATCCTTTCCCTGCTTCGTCGGGAAAGAATTCCCAGCGTTACCGTCGCATCTCAAGAGGAAGGGCTCTCAACAGGAAAGGCCAAAGGAACTCCAGGGTCGTGCCACCATTCCAAGAGTCCCCCAGATGTCTCAGTCGATTTCCCAGGAACCTCTTTTCCCTTTACTGTCTCGTCTTACACACCGAGGATCGACTTACACCACGGTGGCACGTTGCACAGCATATGGGAAAGCCTCGTGGGAAAGCCTCGACGGAAAGCCACAGATGCCTTGATACACGTGACGGGAAACGTGACACTGATGCAAGAGCTCGGGAGGAGAGCGAACGTGCATGCCCCGACTCGAGACGAGGCCTGACTCCCCTGCGGAGACTCAGAGGGACCCCAAGATCCATGTCAACACTGGAGAGGAATTCTCAGGATCCGGCCCCGACTCCACACGAGGTCTTACGCCCCGGCATTGACGGAAGAGGAATCCCCAGATGGCCCCTAGCAACTCGCATGGGGACTGGCCTTTCCTGAGGCCACCAGAGCGGGTCCCTGAGGTCCCCGTCGTAACTCGAGAAAACCTGCCGCAACTCGAGAAAATCCAGGAGGTACTCCCCTCCAGGCGAGATGAAGCCCATTTCCGCTGAGGCGTCTCGAGGCTGATCACACCTCACCTCTGGAACTTCGAAAGGGTCCTTCCCACCCTTGGTGCAAATCAAGAAGTTCCCCGACATACCCGTCTCCACTCGAGAGGAAACACGAGGGTCCCGCCCACATCCAGAGGAGCCCCGTTTCCGCCTCGTTGCTCGAGATGAGGGATCCTTTCCCTGCTTCGTCGGCAAAGAATTCCCGGTGTTCCCGTCCCATCTCAAGAGGAGGCCCTCTCAACAGGAACGGCGAGAGGAACTCCAGGGTCGTGCCACCATACCAAGAGTCCCCCAGATGTCTCAGTCCATTCCAGAGGAACCTCTTTTCCATTCAACGGCTCGTCTTTCACGCCAAGGATCGACTCACACCAAGGTGGCACGTGGCACAGCCCTGTGGGAAAGCCTCGTGGGGAAGCCTCGAGGGAAAGCCACAGATCCCTTGATCCACTTGACAGGAAGCGTGACCCTACTGCGGCAGCTCGGGAGGAAAGCGCACGCGCATGCCCCCACTCGAGACGAGGCCTGACTCCCCTGGGGAGACTCAGAGGCACCCCAAGATCCATGTCAACACTGGAGAGGAAACCTCAGGTTCCGGCCCCGACTCCACACAAGGTCTTAGGCCGCGGCATCGACGGGAAAGGAATCCCGAGATGGCCCCTAGCAACTCGCATGGGGACTGGCCATTCCTGATTCCACCAGAGCGGGTCCCTGAGATCCCCGTCATAACTCAAGAAGAACTGCCACAACTCGAGAAATCCTGGAGGTTCTCCCATCCAGGCGAGATGAGGCCCATTTCCACTGAGGCGTCTCGAGGCTAATCACACCTCACCTCTGGAACTTCGAAAGGGTCCTTCACACCCTTGGTGCAACTCAACAGGTTCCCCGACATACCCGTCTCCACTCGAGAGGAAACACGAGGGTCCCGCCTACATCCAGAGGAGCCCCGTTTCCGCCTCGTAGCTCGAGATGAGGGATCCTTTCCCTGCTTCTTCGGGAAAGAATTCCCGGCGTTCCCGTCGCATCTCAATAGGAGGCCCTGTCAACAGGAACGGCTAGAGGAACTCCAGGGTCGTGCCACCAATCCAAGAGTCCCCCAGATGTCTCAGTCCATTCCAGAGGAACCTCTTTTCCATTCACCGGCTCTTCGTTTACTCCGAGGATCGATTCACACCAAAGTGGCACGTGGCACAGCCCTGTGGGAAAGCCTCGTGGGGAAGCCTCGAGGGAAAGCCTCGAGGGAAAGCCACAGATCCCTTGATCCACGTGCCAGGAAGCGTGACACTACTGCTGCAGCTCGGGAGGAAAACGCACGTGCATGCCCCCACTCGAGACGAGGACTGACTCCCCTGGGGAGACTCAGAGGCACCCCAAGATCCATGTCAACACAGGACAGGAATCCTCAGGTTCCGGCCCCGACTCCACACGTGGTCTTTGGCCCCGGCCCAGCATCGGTAGAAGAGGAATCCCGAGATGGCCCCTAGCTACTCACATGGGGACTGGCCCTTCCTGATTTCACCAGACCGGGTCCCTGAGATCCCCGTCATAACTCGAGAAGACCTGCCACAACTCGAGAAACTCCAGGAGGTTCTCCCCTCCAGGCGAGATGAGGCCCCTTTCCGCTGAGGCGTCTCGAGGCTAATCACACCTCACCTCTGGAACTTCGAAAGGGTCCTTCACACCCTTGGTGCAACTCAAGAAGTTCCCCGACATACCCGTCTCCACTCGAGAGGAAACACGAGGGTCCTGCCAACATCAAGAGGAGACCCGTTTCTGCCTCGTAGCTCAATATGAGGGATCCTTTCCCTGCTTCGTCGGGAAAGAAATCCCGGCCTTCCCGTCGCATCTCAAGAGGAGGCCCTCTCAACAGGAAAGGCGAGAGGAACTCCAGGGTCGTGCCACCATTCCAAGAGTCCCCCAGATGTCTCAGTCCTTTCCAGAGGAACCTCTTTTCCCTTCCCCGGCTCCTCTTTCACGGCGAGGATCGACTCACACCAAGGTGGCACGTGGCACAACCCTGTGGGAAAGCCTCGTGGGAAAGCCTCGAGGGATAGCTCCGAGGGAAAGCCACAGATCCCTTGATCCACGTGCCAGATAGCGTGAAACTACTGCTGCAGCTCGGGAGGAAAGTGCACGTGCATGCCCCCACTCGACACGAGGCCTGACTCCCCAGGGGAGCCTGAAAGGCACCCCAAGATCCATGTCAACACTGGAGAGGAATCCTCAGTTTCCAGCCCCGACTCCACACAAGGTCTTATGCCCCGGCATCGACGGGAAAGGAATCCCGAGATGGACCCTAGCATCTCGCATGGGAACTGGCCTTTCCTGAGGTCACCAGAGCGGGTCCCTGATGTCCCCGTCATAACTCGAGAAGACCTGCCGCAACTCGAGGAAATCCAGGAGATTCTCCCCTCCTGGCGAGATGAGGTCCATTTCCGCTGAGGCGTCTCGAGGCTGGTCACACCTCACCTCTGGAACTTCGAATGGGTACTTCACACCCTTGGTGCAACTCAATAAGTTCCCCCACATACCCGTCTCCACTCGAGAGGAAACACGAGGGTCTAGCCCACATCCAGAGGAGCCCCGTTTCCGCCTCGTAGCTCGAGATGAGGGATCCTTTCCCTGCTTGGTAGGGAATGAATTCCCGGCGTTCCCGTCGCATCTCAAGAGGAGGCCCTCTCCACAGGAACGGCGAGAGGAACTTCATGGTCGTGCCACCATTCCAAGAGGCCCCCAAATGTCTTAGTCCATTCCAGAGGAACCTCTTTTCCCTTCACTGGCTCGTCTTTCACGCCGAGGATCGACTCACACCAAGGAGGAACGTGGCACAGCCCTGTGGGAAAGCCTCGTGGGAAAGCCTCGAGGGAAAGCCTCGAGGGAAAGCCACAGATCCCTTGATCCACGTGACAGGAAGCGTGACCCTACTGCTGCAGCTCGGGAGGAAAGCGCACGTCCATGACCCCACACAAGACGAGGCCTGACTCCCCTGGGGAGACTCAGAGGCACCCCAAGATCCATGGCAACACTGGAGAGAAATTCTCAGGTTCCGGCCCCGACTCCACACATGGTCTTAGGCCCCGGCATCGACGGGAGAGGAATCCCGAGATGGCCCTAGCAACTCGCATGGGGACTGGCTTTTCCTGAGGCCACCAGAGCGGGTCCCTGAGGTCCCCGTCATAACTCGAGAAGACCTGCCGCAACTCGAGAAAATCCAGGAGGTTCTCCCCTGCAGGCGAGATGAGGCCCATTTCCGCTGAGGCGTCTCGAGGCTAATCACACCTCACCTCTGGAACTTCGAAAGGATCCTTCACACCAATGATGCAACTCAAGAAGTTCCCCGACATAACCGTCTCCACTCGAGAGGAAACACGAGAGTCCCGCCCGCATCCAGAAGAGCCCCGTTAATGCCTCGTAGCTCGAGATGAGGTATCCTTTCCCTGCTTCGTCGGGATAGAATTCCCGGCGTTCCCGTCCCATCTCAATAGGAGGCCCTCTCAACAGGATCTCGAGAGGAACTCCAGGGTCGTGCCACCATTCCAGGAGTGCCCCAGATGTCTCAGTCCATTCCAGAGGAACCTCTTTTCCCTTCACCGGCTCGTCTTTCACGCCGAGGATCGACTCACACCAAGGTGGCACGTGGCACAGCCCTGTGGGAAAGCCTCGTGGGAAATCCTCGAGGGAAAGCCTCGAGGGAAAGCCACAGATCCCTTGATCCACGTGCCAGGAAGCGTGACACTAATGATGCTGCTCGGGAGGAAAGCGCACGTGCATGCCCCCACTCGAGACGAGGCCTGACTCCCCTGCGGAGACTCAGAGGGACCCCAAGATCCATGTCAAAACTGGAGAGGAATTCTCAGGATCCGGCCCCGACTCCACACGAGGTCTTAGGCCCCGGCATCGACGGAAGAGGAATCCCCAGATGGCCCCTAGCAACTCGCATGTGGACTGGCCTTTCCTGAGGCCACCAGAGCGGGTCCCTGAGGTCCCCGTCGTAACTCGAGAAGACCTGCCGCAACTCGAGAAAATCCAGGAGGTACTCCCCTCCAGGCGAGATGAAGCCCATTTCCGCTGAGGCGTCTCGAGGCTGATCACACCTCACCTCTGGAACTTCGAAAGGGTCCTTCCCACCCTTGATGCAAATCAAGAAGTTCCCCGACATACCCGTCTCCACTCGAGAGGAAACACGAGGGTCCCGCTCACATCCAGAGGAGCCCCGTTTCCGCCTCGTTGCTCGAGATGAGGGATCCTTTCCCTGCTTCGTCGGCAAAGAATTCCCGGTGTTCCCGTCCCATCTCAAGAGGAGGCCCTCTCAACAGGAACGGCGAGAGGAACTCCAGGGTCGTGCCACCATACCAAGAGTCCCCCAGATGTCTCAGTCCATTCCAGAGGAAACTCTTTTCCATTCACCGGCTCGTCTTTCACGCCAAGGATCGACTCACACCAAGGTGGCACGTGGCACAGCCCTGTGGGAAAGCCTCGTGGGAAATCCTCGAGGGAAAGCCACAGATCCCTTGATCCACTTGACAGGAAGCGTGACCCTACTGCTGCAGCTCGGGAGGAAAGCGCACGCGCATGCCCCCACTCGAGACGAGGCCTGACTCCCCTGGGGAGACTCAGAGGCACCCCAAGATCCATGTCAACACTGGAGAGGAAACCTCAGGTTCCGACCCCAACTCCACACAAGGTCTTAGGCCGCGGCATCGACGGGAAAGGAATCCCGAGATGGCCCCTAGCCACTCTCATGGGGACTGGCCTTTCCTGATTCCACCAGAGCGGGTCCCTGAGATCCCCGTCATAACTCAAGAAGACCTGCCACAACTCGAGAAAATCCAGGAGGTTTTCCCCTGCAGGCGAGATGAGGCCCCTTTCCGCTGAGGCGTCTCGAGGCTAATCACACCTCACCTCTGGAACTTCGAAAGGGTCCTTCACACCCTTGGTGCAACTCAAGAAGTTCCCCGACATACCCGTCTCCACTCGAGAGGAAACACGAGGGTCCCGCCTACATCCAGAGGAGCCCCGTTTCCGCCTCGTAGCTCGAGATGAGGGATCCTTTCCCTGCTTCGTCGGGAAAGAATTCCCGGCGTTCCCGTCGCATCTCAATAGGAGGCCCTCTCAACAGGAACGGCTAGAGGAACTCCAGGGTCGTGCCACCATTCCAAGAGTCCCCCAGATGTCTCAGTCCATTCCAGAGGAACCTCTTTTCCATTCCCCGGCTCTTCGTTTACTCCGAGGATCGACTCACCCCAAGGTGGCACGTGGCACAGCCCTGTGGGAAAGCCTCGTGGGGAAGCCTCGAGGGAAAGCCTCGAGGGAAAGCCACAGATCCCTTGATCCACGTGCCAGGAAGCGTGACACTACTGCTGCAGCTCGGGAGGAAAGCGCACGTGCATGCCCCCACTCGAGACGAGGCCTGACTCCCCTGGGGAGACTCAGAGGCACCCCAAGATCCATGTCAACACTGGACAGGAATCCTCAGGTTCTGGCCCCAACTACACACAAGGTCTTAGGCCCCGGCATCGATGGGAGAGGAATCCCGAGATGGCCCCTAGCAACTCGCATGGGGACTGGCCTTTCCTGAGGCCATCAGATCGGTTCCCTGAGTTCCCCGTCGTAACTCGAGAAGACCTGCCGCAACTCGAGAAAATCCAGGAGGTTCCCCCCTCCAGGCGGGATGAGGCCCATTTCCGCTGAGGCTTTTCCAGGCTAATCACACCTCACCTCTGGAACTTCGAAAGGGTCCTTCATACCCTTGGTGCAACTCAAGAAGTTCCCCGACATACCCGTCTCCACTCGAGAGGAAACACTAGGGTCCCGCCAACATCCAGAGGAGCCCCGTTTCCGCCTCGTAGCTCGAGATGTGGGATCCTTTCCCTGCTTCGTCGGGAAAGAGATCCCAGCATTCCCGACGCATCTCAAGAGGAGGCCCTGTCAACAGGAACGGCGAGAGGAACTCCAGTGTCGTGCCACCATTCCAAAAGTCCCACAGATATCTCAGTCCATTCCAGAGGAACCTCTTTTCCCTTCACCGGCTCGTCCTTCACGCCGAGGATCAACTCACACCCCGGTGGCACGTGGCACATCCCTGTGGGAAATCCTCGTGGGAAAGCATCGACGGAAAGCCACAGATCCCTTGATCCACGTGACGGGAAGAGTGACACTGCTGCTACAGCTCGGGAGGAATGCGCACGTCCATGCCCCCACTCGAGACGAGGACTGACTCCCCTGGGGAGACTCCAGAAATACCCCAAGGTCCATGTCAGCACCGGACAGGAATTCTCAGTTTCCGGCCCTAACTCCACAGAAGGACTTAGGCCCCGGGATCGAAGGGAGAGGAATCCCGAAATGCCACCTTGGAACTCGCATGGGGACTGGCCTCTCCTGAGGCCACCAGAGCGGGTCCCTGAGATCCCCGTAGTAACTCGAGAACACCTGCCGTAACTCGAGAAAATCCAGGAGGTTCTCCCCTCCAGGCGAGATGAGGCCCTTTTCCGCTGAGGCGTCTGGAGGCTAATCACACCTAAACTCTGGAACTTCCAAAGGGTCCTTCACAGTCTTGCGGCAACTCATGAAGTTCCCCGACATACCCGTCTCCACTCGAGAGGAAGCACGAGGGTCCCGCCCACATCCAGAGGATCCCCGTTTCCACCTCGTAGGTAAAGATGAGGGATCCCTTCCCTGCTTCGTTGGGAATCAATTTCAGGCATTCCCATCGCATCTGAAGACGAGGCGCTCTCCACAGGAAAGGCGAGAGGAACTCCAGTGTCTTCCCTCCATTTCTAGAGTCCCCCAGATATCTTAGTCCATTCCAAAGGAAACTCTATTCCCTGCACTGGCTCGTCTTTCACGCCGAGGATCGACTCACACCACGGTGGCACGTGGGACAGCCCTGTGGGAAAGCCTCGTGGGAAAACCTGGAGGTAAAGCCACAGATCACTTGATTCACGTGACGGGAAGCGTGACACTGCTACTACAGCTTGGGAGGAAAGCGCACGTGCATGCCCCCACTCGAGACGAAGCCTGACTCCCCTGGGGAGACTCCAGAATTACCCCAAGATCCCTGTCAGCCAAGAAGAGCAATCCTCAGCTTCCGGCCCCGACTCAACACAAGGTCTTAGGCCCCGGCATCGAAGGGAGCGGAATCCCGAGAGGCCCCATAGCAACTCGCATGGGGACTGGCCTTTCCTTAGGCCACCAGAGCGGGTCCCTGACGTTCCCGTCGTAACTCGAGAACACCTGCCACAACTCAAGAAAATCCAGGAGGTTCTCCCCTCCAGGCGAGATGCGGCCATTTCTGCTGAGGCGTCTCGAGGCTAATCACACCTAACCTCTGGAACTTCGAAAGGGTCCTTCACACCCTTGCTGCAATTCAAGAAGTTCCCCGCCATACCCGTCTCCACTCGAGAGGAAGCACGAGGGTCCCGCCCACATCCAGAGGAGCCCCGTTTTCGCCTCGTAGCTCGAGATGAGGGACCCGGTCCCTGCTTCGTCAGGAAAGAATGCCCTTCTTACCCGACGCATCTCAAGAGGAGGTGCTCTCAACAGGAAAGGCGAGAGGAACTCCAGGTTCGTGTAAGCATTCCAAGAGTCCCCCGGATGTCTCAGTCCATTCCAAAGGAACCTCTATTCCCTGCACTGGCTCGTCCTTCACGCCAAGGATCGACTCACACCACGGTGGCACTTGGAACAGCCCTGGGGGAAAGCCTCGTGGAACGCCTCGATGGAAAGCAACAGATCCCTTGATCCACGTGATGGGAAGTGTGACACTGCTGCTGCAGCTCGGGAGGAAAGCGCACATGCATGCCCCCACTCGAGATGAGGCCTAACTCCCCTGGGGAGACTCCAGAAGTACCCTAAGATCCATGTCATCACTGGAGAGGAATCCTAATGTTTCGGCCCCAACTCCACACAAGGCCTTAGGCCCCGGCATCGACGGGCGGGGAATCCCTAGAGGCCCCCTAGCAACTCACCTGGGGACTGGCCTTTCCTGAGGCCACCAGAGCAGGTCCCTGAGTTCTCCGTCGTAACTCGAGAACACCTGCCGCAACTCGAGGAAATGCAGAAGGTTCTCCTCTCCAGGCGAGATGAGGCCATTTGCGCTGAGGTGCCTCGAGGCTAATCACACCTAAACTCTGGAGCTTAGAAATGGTCCCTCACACCCTTGCTGCAATTCAAGAAGTTCCACGACATACCCGTCTCCACTCAAAAGTAAGCACGAGGATCCCGCCCACATCCAGAGGAGAACCGTTTCTGCCTCGTAGCTCGAGATGAGGGATCCTTTCCCTGCTACGTCGGGAAAGAATTCCCGGCGTTCCCATCACATCTCAAGAGGAGGTGCTCTCAAAAGGAAAGGAGAGAGGAACTCCAGGTCCGTGTCACCATTCCAAGAGTCCCACAGATGTCTCAGTCCACTCCAGAGGACCCTCTTTTCCTTGAACTGGCTCATCTTTCACGCCGAGGATGGACTCACACCACGGTGGCACGTGGCACAGCCCTGTGGGAAATCCTCGTGGGAAAGCTTTGAGGGAAAGCCACAGGTCCCTTGATCAACGTGACGGGAAGCGTGACACCGCTGCTCCAGGTCGGGAGGAAAGCGCACGTGCATGACCCCACTCGAGACGAGGCCTGACTTCCCTAGGGAGACTCCAGAAGTACTCCAGGATCCATGTACGCACTGGATAGGAATCCTCAGCTTCCGGCCCCGACTCCACACAAGGTCTTAGGCCCTGGCATCGAAGGGAAAGGAATCCCGAGAGGCCCTCTAGCAACTCGCATGGGGACTGGCCTTTCCTGAGGTCACCTGAGTGGATCCCTGAGGTTCCCGTCGTAACTCGAGAACACCTGCCGCAACTCGAGAAAATCCAGGAGGTTCTCCCCTCCAGGCGAGATGAGGCCCATTTCCGCTGAGGCGTCTCGAGGCTAATCACACCTAAACTCTTGAACTTCGAAAGTGTCCTTCACAGCCTAGCTGCAACTCAAGAAGTTTCCCGACATACCCGTCTCCACTCGAGAGGAAGCACGAGGGTCCCGCCCACATCGAGAGGAACCCCGTTCCCGCCTCGTAGCTCGAGATGACGGATCATGTCCCTGCATCATCTGGAGAGAATTCCCATCGTTCCCGTCGCATCTCAAGAGGAGGCGCTCTCAACAGGAAAGGTGAGAGGAATTCCAGGGTCGTGCCACCATTCCAAGCGTCCCAGAGATGTCTCAGTCCATTCCAGACTAAGTTCTTTTCCCTGCACTGGCTCGTCTTTCACGCCGAGGATCGACTCACACCATGGAGGCACGTGGCACAGCACTGTGGGAAATCCTCGTGTGGAAGCCTCGAGGGAAAGCCACAGATCCTTTGATCCACGAGACGGGAAGCGTAACACTGCTGCTCCAGATCGGGAGGAAAGCGCACGTGCATGCCCCCACTGAGAATAAGGACAGACTCCCCTGGGGAGACTCCTGAAGTACCCCAGGATCCATGTCAGCACTGGAGAGGAAGCCTCAGGTTTCAGCCCCGATTCCACTCAAGGTCTTAGGCCCCGGCATCGACGGGAGAGGAATCCCGAAATGCCCCCTAGCAACTCGCATGGGGACTGGCCTCTTCTGAGGCCACCTTAGCGGGTCCCTGACGTCCCCATCGTAACTCGAGAACACCTGCCGCAATTCGAGGAAATCCAGGAGTTTCTCCCCTCCAGGCGAGATGAGGCCCTTTTCCGCTGAGGCGTCTGGAGGCTAATCACACCTAAACTCTGGAACTTCGACAGGGTCCTTCACACTCTTGCTGCAACTCATGAAGTTTCCCGACATACCCGTCTCCACTCGAGAGGAAGCACGAGGGTCCCGCCCACATCCAGAGGATCCCCGTTTCCACCTCGTAGGTAAAGATGAGGGATCCTTTCCCTGCTTCGTTGGGAAAGAATTCCCGGCATTCCCATCGCATCTGAAGAGGAGGCCCTCTCAACAGGAAAGGCAAGAGGAACTCCAGTGTCGTGCCACCATTCCAAGAGTCCCCTAGATGTCTCAGTCCATTCCAGAGGAACCTCTTTTCCCTTCACAAGCTCGTATCTCACGCTGAGGGTCGACTCACACCCCGGTGGCACATGGCACATCCCTGTGGGAAATCCTCGTGGGAAAGCCTCGAAGGAAAGCCACAGATCCCTTGATCCACGTGACGGGAAGCGTGACACTGTTGCGACAGCTCGGGAGGAAAGCGCACGTGCATGCCCCCCTGGGAAAGAGGCCTAACTCCCCTGGGGAGACTCCAGAAGAACCCCAAGGTCCATGTCAGCACTGGAGAGGAAGCCTCAGGTTTCGGCCCCGATTCCACACAAGGTCTTAGGCCCCGACATCGACGGGAGAGGAATCCCGAAATGCCCCCTAGCAACTCGCATGGGGACTGGCCTCTTCTGAGGACACCTTAGCGGGTCCCTGACGTCCCCGTCGTAACTCGAGAACACCTGCCGCAACTCGAGAAAATGCAGGAGGTTCTCCCCTCCAGGCGAGATGCGGCCATTTCTGCTGAGGCGTCTCGAGGCTAATCACACCTAACCTCTGGAACTTCGAAAGGGTCCTTCACACGTTTGCAACTCAAGAAGTTCCCCGACATACCGGTCTCCACTCGAGAGGAAGCACGAGGGTCCCGTCCACATGAAGAGTAGCCCCGTGTCCGCCTCGTAGATCGAGATGAGGGATCCTTTCCCTGCTTCGTCAGGAAAGAATTCCCAGCGTTAACGTCGCATCTCAAGAGGAGGCGCTCTCAACAGGAAAGGCGAGAGGAACTCCAGGGTCGTACCCACCATTCCAAGAGTCCCCGAGATGTCTCAGTCCATTCCAGAGGAACCTCTTTTCCCTTCCCTGGCTCGTCTTTCATGCCGAGGATCGAATCACAACACGGTGGCACGTTGCACAGCCCTGTGGGAAATCCTCGTGCGAAAGCATCGACGGAAAGCCACAGATCGCTTGATCCACGTGACGGGAGGCGTGACAATGCTGCTATAGCTCGGGAGGAAAGCGCACGTCCATGCCCCCACTCGAGACGAGGACTGACTCCCCTGGGGAGACTCCAGAAATGCCCCAAGGTCCATGTCGGCACCGGACAGGAATCCTCAGTTTCCGGCCCCGACTCCACAGAAGGTCTTAGGCCCCGGGACCGAAGGGAGAGGAATCCCGAAATGCCACCTTGAAACTCACATGGGGATTGGCCTCTCCTGAGGCCACCAGAGCGGGTCCCTGAGGTCCCCGTCGTAACTCGAGAACACCTGCCGCAACTCGTGAAAATCCGGGCTGTTCTCCCCTCCAGGCGAGATGGGGCCCATTTCCGCTGAGGCGTCTCGAGGCTAATCAGACCTTACATCTGGAACTTCGAAAGGGTCCTTCACACCCTTGCTGCAACTCAAAAGTTCCCCGACATACCCGTCTCCACACGAGAGGAAGCACCAGGGTCCCGCCCACATCAAGAGGAGCCCCGTTGCCGCCTCGTTGCTCGAGATGAGGGATCCTGTCCCTGCTTCATCGGGAAAGAATTTCCTTTGTTCCCGTCGAATCTCAAGAGTGGGCACTCTCAACAGGAAAGCCGAGAGGAACTCCAGGTTCGTGCCACCATTCCAAGAGCCCCAGAGATGTCTCAGTCCACTCCAGAGGAACCTCTTTTCTCTTCACGGGCTCGTCTTTCATGTCGAGGATCGACTCACACCACGGTGGCACGTGGCACAGCCCTGTGGGAAATCCTCGTGGGAAAGCCTCGAGGGAAAGCCACAGATCCCTTGATCCACGTGACAGGAAGCATGACACTACTGCTGCAGTTCGGGAGGAAAGCGCACGTGCATGCCCCATTTGAGACGAGGCCTGACTCCCCTGGGGAGACTCAGAGGCAAAGCAAGATCCATGTCAACACTGGAGAGGAATCCTCAGGTTCCGGCCCCGACTCCACACAAGGTCGTAGGCCCCGGCATCGACCGGAAAGGAAACCCGAGATGGACCCTAGCAAGTCCCATGGCGACTGGCCTTTCCTGAGGCAACCAGAGCGGGTCCCTGAGGTCCCTTTCGTAACTCGAGAAAACCTGTCGCAACTCGAGAAAATCCAGGAGGTTCTACCCTCCAGACGAGATGAAGCCCATTTCCGCTGTGGCGTCTCGAGGCTAATCACACCTCACCTCTGGAACTTCGAATGGGTCCTTCAAACACTTGGTGCAACTCAAGAAGTTCCCCGACATACCCCTCTCCACTCGAGAGGAAACACGAGGGTCCCGACCACATCCAGAGTAGCCTCGTTTCTGCCTCGTAGCTCGAGATGAGGGATCCTTTCCCTGCTTCGTCGGGAAGGAATTCCCGGCGTTCCCGTCGCAACTCAAGAGGAGGTCCTCTCAACAGTAACGGCGAGAGGAACTCCAGGGTCATGCCACCATTCCAAGAGTCCCCCAGATGTCTCAGTCCACTGCAGAGGAACCTCTTTTCCATTCACCGGCTCGTCTTTCACGCCGAGGATCGACTCACACCAAGGTGACACGTGGCACAGCCCTTTGGGAAAGCCTCGAGGGAAAGCATCTACGGAAAGCCACAAATCCCTTGATCCACGTGACAGGAAGCATGACACTACTGCTGCAGTTTGGGAGGAAAGCACACGTGCATGCCCCCACTCGAGACGAGGCCTGACTCCCCTGGGGAGACTCAGAGGCACCCCAAGATCCATGCCAACACTGGAGAGGAATCCTCAGGTTCCGGCCCTGACTCCACACGAGGTCTTAGACCCCAGCATCAACGGGAAAGGAATCCCGAGATGGCCCCTAGCAACTCGCATGAGGACTGGCCTTTCCTGAGGCCACCAGAGCGGGTCCCTGATGTCCCCGTAGTAACTCGAGAAGGCCGCAACTCGAGAAAATCCAGGAGGTTCTACCCTCCAGACGAGATGAAGCCCATTTTCGCTGTGGCGTCTCGAGGCTAATCACACCTCAACTCTGGAACTTCGAATGGGTCCTTCAAACACTTGGTGCAACTCAAGAAGTTCCCCGACATACCCCTCTCCACTCGAGAGGAAACACGAGGGTCCCGCCCTCATCCAGAGGAGCCTCGTTTCTGCCTCGTAGCTCGAGATGAGGGATCCTTTCCCTGCTTCGTCGGGAAGGAATTCCCGGCGTTCCCGTCGCAACTCAAGAGGAGGTCCTCTCAACAGGAACGGCGAGAGGAACTCCAGGGTCATGCCACCATTCCCAGAGTCCCCCATATGTCTCAGTCCATTGCAGAGGAACCTCTTTTCCATTCACCGGCTCGTCTTTCACGCCGAGGATCGACTCACACCAAAGTGGCACATGGCACAGCCCTTGGGAAAGCCTCGTGGGGAAGCCACAGATCCCTTGATCCACGTGCCAGGAACCGTGACACTACTGCTGCAGCTCGGGAGGAAAGCGCACGTGCATGCCCCCACTCGAGACGAGGCCTGACTCCCCTGGGGAGACTCAGAGGCACCCCAAGATCCATGACAACACTGGAGAGGAAACCTCAGGTTCCGGCCCCGACTCCACACAAGGTCTTAGGCAGCGGCATCGACGGGAGAGGAATCCCAAGATGGCCCCTAGCAACTCGCATAGGGACTGGATTTTCCTGAGGCCACCAAAGCAGGTCCCTGAGGTCCCCGTCATAACTCGAGAAGACCCTCGGTAATTCGAGAAAATCCAGGAGGTTTTCCCCTGCAGGCGAGATGAGGCCCATTTCCGCTGAGACGTCTAGAGGCTAATCACACCTCACCTCTGTAACTTCGAAAGGGTCCTTCACACTCACGGTGCAACTCAAGAAATTCCCCGACATACCTGTCTCCACTCGAGACGAAACACGAGGGTCCCGCTCACATCCAGAGCAGCCCCGTTTCCGCCTCGTAGCTCGAGATGAGGGATTCATTCCCTGATTCGTCGGGAAAGAATTCCCGGTGTTCCCATCGCATCTCAAGAGGAGGCGCTCTCAACAGGAAAGGAGAGAGGAACTCCAGGTTCTGGTTACCACTCCAAGAGTCCCACAGATGTCTCAGTCCATTCCAGAGGAAACTCTGTTCCCTGCACTGGCTCGTCTTTCACGTCGAGGATGGACTCACACCACGGTGGCACGTGGCACAGCCCTGTGGGAAATCCTCGTGGGAAAGCCTCGAGGGAAAGCCACAGATCCTTTGATCCACGAGACGGGAAGCGTAACACTGCTGCTCCAGATCGGGAGGAAAGCGCACGGGCATGCCCCCACTGGGAATGAGGACTGACTCCCCTGGGGAGACTCCTGAAGGACCCCAAGATCCATGTCAACACTGGAGAGGAATCCTCACGTTTCGGCACCGATTCTACACAGGGTCTTAGGCCCCGGCATCGACGGGAGAGGTATCCCGAAATGCCCCCTAGCAACTCGAACGGGGAGTGGCCTCTTCTGAGGCCACCAGAGCGGGTCCCTGAGGTCCCCGTCGTAACACGAGAACACCTACCGCAACTCGAGAAAATCCAGAAGGTTCTCCCCTCCAGGCGAGATGCGGCCCATTTCCTCTGAGGCGTCTCTAGGCTAATCACACCTAACCTCTGGAACGTCGAAAGGGTCCTTCACACCCTTGGTGCAAATCAGGAAGTTCCCCGAAATAGCCGTATCCACTCGAGAGGAAGGACGAGGGTCCCGCCCACATCCAGAGGAGCCCCGTTTCCGCCTCGTACCTCGAGATGAGCGATCCTTTCCCTGCTTCGTCGGGAAAGAATTCCCAGCCTTACCGTCGCATCTCAAGAGGAAGCGCTCTCAACAGGAAAGGCCAAAGGAACTCCAGGGTCGTGCCACCATTCCAAGAGTCCCCCAGATGTCTCAGTCGATTTCAGAGGAACCTCTTTTCCCTTCACTGTCTCGTCTTACACACCGAGGATCGACTTACACCACGGTGGCACGTTGCACAGCATATGGGAAAGCCTCGTGGGAAAGCCTCGACGGAAAGCCACAGATCCCTTGATACACGTGACGGGAAACGTGACACTGCTGCTACAGCTCGGGAGTAGAGCGAACGTGCATGCCCCCATTCGTGACGAGGACTGACTCCCCTGGGGAGACTCCAGAAGTACCCCCAAGATCCATGTCGGCACTGGAGAGGAATCCTCAGATTTCGGCCTCGACTCCACACAAGGTCTTAGGCCCCGGCATCGTCCGGAGAGGAATCCCGAGATGTCCCCCAGCAACTCGCTTGGTGATTGGCCTTTCCTGAGGCCACCAGAGCGGGTCCCTGAGGTCCCCTACGTAACTCGAGAACACCTGCCGCAACCTGAGAAAATCCAGGAGGTTCTCCCCACCAGGAGAGATGAGGCCCATTTCCGCTGAGGCGCCTCGAGGCTAATCCCACCTCACCTCTGGAACTTCGAAAGGGTCCTTTACACGTTTGCAACTCAAGAAGTTCCCCGACATACCGGTCTCCACTCGAGAGGAAGCACGAGGGTCCCGCCCACATGAAGAGTAGCCCCGTGTCCGCCTCGTAGATCGAGATGAGGGATCCTTTCCCTGCTTCGTCAGGAAAGAATTCCCAGCGTTAACGTCGCATCTCAAGAGGAGGCGCTCTCAACAGGAAAGGCGAGAGGAACTCCAGGGTCGTACCCACCATTCCAAGAGTCCCCGAGGTGTCTCAGTCCATTCCAGAGGAACCTCTTTTCCCTTCCCTGGCTCGTCTTTCACGCCGAGGATCGAATCACAACACGGTGGCACGTTGCAGAGCCCTGTGGGAAACCCTCGTGGGAAAGCATCGACGGAAAGCCACAGATCGCTTGATCCACGTGACGGGAGGCGTGACAATGCTGCTATAGCTCGGGAGGAAAGCGCACGTCCATGCCCCCACTCGAGACGAGGACTGACTCCCCTGGGGAGACTCCAGAAATACCCCAAGGTCCATGTCAGCACCGGACAGGAATTCTCAGTTTCCGGCCCCGACTTCACAGAAGGTCTTAGGCCCCGGGATCGAAGGGAGAGGAATCCCGAAATGCCACCTTGGAACTCGCATGGGGACTGGCCTCTCCTGAGGCCACCAGAGCGGGTCCCTGAGGTCCCCGTCGTAACTCGAGAACACCTGCCGCAACTCGTGAAAATCCGGGAAGTTCTCCCCTCCAGGCGAGATGAGGCCCATTTCCGCTGAGGCGTCTCGAGGCTAATCAGACCTTACATCTGGAACTTCGAAAGGGTCCTTCACACCCTTGCTGCAACTCAAGAAGTTCCCCGACATACCCGTCTCCCCTCGAGAGGAAGCACGAGGGTCCCGCCCACATCCAGAGGAGCCCCGTTTTCGCCTCGTAGCTCGAGATGAGGGACCCGGTCCCTGCTTCGTCAGGAAAGAATGCCCTTCTTTCCCGACGCATCTCAAGAGGAGGCGCTCTCAACAGGAAAGGCGAGAGGAACTCCAGGTTCGTGTAAGCATTCCAAGAGTCCCCCAGATGTCTCAGCCCATTCCAAAGGAACCTCTATTCCCTGCACTGGCTCGTCCTTCACGCCAAGGATCAACTCACACCACGGTTGCACTTGGAACAGCCCTGTGGGAAAGCCTCGTGGAACGCCTCGATGGAAAGCAACAGATCCCTTGATCCACGTGATGGGAAGTGTGACACTGCTGCTGCAGCTCGGGAGGAAAGCGCACGTGCATGCCCCCACTCGAGATGAGGCCTAACTCCCCTGGGGAGACTCCAGAAGTACCCTAAGATCCATGTCGGCACTGGAGAGGAATCCTAAGGTTTCGGCCCCAATTCCACACAAGGCCTTAGGCCCCAGCATCGACGGGCGGGGAATGCCTAGAGGCCCCCTAGCAACTCACCTGGGGACTGGCCTTTCCTGAGGCCACCAGAGCGGGTCCCTGAGTTCTCCGTCATAACTCGAGAACACCTGCCTCAACTCGAGGAAATGCAGAAGGTTCTCCTCTCCAGGCGAGATGAGGCCATTTGCTCTGAGGTGCCTCGAGGCTAATCACACCTAAACTCTGGAGCTTAGAAATGGTCCCTCACACCCTTGCTGCAATTCAAGAAGTTCCACGACATACCCGTCTCCACTCAAAAGTAAGCACGAGGATCCCGCCCACATCCAGAGGAGAACCGTTTCTGCCTCGTAGCTCGAGATGAGGGATTAATTCCCTGATTCGTCGGGAAAGAATTCCCGGCGTTCCCATCGCATCTCAAGAGGAGGCGCTCTCAAAAGGAAAGGAGAGAGGAACTCCAGGGTCTTGCCACCATTCCAAGAGTTCCCCAGATGTCTCAGTCCACTCCAGAGGACCCTCTTTTCCTTGAACTGGCTCATCTTTCACGCCGAGGATGAACTCACACCACAGGGGCACGTGGCACAGCACTGTGGGAAATCCTCGTGTGGAAGCCTCGAGGGAAAGCCACAGATCCTTTGATCCACGAGACGGGAAGCGTAACACTGCTGCTCCAGATCGGGAGGAAAGCGCACGTGCATGCCCCCACTGAGAATAAGGACTGACTCCCCTGGGGAGACTCCTGAAGTACCCCAAGATCCATGTCAGCACTGGAGAGGAAGCCTCAGGTTTCAGCCCCGATTCCACTCAAGGTCTTAGGCCCTGGCATCGACGGGAGAGGAATCCCGAAATGCCCCCTAGCAACTCGCATGGGGACTGGCCTCTTCTGAGGCCACCTTAGCGGGTCCCTGACGTCCCCATCGTAACTCGAGAACACCTGCCGCAACTCGAGAAAATCCAGGAGGTTCTCCCCTCCAGGCGAGATGAGGCCCATTTCCGCTGAGGTGTCTCGAGGCTAATCACACCTAACCTCTGGAACTTCGAAAGGGTCCTTCAGAACCTTGCTGCAACTCAAGAAGTTCTCCGACATACCCGTCTCCACTCGAGAGGAAGCACGAGGTTCCTGCCCAGATCCAGAGGAGCCCCGTTATCGCCTCGTAGCTCGAGATGAGGGATCCTGTCCCTGCGTCATCGGGAAAGAATTCCCAGCGGTCCCTTCACATCTCAAGAGGACACGCTCTCAACAGGATAGGCCAGAGGAACTGCAGGGTCTTGCCACCATTCCAAGAGTCCCCAAGATGTCTCAGTCCATTCCAGAGGAACCTCTTTTCCCTGCACTGGCTCGTCTTTCACGCTGAGGATTGACTGACACCACGGTTGCACGTGGCACAGCCCTGTGGGAAATCCTCCTGGGAAAGCCTCGAGGGAGAGCCACAGATCCCTTGATCCACGTGACGGGAAGCGTGACACTGCTGATACAGCTCGGGAGGAAAGCGCACAGGAATGCCCCCACTAGAGATGAGGCCTGACTCCCCTGGGGAGACTACAGTAGTAGCCCAAGATCCATGTCCGCACTGGACAGGAAACCTCAGCTTCCGGCCCCGACTCAGCACAAGGTCTTAGACCCCGGCCTCGACAGGCGGGGAATCCTTAGAGGCCCCCTAGCAACTCGCCTGGGGACTGGCCTCTTCTGAGGACACCTTAGCGGGTCCCTGACGTCCCCGTCGTAACTCGAGAACACCTGCCGCAACTCGAGAAAATGCAGGAGGTTCTCCCCTCCAGGCGAGATGCGGCCATTTCTGCTGAGGCGTCTCGAGGCTAATCAAACCTAACCTCTGGAACTTCGAAAGGGTCCTTCAGAACCTTGCTGCAACTCAAGAAATTCCCCGACATACCTGTCTCCACTCGAGACGAAACACGAGGGTCCCGCTCACATCCAGAGCAGCCCCGTTTCCGCCTCGTAGCTCGAGATGAGGGATTCATTCCCTGATTCGTCGGGAAAGAATTCCCGGTGTTCCCATCGCATCTCAAGAGGAGGCGCTCTCAACAGGAAAGGAGAGAGGAACTCCAGGTTCTGGTTACCACTCCAAGAGTCCCACAGATGTCTCAGTCCATTCCAGAGGAAACTCTGTTCCCTGCACTGGCTCGTCTTTCACGTCGAGGATGGACTCACACCACGGTGGCACGTGGCACAGCCCTGTGGGAAATCCTCGTGGGAAAGCCTCGAGGGAAAGCCACAGATCCTTTGATCCACGAGACGGGAAGCGTAACACTGCTGCTCCAGATCGGGAGGAAAGCGCACGTGCATGCCCCCACTGGGAATGAGGACTGACTCCCCTGGGGAGACTCCTGAAGGACCCCAAGATCCATGTCAACACTGGAGAGGAATCCTCACGTTTCGGCACCGATTCCACACAGGGTCTTAGGCCCCGGCATCGACGGGAGAGGTATCCCGAAATGCCCCCTAGCAACTCGAACGGGGAGTGGCCTCTTCTGAGGCCACCAGAGCGGGTCCCTGAGGTCCCCGTCGTAACACGAGAACACCTACCGCAACTCGAGAAAATCCAGAAGGTTCTCCCCTCCAGGCGAGATGCGGCCCATTTCCTCTGAGGCGTCTCTAGGCTAATCACACCTAACCTCTGGAACGTCGAAAGGGTCCTTCACACCCTTGGTGCAAATCAGGAAGTTCCCCGAAATAGCCGTATCCACTCGAGAGGAAGGACGAGGGTCCCGCCCACATCCAGAGGAGCCCCGTTTCCACCTCGTACCTCGAGATGAGCGATCCTTTCCCTGCTTCGTCGGGAAAGAATTCCCAGCGTTACCGTCGCATCTCAAGAGGAAGCGCTCTCAACAGGAAAGGCCAAAGGAACTCCAGGGTCGTGCCACCATTCCAAGAGTCCCCCAGATGTCTCAGTCGATTTCAGAGGAACCTCTTTTCCCTTCACTGTCTCGTCTTACACACCGAGGATCGACTTACACCACGGTGGCACGTTGCACAGCATATGGGAAAGCCTCGTGGGAAAGCCTCGACGGAAAGCCACAGATCCCTTGATACACGTGACGGGAAACGTGACACTGCTGCTACAGCTCGGGAGTAGAGCGAACGTGCATGCCCCCATTCGTGACGAGGACTGACTCCCCTGGGGAGACTCCAGAAGTACCCCCAAGATCCATGTCGGCACTGGAGAGGAATCCTCAGATTTCGGCCTCGACTCCACACAAGGTCTTAGGCCCCGGCATCGTCCGGAGAGGAATCCCGAGATGTCCCCCAGCAACTCGCTTGGTGATTGGCCTTTCCTGAGGCCACCAGAGCGGGTCCCTGAGGTCCCCTACGTAACTCGAGAACACCTGCCGCAACCTGAGAAAATCCAGGAGGTTCTCCCCACCAGGAGAGATGAGGCCCATTTCCGCTGAGGCGCCTCGAGGCTAATCCCACCTCACCTCTGGAACTTCGAAAGGGTCCTTTACACGTTTGCAACTCAAGAAGTTCCCCGACATACCGGTCTCCACTCGAGAGGAAGCACGAGGGTCCCGCCCACATGAAGAGTAGCCCCGTGTCCGCCTCGTAGATCGAGATGAGGGATCCTTTCCCTGCTTCGTCAGGAAAGAATTCCCAGCGTTAACGTCGCATCTCAAGAGGAGGCGCTCTCAACAGGAAAGGCGAGAGGAACTCCAGGGTCGTACCCACCATTCCAAGAGTCCCCGAGGTGTCTCAGTCCATTCCAGAGGAACCTCTTTTCCCTTCCCTGGCTCGTCTTTCACGCCGAGGATCGAATCACAACACGGTGGCACGTTGCAGAGCCCTGTGGGAAACCCTCGTGGGAAAGCATCGACGGAAAGCCACAGATCGCTTGATCCACGTGACGGGAGGCGTGACAATGCTGCTATAGCTCGGGAGGAAAGCGCACGTCCATGCCCCCACTCGAGACGAGGACTGACTCCCCTGGGGAGACTCCAGAAATACCCCAAGGTCCATGTCAGCACCGGACAGGAATTCTCAGTTTCCGGCCCCGACTTCACAGAAGGTCTTAGGCCCCGGGATCGAAGGGAGAGGAATCCCGAAATGCCACCTTGGAACTCGCATGGGGACTGGCCTCTCCTGAGGCCACCAGAGCGGGTCCCTGAGGTCCCCGTCGTAACTCGAGAACACCTGCCGCAACTCGTGAAAATCCGGGATGTTCTCCCCTCCAGGCGAGATGAGGCCCATTTCCGCTGAGGCGTCTCGAGGCTAATCAGACCTTACATCTGGAACTTCGAAAGGGTCCTTCACACCCTTGCTGCAACTCAAGAAGTTCCCCGACATACCCGTCTCCCCTCGAGAGGAAGCACGAGGGTCCCGCCCACATCCAGAGGAGCCCCGTTTTCGCCTCGTAGCTCGAGATGAGGGACCCGGTCCCTGCTTCGTCAGGAAAGAATGCCCTTCTTTCCCGACGCATCTCAAGAGGACGCGCTCTCAACAGGATAGGCCAGAGGACCTCCAGGGTCTTGCCACCATTCCAAGAGTCCCCCAGATGTCGCAGTCCATTCCAGAGGAACCTCTTTTCCCTGCACTGGCTCGTCTTTCACGCTGAGGATTGACTGACACCACGGTTGCACGTGGCACAGCCCTGTGGGAAATCCTCCTGGGAAAGCCTCGAGGGAGAGCCACAGATCCCTTGATCCACGTGACGGGAAGCGTGACACTGCTGATACAGCTCGGGAGGAAAGCGCACGTACATGCCCCCACTCGTGATGAGGCCTGACTCCCCTGGGGAGACTACAGTAGTAGCCCAAGATCCATGTCCGCACTGGAGAGGAAACCTCAGCTTCCGGCCCCGACTCCGCACAAGGTCTTAGACCCCGGCCTCGACAGGTGGGGAATTCTTAGAGGCCCCGTAGCAACTCGCCTGGGGATTGGCCTTGCTGACGCCACTGAAGCGGGTCCCTGAGGTCCCCGTCGTAACTCGAGAACACCTGCCGCAACTCGAGAAAATCCAGGAGGTTCTCCCCTCCAGGCGAGATGAGGCCCTTTTCCGCTGAGGCGTCTGGAGGCTAATCACACCTAAACTCTGGAACTTCGACAGGGTCCTTCACACTCTTGCTGCAACTCATGAAGTTTCCCGACATACCCGTCTCCACTCGAGAGGAAGCACGAGGGTCCCGCCCACATCCAGAGGATCCCCGTTTCCACCTCGTAGGTAAAGATGAGGGATCCTTTCCCTGCTTCGTTGGGAAAGAATTCCCGGCATTCCCATCGCATCTGAAGAGGAGGCCCTCTCAACAGGAAAGGCAAGAGGAACTCCAGTGTCGTGCCACCATTCCAAGAGTCCCCTAGATGTCTCAGTCCATTCCAGAGGAACCTCTTTTCCCTTCACAAGCTCGTATCTCACGCTGAGGGTCGACTCACACCCCGGTGGCACATGGCACATCCCTGTGGGAAATCCTCGTGGGAAAGCCTCGAAGGAAAGCCACAGATCCCTTGATCCACGTGACGGGAAGCGTGACACTGTTGCGACAGCTCGGGAGGAAAGCGCACGTGCATGCCCCCCTGGGAAAGAGGCCTAACTCCCCTGGGGAGACTCCAGAAGAACCCCAAGGTCCATGTCAGCACTGGAGAGGAAGCCTCAGGTTTCGGCCCCGATTCCACACAAGGTCTTAGGCCCCGACATCGACGGGAGAGGAATCCCGAAATGCCCCCTAGCAACTCGCATGGGGACTGGCCTCTTCTGAGGACACCTTAGCGGGTCCCTGACGTCCCCGTCGTAACTCGAGAACACCTGCCGCAACTCGAGAAAATGCAGGAGGTTCTCCCCTCCAGGCGAGATGCGGCCATTTCTGCTGAGGCGTCTCGAGGCTAATCACACCTAACCTCTGGAACTTCGAAAGGGTCCTTCACACCCTTGCTGCAACTCAAGAAATTCCCCGACATACCTGTCTCCACTCGAGACGAAACACGAGGGTCCCGCCCACATCCAGAGGAGCCCCGTTTCCGCCTCGTAGCTCGAGATGAGGGATTCATTCCCTGATTCGTCGGGAAAGAATTCCCGGCGTTCCCATCGCATCTCAAGAGGAGGCGCTCTCAACAGGAAAGGAGAGAGGAACTCCAGGTTCTGGTCACCACTCCAAGAGTCCCACAGATGTCTCAGTCCATTCCAGAGGAAACTCTGTTCCCTGCACTGGCTCGTCTTTCACGTCGAGGATGGACTCACACCACGGTGGCACGTGGCACAGCCCTGTGGGAAATCCTCGTGGGAAAGCCTCGAGGGAAAGCCACAGATCCTTTGATCCACGAGACGGGAAGCGTAACACTGCTGCTCCAGATCGGGAGGAAAGCGCACGTGCATGCCCCCACTGGGAATGAGGACTGACTCCCCTGGGGAGACTCCAGAAGCACCCCAAGATCCATGTCAACACTGGAGAGGAATCCTCAGGTTTCGGCACCGATTCCACAGCAGGTCTTAGCCCCGGCATCGACGGGAGAGGTATCCCGAAATGCCCCCTAGCAACTCGAACGGGGAGTGGCCTCTTCTGAGGCCACCAGAGCGGGTCCCTGAGGTCCCCGTCGTAACTCGAGAACACCTACCGCAACTCGAGAAAATCCAGAAGGTTCTCCCCTCCAGGCGAGATGCGGCCCATTTCCTCTGAGGCGTCTCTAGGCTAATCACACCTAACCTCTGGAACGTCAAAAGGGTCCTTCACACCCTTGGTGCAAATCAGGAAGTTCCCCGAAATAGCCGTATCCACTCGAGAGGAAGGACGAGGGTCCCGCCCACATCCAGAGGAGCCCCGTTTCCACCTCGTACCTCGAGATGAGCGATCCTTTCCCTGCTTCGTCGGGAAAGAATTCCCAGCGTTACCGTCGCATCTCAAGAGGAAGCGCTCTCAACAGGAAAGGCCAAAGGAACTCCAGGGTCGTGCCACCATTCCAAGAGTCCCCCAGATGTCTCAGTCGATTTCAGAGGAACCTCTTTTCCCTTCACTGTCTCGTCTTACACACCGAGGATCGACTTACACCACGGTGGCACGTTGCACAGCATATGGGAAAGCCTCGTGGGAAAGCCTCGACGGAAAGCCACAGATCCCTTGATACACGTGACGGGAAACGTGACACTGCTGCTACAGCTCGGGAGTAGAGCGAACGTGCATGCCCCCATTCGTGACGAGGACTGACTCCCCTGGGGAGACTCCAGAAGTACCCCCAAGATCCATGTCGGCACTGGAGAGGAATCCTCAGATTTCGGCCTCGACTCCACACAAGGTCTTAGGCCCCGGCATCGTCCGGAGAGGAATCCCGAGATGTCCCCCAGCAACTCGCTTGGTGATTGGCCTTTCCTGAGGCCACCAGAGCGGGTCCCTGAGGTCCCCTACGTAACTCGAGAACACCTGCCGCAACCTGAGAAAATCCAGGAGGTTCTCCCCACCAGGAGAGATGAGGCCCATTTCCGCTGAGGCGCCTCGAGGCTAATCCCACCTCACCTCTGGAACTTCGAAAGGGTCCTTTACACGTTTGCAACTCAAGAAGTTCCCCGACATACCGGTCTCCACTCGAGAGGAAGCACGAGGGTCCCGCCCACATGAGGAGTAGCCCCGTGTCCGCCTCGTAGATCGAGATGAGGGATCCTTTCCCTGCTTCGTCAGGAAAGAATTCCCAGCGTTAACGTCGCATCTCAAGAGGAGGCGCTCTCAACAGGAAAGGCGAGAGGAACTCCAGGGTCGTACCCACCATTCCAAGAGTCCCCGAGGTGTCTCAGTCCATTCCAGAGGAACCTCTTTTCCCTTCCCTGGCTCGTCTTTCACGCCGAGGATCGAATCACAACACGGTGGCACGTTGCAGAGCCCTGTGGGAAACCCTCGTGGGAAAGCATCGACGGAAAGCCACAGATCGCTTGATCCACGTGACGGGAGGCGTGACAATGCTGCTATAGCTCGGGAGGAAAGCGCACGTCCATGCCCCCACTCGAGACGAGGACTGACTCCCCTGGGGAGACTCCAGAAATACCCCAAGGTCCATGTCAGCACCGGACAGGAATTCTCAGTTTCCGGCCCCGACTTCACAGAAGGTCTTAGGCCCCGGGATCGAAGGGAGAGGAATCCCGAAATGCCACCTTGGAACTCGCATGGGGACTGGCCTCTCCTGAGGCCACCAGAGCGGGTCCCTGAGGTCCCCGTCGTAACTCGAGAACACCTGCCGCAACTCGTGAAAATCCGGGATGTTCTCCCCTCCAGGCGAGATGAGGCCCATTTCCGCTGAGGCGTCTCGAGGCTAATCAGACCTTACATCTGGAACTTCGAAAGGGTCCTTCACACCCTTGCTGCAACTCAAGAAGTTCCCCGACATACCCGTCTCCCCTCGAGAGGAAGCACGAGGGTCCCGCCCACATCCAGAGGAGCCCCGTTTTCGCCTCGTAGCTCGAGATGAGGGACCCGGTCCCTGCTTCGTCAGGAAAGAATGCCCTTCTTTCCCGACGCATCTCAAGAGGAGGCGCTCTCAACAGGAAAGGCGAGAGGAACTCCAGGTTCGTGTAAGCATTCCAAGAGTCCCCCAGATGTCTCAGCCCATTCCAAAGGAACCTCTATTCCCTGCACTGGCTCGTCCTTCACGCCAAGGATCGACTCACACCACGGTTGCACTTGGAACAGCCCTGTGGGAAAGCCTCGTGGAACGCCTCGATGGAAAGCAACAGATCCCTTGATCCACGTGATGGGAAGTGTGACACTGCTGCTGCAGCTCGGGAGGAAAGCGCACATGCATGCCCCTACTCGAGATGAGGCCTAACTCCCCTGGGGAGACTCCAGAAGTACCCTAAGATCCATGTCGTCACTGGATAGGAATCCTCAGCTTCCGGCCCCGACTCCACACAAGGTCTTAGGTCCTGGCATCGAAGGGAAAGGAATCCCGAGAGGCCCTCTAGCAACTCGCATGGGGACTGGCCTTTCCTGAGGTCACCTGAGTGGATCCCTGAGGTTCCCGTCGTAACTCGAGAACACCTGCCGCAACTCGAGAAAATCCAGGAGGTTCTCCCCTCCAGGCGAGATGAGGCCCATTTCCGCTGAGGCGTCTCGAGGCTAATCACACCTAAACTCTTGAACTTCGAAAGTGTCCTTCACAGCCTAGCTGCAACTCAAGAAGTTTCCCGACATACCCGTCTCCACTCGAGAGGAAGCACGAGGGTCCCGCCCACATCGAGAGGAACCCCGTTCCCGCCTCGTAGCTCGAGATGACGGATCCTGTCCCTGCATCGTCTGGAGAGAATTCCCATCGTTCCCGTCGCATCTCAAGAGGACGCGCTCTCAACAGGATAGGCCAGAGGAACTCCAGGGTCTTGCCACCATTCCAAGAGTCCCCCAGATGTCGCAGTCCATTCCAGAGGAACCTCTTTTCCCTGCACTGGCTCGTCTTTCACGCTGAGGATTGACTGACACCACGGTTGCACGTGGCACAGCCCTGTGGGAAATCCTCCTGGGAAAGCCTCGAGGGAGAGCCACAGATCCCTTGATCCACGTGACGGGAAGCGTGACACTGCTGATACAGCTCGGGAGGAAAGCGCACGTACATGCCCCCACTCGTGATGAGGCCTGACTCCCCTGGGGAGACTACAGTAGTAGCCCAAGATCCATGTCCGCACTGGAGAGGAAACCTCAGCTTCCGGCCCCGACTCCGCACAAGGTCTTAGACCCCGGCCTCGACAGGTGGGGAATTCTTAGAGGCCCCGTAGCAACTCGCCTGGGGATTGGCCTTGCTGACGCCACTGAAGCGGGTCCCTGAGGTCCCCGTCGTAACTCGAGAACACCTGCCGCAACTCGAGAAAATCCAGGAGGTTCTCCCCTCCAGGCGAGATGAGGCCCTTTTCCGCTGAGGCGTCTGGAGGCTAATCACACCTAAACTCTGGAACTTCGACAGGGTCCTTCACACTCTTGCTGCAACTCATGAAGTTTCCCGACATACCCGTCTCCACTCGAGAGGAAGCACGAGGGTCCCGCCCACATCCAGAGGATCCCCGTTTCCACCTCGTAGGTAAAGATGAGGGATCCTTTCCCTGCTTCGTTGGGAAAGAATTCCCGGCATTCCCATCGCATCTGAAGAGGAGGCCCTCTCAACAGGAAAGGCAAGAGGAACTCCAGTGTCGTGCCACCATTCCAAGAGTCCCCTAGATGTCTCAGTCCATTCCAGAGGAACCTCTTTTCCCTTCACAAGCTCGTATCTCACGCTGAGGGTCGACTCACACCCCGGTGGCACATGGCACATCCCTGTGGGAAATCCTCGTGGGAAAGCCTCGAAGGAAAGCCACAGATCCCTTGATCCACGTGACGGGAAGCGTGACACTGTTGCGACAGCTCGGGAGGAAAGCGCACGTGCATGCCCCCCTGGGAAAGAGGCCTAACTCCCCTGGGGAGACTCCAGAAGAACCCCAAGGTCCATGTCAGCACTGGAGAGGAAGCCTCAGGTTTCGGCCCCGATTCCACACAAGGTCTTAGGCCCCGACATCGACGGGAGAGGAATCCCGAAATGCCCCCTAGCAACTCGCATGGGGACTGGCCTCTTCTGAGGACACCTTAGCGGGTCCCTGACGTCCCCGTCGTAACTCGAGAACACCTGCCGCAACTCGAGAAAATGCAGGAGGTTCTCCCCTCCAGGCGAGATGCGGCCATTTCTGCTGAGGCGTCTCGAGGCTAATCACACCTAACCTCTGGAACTTCGAAAGGGTCCTTCACACCCTTGCTGCAACTCAAGAAATTCCCCGACATACCTGTCTCCACTCGAGACGAAACACGAGGGTCCCGCCCACATCCAGAGGAGCCCCGTTTCCGCCTCGTAGCTCGAGATGAGGGATTCATTCCCTGATTCGTCGGGAAAGAATTCCCGGCGTTCCCATCGCATCTCAAGAGGAGGCGCTCTCAACAGGAAAGGAGAGAGGAACTCCAGGTTCTGGTCACCACTCCAAGAGTCCCACAGATGTCTCAGTCCATTCCAGAGGAAACTCTGTTCCCTGCACTGGCTCGTCTTTCACGTCGAGGATGGACTCACACCACGGTGGCACGTGGCACAGCCCTGTGGGAAATCCTCGTGGGAAAGCCTCGAGGGAAAGCCACAGATCCTTTGATCCACGAGACGGGAAGCGTAACACTGCTGCTCCAGATCGGGAGGAAAGCGCACGTGCATGCCCCCACTGGGAATGAGGACTGACTCCCCTGGGGAGACTCCAGAAGCACCCCAAGATCCATGTCAACACTGGAGAGGAATCCTCAGGTTTCGGCACCGATTCCACAGCAGGTCTTAGCCCCGGCATCGACGGGAGAGGTATCCCGAAATGCCCCCTAGCAACTCGAACGGGGAGTGGCCTCTTCTGAGGCCACCAGAGCGGGTCCCTGAGGTCCCCGTCGTAACTCGAGAACACCTACCGCAACTCGAGAAAATCCAGAAGGTTCTCCCCTCCAGGCGAGATGCGGCCCATTTCCTCTGAGGCGTCTCTAGGCTAATCACACCTAACCTCTGGAACGTCGAAAGGGTCCTTCACACCCTTGGTGCAAATCAGGAAGTTCCCCGAAATAGCCGTATCCACTCGAGAGGAAGGACGAGGGTCCCGCCCACATCCAGAGGAGCCCCGTTTCCACCTCGTACCTCGAGATGAGCGATCCTTTCCCTGCTTCGTCGGGAAAGAATTCCCAGCGTTACCGTCGCATCTCAAGAGGAAGCGCTCTCAACAGGAAAGGCCAAAGGAACTCCAGGGTCGTGCCACCATTCCAAGAGTCCCCCAGATGTCTCAGTCGATTTCAGAGGAACCTCTTTTCCCTTCACTGTCTCGTCTTACACACCGAGGATCGACTTACACCACGGTGGCACGTTGCACAGCATATGGGAAAGCCTCGTGGGAAAGCCTCGACGGAAAGCCACGGATCCCTTGATACACGTGACGGGAAACGTGACACTGCTGCTACAGCTCGGGAGTAGAGCGAACGTGCATGCCCCCATTCGTGACGAGGACTGACTCCCCTGGGGAGACTCCAGAAGTACCCCCAAGATCCATGTCGGCACTGGAGAGGAATCCTCAGATTTCGGCCTCGACTCCACACAAGGTCTTAGGCCCCGGCATCGTCCGGAGAGGAATCCCGAGATGTCCCCCAGCAACTCGCTTGGTGATTGGCCTTTCCTGAGGCCACCAGAGCGGGTCCCTGAGGTCCCCTACGTAAGTCGAGAACACCTGCCGCAACCTGAGAAAATCCAGGAGGTTCTCCCCACCAGGAGAGATGAGGCCCATTTCCGCTGAGGCGCCTCGAGGCTAATCCCACCTCACCTCTGGAACTTCGAAAGGGTCCTTTACACGTTTGCAACTCAAGAAGTTCCCCGACATACCGGTCTCCACTCGAGAGGAAGCACGAGGGTCCCGCCCACATGAGGAGTAGCCCCGTGTCCGCCTCGTAGATCGAGATGAGGGATCCTTTCCCTGCTTCGTCAGGAAAGAATTCCCAGCGTTAACGTCGCATCTCAAGAGGAGGCGCTCTCAACAGGAAAGGCGAGAGGAACTCCAGGGTCGTACCCACCATTCCAAGAGTCCCCGAGGTGTCTCAGTCCATTCCAGAGGAACCTCTTTTCCCTTCCCTGGCTCGTCTTTCACGCCGAGGATCGAATCACAACACGGTGGCACGTTGCAGAGCCCTGTGGGAAACCCTCGTGGGAAAGCATCGACGGAAAGCCACAGATCGCTTGATCCACGTGACGGGAGGCGTGACAATGCTGCTATAGCTCGGGAGGAAAGCGCACGTCCATGCCCCCACTCGAGACGAGGACTGACTCCCCTGGGGAGACTCCAGAAATACCCCAAGATCCATGTCAGCACTGGAGAGGAAGCCTCAGGTTTCAGCCCCGATTCCACTCAAGGTCTTAGGCCCTGGCATCGACGGGAGAGGAATCCCGAAATGCCCCCTAGCAACTCGCATGGGGACTGGCCTCTTCTGAGGCCACCTTAGCGGGTCCCTGACGTCCCCATCGTAACTCGAGAACACCTGCCGCAACTCGAGAAAATCCAGGAGGTTCTCCCCTCCAGGCGAGATGAGGCCCATTTCCGCTGAGGTGTCTCGAGGCTAATCACACCTAACCTCTGGAACTTCGAAAGGGTCCTTCAGAACCTTGCTGCAACTCAAGAAGTTCTCCGACATACCCGTCTCCACTCGAGAGGAAGCACGAGGTTCCTGCCCAGATCCAGAGGAGCCCCGTTATCGCCTCGTAGCTCGAGATGAGGGATCCTGTCCCTGCGTCATCGGGAAAGAATTCCCAGCGGTCCCTTCACATCTCAAGAGGACGCGCTCTCAACAGGATAGGCCAGAGGAACTGCAGGGTCTTGCCACCATTCCAAGAGTCCCCAAGATGTCTCAGTCCATTCCAGAGGAACCTCTTTTCCCTGCACTGGCTCGTCTTTCACGCTGAGGATTGACTGACACCACGGTTGCACGTGGCACAGCCCTGTGGGAAATCCTCCTGGGAAAGCCTCGAGGGAGAGCCACAGATCCCTTGATCCACGTGACGGGAAGCGTGACACTGCTGATACAGCTCGGGAGGAAAGCGCACAGGAATGCCCCCACTAGAGATGAGGCCTGACTCCCCTGGGGAGACTACAGTAGTAGCCCAAGATCCATGTCCGCACTGGACAGGAAACCTCAGCTTCCGGCCCCGACTCAGCACAAGGTCTTAGACCCCGGCCTCGACAGGCGGGGAATCCTTAGAGGCCCCCTAGCAACTCGCCTGGGGACTGGCCTCTTCTGAGGACACCTTAGCGGGTCCCTGACGTCCCCGTCGTAACTCGAGAACACCTGCCGCAACTCGAGAAAATGCAGGAGGTTCTCCCCTCCAGGCGAGATGCGGCCATTTCTGCTGAGGCGTCTCGAGGCTAATCAAACCTAACCTCTGGAACTTCGAAAGGGTCCTTCAGAACCTTGCTGCAACTCAAGAAATTCCCCGACATACCTGTCTCCACTCGAGACGAAACACGAGGGTCCCGCTCACATCCAGAGCAGCCCCGTTTCCGCCTCGTAGCTCGAGATGAGGGATTCATTCCCTGATTCGTCGGGAAAGAATTCCCGGTGTTCCCATCGCATCTCAAGAGGAGGCGCTCTCAACAGGAAAGGAGAGAGGAACTCCAGGTTCTGGTTACCACTCCAAGAGTCCCACAGATGTCTCAGTCCATTCCAGAGGAAACTCTGTTCCCTGCACTGGCTCGTCTTTCACGTCGAGGATGGACTCACACCACGGTGGCACGTGGCACAGCCCTGTGGGAAATCCTCGTGGGAAAGCCTCGAGGGAAAGCCACAGATCCTTTGATCCACGAGACGGGAAGCGTAACACTGCTGCTCCAGATCGGGAGGAAAGCGCACGTGCATGCCCCCACTGGGAATGAGGACTGACTCCCCTGGGGAGACTCCTGAAGGACCCCAAGATCCATGTCAACACTGGAGAGGAATCCTCACGTTTCGGCACCGATTCCACACAGGGTCTTAGGCCCCGGCATCGACGGGAGAGGTATCCCGAAATGCCCCCTAGCAACTCGAACGGGGAGTGGCCTCTTCTGAGGCCACCAGAGCGGGTCCCTGAGGTCCCCGTCGTAACACGAGAACACCTACCGCAACTCGAGAAAATCCAGAAGGTTCTCCCCTCCAGGCGAGATGCGGCCCATTTCCTCTGAGGCGTCTCTAGGCTAATCACACCTAACCTCTGGAACGTCGAAAGGGTCCTTCACACCCTTGGTGCAAATCAGGAAGTTCCCCGAAATAGCCGTATCCACTCGAGAGGAAGGACGAGGGTCCCGCCCACATCCAGAGGAGCCCCGTTTCCACCTCGTACCTCGAGATGAGCGATCCTTTCCCTGCTTCGTCGGGAAAGAATTCCCAGCGTTACCGTCGCATCTCAAGAGGAAGCGCTCTCAACAGGAAAGGCCAAAGGAACTCCAGGGTCGTGCCACCATTCCAAGAGTCCCCCAGATGTCTCAGTCGATTTCAGAGGAACCTCTTTTCCCTTCACTGTCTCGTCTTACACACCGAGGATCGACTTACACCACGGTGGCACGTTGCACAGCATATGGGAAAGCCTCGTGGGAAAGCCTCGACGGAAAGCCACAGATCCCTTGATACACGTGACGGGAAACGTGACACTGCTGCTACAGCTCGGGAGTAGAGCGAACGTGCATGCCCCCATTCGTGACGAGGACTGACTCCCCTGGGGAGACTCCAGAAGTACCCCCAAGATCCATGTCGGCACTGGAGAGGAATCCTCAGATTTCGGCCTCGACTCCACACAAGGTCTTAGGCCCCGGCATCGTCCGGAGAGGAATCCCGAGATGTCCCCCAGCAACTCGCTTGGTGATTGGCCTTTCCTGAGGCCACCAGAGCGGGTCCCTGAGGTCCCCTACGTAACTCGAGAACACCTGCCGCAACCTGAGAAAATCCAGGAGGTTCTCCCCACCAGGAGAGATGAGGCCCATTTCCGCTGAGGCGCCTCGAGGCTAATCCCACCTCACCTCTGGAACTTCGAAAGGGTCCTTTACACGTTTGCAACTCAAGAAGTTCCCCGACATACCGGTCTCCACTCGAGAGGAAGCACGAGGGTCCCGCCCACATGAAGAGTAGCCCCGTGTCCGCCTCGTAGATCGAGATGAGGGATCCTTTCCCTGCTTCGTCAGGAAAGAATTCCCAGCGTTAACGTCGCATCTCAAGAGGAGGCGCTCTCAACAGGAAAGGCGAGAGGAACTCCAGGGTCGTACCCACCATTCCAAGAGTCCCCGAGGTGTCTCAGTCCATTCCAGAGGAACCTCTTTTCCCTTCCCTGGCTCGTCTTTCACGCCGAGGATCGAATCACAACACGGTGGCACGTTGCAGAGCCCTGTGGGAAACCCTCGTGGGAAAGCATCGACGGAAAGCCACAGATCGCTTGATCCACGTGACGGGAGGCGTGACAATGCTGCTATAGCTCGGGAGGAAAGCGCACGTCCATGCCCCCACTCGAGACGAGGACTGACTCCCCTGGGGAGACTCCAGAAATACCCCAAGGTCCATGTCAGCACCGGACAGGAATTCTCAGTTTCCGGCCCCGACTTCACAGAAGGTCTTAGGCCCCGGGATCGAAGGGAGAGGAATCCCGAAATGCCACCTTGGAACTCGCATGGGGACTGGCCTCTCCTGAGGCCACCAGAGCGGGTCCCTGAGGTCCCCGTCGTAACTCGAGAACACCTGCCGCAACTCGTGAAAATCCGGGATGTTCTCCCCTCCAGGCGAGATGAGGCCCATTTCCGCTGAGGCGTCTCGAGGCTAATCAGACCTTACATCTGGAACTTCGAAAGGGTCCTTCACACCCTTGCTGCAACTCAAGAAGTTCCCCGACATACCCGTCTCCCCTCGAGAGGAAGCACGAGGGTCCCGCCCACATCCAGAGGAGCCCCGTTTTCGCCTCGTAGCTCGAGATGAGGGACCCGGTCCCTGCTTCGTCAGGAAAGAATGCCCTTCTTTCCCGACGCATCTCAAGAGGACGCGCTCTCAACAGGATAGGCCAGAGGACCTCCAGGGTCTTGCCACCATTCCAAGAGTCCCCCAGATGTCGCAGTCCATTCCAGAGGAACCTCTTTTCCCTGCACTGGCTCGTCTTTCACGCTGAGGATTGACTGACACCACGGTTGCACGTGGCACAGCCCTGTGGGAAATCCTCCTGGGAAAGCCTCGAGGGAGAGCCACAGATCCCTTGATCCACGTGACGGGAAGCGTGACACTGCTGATACAGCTCGGGAGGAAAGCGCACGTACATGCCCCCACTCGTGATGAGGCCTGACTCCCCTGGGGAGACTACAGTAGTAGCCCAAGATCCATGTCCGCACTGGAGAGGAAACCTCAGCTTCCGGCCCCGACTCCGCACAAGGTCTTAGACCCCGGCCTCGACAGGTGGGGAATTCTTAGAGGCCCCGTAGCAACTCGCCTGGGGATTGGCCTTGCTGACGCCACTGAAGCGGGTCCCTGAGGTCCCCGTCGTAACTCGAGAACACCTGCCGCAACTCGAGAAAATCCAGGAGGTTCTCCCCTCCAGGCGAGATGAGGCCCTTTTCCGCTGAGGCGTCTGGAGGCTAATCACACCTAAACTCTGGAACTTCGACAGGGTCCTTCACACTCTTGCTGCAACTCATGAAGTTTCCCGACATACCCGTCTCCACTCGAGAGGAAGCACGAGGGTCCCGCCCACATCCAGAGGATCCCCGTTTCCACCTCGTAGGTAAAGATGAGGGATCCTTTCCCTGCTTCGTTGGGAAAGAATTCCCGGCATTCCCATCGCATCTGAAGAGGAGGCCCTCTCAACAGGAAAGGCAAGAGGAACTCCAGTGTCGTGCCACCATTCCAAGAGTCCCCTAGATGTCTCAGTCCATTCCAGAGGAACCTCTTTTCCCTTCACAAGCTCGTATCTCACGCTGAGGGTCGACTCACACCCCGGTGGCACATGGCACATCCCTGTGGGAAATCCTCGTGGGAAAGCCTCGAAGGAAAGCCACAGATCCCTTGATCCACGTGACGGGAAGCGTGACACTGTTGCGACAGCTCGGGAGGAAAGCGCACGTGCATGCCCCCCTGGGAAAGAGGCCTAACTCCCCTGGGGAGACTCCAGAAGAACCCCAAGGTCCATGTCAGCACTGGAGAGGAAGCCTCAGGTTTCGGCCCCGATTCCACACAAGGTCTTAGGCCCCGACATCGACGGGAGAGGAATCCCGAAATGCCCCCTAGCAACTCGCATGGGGACTGGCCTCTTCTGAGGACACCTTAGCGGGTCCCTGACGTCCCCGTCGTAACTCGAGAACACCTGCCGCAACTCGAGAAAATGCAGGAGGTTCTCCCCTCCAGGCGAGATGCGGCCATTTCTGCTGAGGCGTCTCGAGGCTAATCACACCTAACCTCTGGAACTTCGAAAGGGTCCTTCACACCCTTGCTGCAACTCAAGAAATTCCCCGACATACCTGTCTCCACTCGAGACGAAACACGAGGGTCCCGCCCACATCCAGAGGAGCCCCGTTTCCGCCTCGTAGCTCGAGATGAGGGATTCATTCCCTGATTCGTCGGGAAAGAATTCCCGGCGTTCCCATCGCATCTCAAGAGGAGGCGCTCTCAACAGGAAAGGAGAGAGGAACTCCAGGTTCTGGTCACCACTCCAAGAGTCCCACAGATGTCTCAGTCCATTCCAGAGGAAACTCTGTTCCCTGCACTGGCTCGTCTTTCACGTCGAGGATGGACTCACACCACGGTGGCACGTGGCACAGCCCTGTGGGAAATCCTCGTGGGAAAGCCTCGAGGGAAAGCCACAGATCCTTTGATCCACGAGACGGGAAGCGTAACACTGCTGCTCCAGATCGGGAGGAAAGCGCACGTGCATGCCCCCACTGGGAATGAGGACTGACTCCCCTGGGGAGACTCCAGAAGCACCCCAAGATCCATGTCAACACTGGAGAGGAATCCTCAGGTTTCGGCACCGATTCCACAGCAGGTCTTAGCCCCGGCATCGACGGGAGAGGTATCCCGAAATGCCCCCTAGCAACTCGAACGGGGAGTGGCCTCTTCTGAGGCCACCAGAGCGGGTCCCTGAGGTCCCCGTCGTAACTCGAGAACACCTACCGCAACTCGAGAAAATCCAGAAGGTTCTCCCCTCCAGGCGAGATGCGGCCCATTTCCTCTGAGGCGTCTCTAGGCTAATCACACCTAACCTCTGGAACGTCGAAAGGGTCCTTCACACCCTTGGTGCAAATCAGGAAGTTCCCCGAAATAGCCGTATCCACTCGAGAGGAAGGACGAGGGTCCCGCCCACATCCAGAGGAGCCCCGTTTCCGCCTCGTACCTCGAGATGAGCGATCCTTTCCCTGCTTCGTCGGGAAAGAATTCCCAGCGTTACCGTCGCATCTCAAGAGGAAGCGCTCTCAACAGGAAAGGCCAAAGGAACTCCAGGGTCGTGCCACCATTCCAAGAGTCCCCCAGATGTCTCAGTCGATTTCAGAGGAACCTCTTTTCCCTTCACTGTCTCGTCTTACACACCGAGGATCGACTTACACCACGGTGGCACGTTGCACAGCATATGGGAAAGCCTCGTGGGAAAGCCTCGACGGAAAGCCACGGATCCCTTGATACACGTGACGGGAAACGTGACACTGCTGCTACAGCTCGGGAGTAGAGCGAACGTGCATGCCCCCATTCGTGACGAGGACTGACTCCCCTGGGGAGACTCCAGAAGTACCCCCAAGATCCATGTCGGCACTGGAGAGGAATCCTCAGATTTCGGCCTCGACTCCACACAAGGTCTTAGGCCCCGGCATCGTCCGGAGAGGAATCCCGAGATGTCCCCCAGCAACTCGCTTGGTGATTGGCCTTTCCTGAGGCCACCAGAGCGGGTCCCTGAGGTCCCCTACGTAACTCGAGAACACCTGCCGCAACCTGAGAAAATCCAGGAGGTTCTCCCCACCAGGAGAGATGAGGCCCATTTCCGCTGAGGCGCCTCGAGGCTAATCCCACCTCACCTCTGGAACTTCGAAAGGGTCCTTTACACGTTTGCAACTCAAGAAGTTCCCCGACATACCGGTCTCCACTCGAGAGGAAGCACGAGGGTCCCGCCCACATGAGGAGTAGCCCCGTGTCCGCCTCGTAGATCGAGATGAGGGATCCTTTCCCTGCTTCGTCAGGAAAGAATTCCCAGCGTTAACGTCGCATCTCAAGAGGAGGCGCTCTCAACAGGAAAGGCGAGAGGAACTCCAGGGTCGTACCCACCATTCCAAGAGTCCCCGAGGTGTCTCAGTCCATTCCAGAGGAACCTCTTTTCCCTTCCCTGGCTCGTCTTTCACGCCGAGGATCGAATCACAACACGGTGGCACGTTGCAGAGCCCTGTGGGAAACCCTCGTGGGAAAGCATCGACGGAAAGCCACAGATCGCTTGATCCACGTGACGGGAGGCGTGACAATGCTGCTATAGCTCGGGAGGAAAGCGCACGTCCATGCCCCCACTCGAGACGAGGACTGACTCCCCTGGGGAGACTCCAGAAATACCCCAAGGTCCATGTCAGCACCGGACAGGAATTCTCAGTTTCCGGCCCCGACTTCACAGAAGGTCTTAGGCCCCGGGATCGAAGGGAGAGGAATCCCGAAATGCCACCTTGGAACTCGCATGGGGACTGGCCTCTCCTGAGGCCACCAGAGCGGGTCCCTGAGGTCCCCGTCGTAACTCGAGAACACCTGCCGCAACTCGTGAAAATCCGGGATGTTCTCCCCTCCAGGCGAGATGAGGCCCATTTCCGCTGAGGCGTCTCGAGGCTAATCAGACCTTACATCTGGAACTTCGAAAGGGTCCTTCACACCCTTGCTGCAACTCAAGAAGTTCCCCGACATACCCGTCTCCCCTCGAGAGGAAGCACGAGGGTCCCGCCCACATCCAGAGGAGCCCCGTTTTCGCCTCGTAGCTCGAGATGAGGGACCCGGTCCCTGCTTCGTCAGGAAAGAATGCCCTTCTTTCCCGACGCATCTCAAGAGGAGGCGCTCTCAACAGGAAAGGCGAGAGGAACTCCAGGTTCGTGTAAGCATTCCAAGAGTCCCCCAGATGTCTCAGCCCATTCCAAAGGAACCTCTATTCCCTGCACTGGCTCGTCCTTCACGCCAAGGATCGACTCACACCACGGTTGCACTTGGAACAGCCCTGTGGGAAAGCCTCGTGGAACGCCTCGATGGAAAGCAACAGATCCCTTGATCCACGTGATGGGAAGTGTGACACTGCTGCTGCAGCTCGGGAGGAAAGCGCACATGCATGCCCCTACTCGAGATGAGGCCTAACTCCCCTGGGGAGACTCCAGAAGTACCCTAAGATCCATGTCGTCACTGGATAGGAATCCTCAGCTTCCGGCCCCGACTCCACACAAGGTCTTAGGTCCTGGCATCGAAGGGAAAGGAATCCCGAGAGGCCCTCTAGCAACTCGCATGGGGACTGGCCTTTCCTGAGGTCACCTGAGTGGATCCCTGAGGTTCCCGTCGTAACTCGAGAACACCTGCCGCAACTCGAGAAAATCCAGGAGGTTCTCCCCTCCAGGCGAGATGAGGCCCATTTCCGCTGAGGCGTCTCGAGGCTAATCACACCTAAACTCTTGAACTTCGAAAGTGTCCTTCACAGCCTAGCTGCAACTCAAGAAGTTTCCCGACATACCCGTCTCCACTCGAGAGGAAGCACGAGGGTCCCGCCCACATCGAGAGGAACCCCGTTCCCGCCTCGTAGCTCGAGATGACGGATCCTGTCCCTGCATCGTCTGGAGAGAATTCCCATCGTTCCCGTCGCATCTCAAGAGGACGCGCTCTCAACAGGATAGGCCAGAGGAACTCCAGGGTCTTGCCACCATTCCAAGAGTCCCCCAGATGTCGCAGTCCATTCCAGAGGAACCTCTTTTCCCTGCACTGGCTCGTCTTTCACGCTGAGGATTGACTGACACCACGGTTGCACGTGGCACAGCCCTGTGGGAAATCCTCCTGGGAAAGCCTCGAGGGAGAGCCACAGATCCCTTGATCCACGTGACGGGAAGCGTGACACTGCTGATACAGCTCGGGAGGAAAGCGCACGTACATGCCCCCACTCGTGATGAGGCCTGACTCCCCTGGGGAGACTACAGTAGTAGCCCAAGATCCATGTCCGCACTGGACAGGAAACCTCAGCTTCCGGCCCCGACTCCGCACAAGGTCTTAGACCCCGGCCTCGACAGGTGGGGAATTCTTAGAGGCCCCGTAGCAACTCGCCTGGGGATTGGCCTTGCTGACGCCACTGAAGCGGGTCCCTGAGGTCCCCGTCGTAACTCGAGAACACCTGCCGCAACTCGAGAAAATCCAGGAGGTTCTCCCCTCCAGGCGAGATGAGGCCCTTTTCCGCTGAGGCGTCTGGAGGCTAATCACACCTAAACTCTGGAACTTCGACAGGGTCCTTCACACTCTTGCTGCAACTCATGAAGTTTCCCGACATACCCGTCTCCACTCGAGAGGAAGCACGAGGGTCCCGCCCACATCCAGAGGATCCCCGTTTCCACCTCGTAGGTAAAGATGAGGGATCCTTTCCCTGCTTCGTTGGGAAAGAATTCCCGGCATTCCCATCGCATCTGAAGAGGAGGCCCTCTCAACAGGAAAGGCAAGAGGAACTCCAGTGTCGTGCCACCATTCCAAGAGTCCCCTAGATGTCTCAGTCCATTCCAGAGGAACCTCTTTTCCCTTCACAAGCTCGTATCTCACGCTGAGGGTCGACTCACACCCCGGTGGCACATGGCACATCCCTGTGGGAAATCCTCGTGGGAAAGCCTCGAAGGAAAGCCACAGATCCCTTGATCCACGTGACGGGAAGCGTGACACTGTTGCGACAGCTCGGGAGGAAAGCGCACGTGCATGCCCCCCTGGGAAAGAGGCCTAACTCCCCTGGGGAGACTCCAGAAGAACCCCAAGGTCCATGTCAGCACTGGAGAGGAAGCCTCAGGTTTCGGCCCCGATTCCACACAAGGTCTTAGGCCCCGACATCGACGGGAGAGGAATCCCGAAATGCCCCCTAGCAACTCGCATGGGGACTGGCCTCTTCTGAGGACACCTTAGCGGGTCCCTGACGTCCCCGTCGTAACTCGAGAACACCTGCCGCAACTCGAGAAAATGCAGGAGGTTCTCCCCTCCAGGCGAGATGCGGCCATTTCTGCTGAGGCGTCTCGAGGCTAATCACACCTAACCTCTGGAACTTCGAAAGGGTCCTTCACACCCTTGCTGCAACTCAAGAAATTCCCCGACATACCTGTCTCCACTCGAGACGAAACACGAGGGTCCCGCCCACATCCAGAGGAGCCCCGTTTCCGCCTCGTAGCTCGAGATGAGGGATTCATTCCCTGATTCGTCGGGAAAGAATTCCCGGCGTTCCCATCGCATCTCAAGAGGAGGCGCTCTCAACAGGAAAGGAGAGAGGAACTCCAGGTTCTGGTCACCACTCCAAGAGTCCCACAGATGTCTCAGTCCATTCCAGAGGAAACTCTGTTCCCTGCACTGGCTCGTCTTTCACGTCGAGGATGGACTCACACCACGGTGGCACGTGGCACAGCCCTGTGGGAAATCCTCGTGGGAAAGCCTCGAGGGAAAGCCACAGATCCTTTGATCCACGAGACGGGAAGCGTAACACTGCTGCTCCAGATCGGGAGGAAAGCGCACGTGCATGCCCCCACTGGGAATGAGGACTGACTCCCCTGGGGAGACTCCAGAAGCACCCCAAGATCCATGTCAACACTGGAGAGGAATCCTCAGGTTTCGGCACCGATTCCACAGCAGGTCTTAGCCCCGGCATCGACGGGAGAGGTATCCCGAAATGCCCCCTAGCAACTCGAACGGGGAGTGGCCTCTTCTGAGGCCACCAGAGCGGGTCCCTGAGGTCCCCGTCGTAACTCGAGAACACCTACCGCAACTCGAGAAAATACAGAAGGTTCTCCCCTCCAGGCGAGATGCGGCCCATTTCCTCTGAGGCGTCTCTAGGCTAATCACACCTAACCTCTGGAACGTCGAAAGGGTCCTTCACACCCTTGGTGCAAATCAGGAAGTTCCCCGAAATAGCCGTATCCACTCGAGAGGAAGGACGAGGGTCCCGCCCACATCCAGAGGAGCCCCGTTTCCACCTCGTACCTCGAGATGAGCGATCCTTTCCCTGCTTCGTCGGGAAAGAATTCCCAGCGTTACCGTCGCATCTCAAGAGGAAGCGCTCTCAACAGGAAAGGCCAAAGGAACTCCAGGGTCGTGCCACCATTCCAAGAGTCCCCCAGATGTCTCAGTCGATTTCAGAGGAACCTCTTTTCCCTTCACTGTCTCGTCTTACACACCGAGGATCGACTTACACCACGGTGGCACGTTGCACAGCATATGGGAAAGCCTCGTGGGAAAGCCTCGACGGAAAGCCACGGATCCCTTGATACACGTGACGGGAAACGTGACACTGCTGCTACAGCTCGGGAGTAGAGCGAACGTGCATGCCCCCATTCGTGACGAGGACTGACTCCCCTGGGGAGACTCCAGAAGTACCCCCAAGATCCATGTCGGCACTGGAGAGGAATCCTCAGATTTCGGCCTCGACTCCACACAAGGTCTTAGGCCCCGGCATCGTCCGGAGAGGAATCCCGAGATGTCCCCCAGCAACTCGCTTGGTGATTGGCCTTTCCTGAGGCCACCAGAGCGGGTCCCTGAGGTCCCCTACGTAACTCGAGAACACCTGCCGCAACCTGAGAAAATCCAGGAGGTTCTCCCCACCAGGAGAGATGAGGCCCATTTCCGCTGAGGCGCCTCGAGGCTAATCCCACCTCACCTCTGGAACTTCGAAAGGGTCCTTTACACGTTTGCAACTCAAGAAGTTCCCCGACATACCGGTCTCCACTCGAGAGGAAGCACGAGGGTCCCGCCCACATGAGGAGTAGCCCCGTGTCCGCCTCGTAGATCGAGATGAGGGATCCTTTCCCTGCTTCGTCAGGAAAGAATTCCCAGCGTTAACGTCGCATCTCAAGAGGAGGCGCTCTCAACAGGAAAGGCGAGAGGAACTCCAGGGTCGTACCCACCATTCCAAGAGTCCCCGAGGTGTCTCAGTCCATTCCAGAGGAACCTCTTTTCCCTTCCCTGGCTCGTCTTTCACGCCGAGGATCGAATCACAACACGGTGGCACGTTGCAGAGCCCTGTGGGAAACCCTCGTGGGAAAGCATCGACGGAAAGCCACAGATCGCTTGATCCACGTGACGGGAGGCGTGACAATGCTGCTATAGCTCGGGAGGAAAGCGCACGTCCATGCCCCCACTCGAGACGAGGACTGACTCCCCTGGGGAGACTCCAGAAATACCCCAAGGTCCATGTCAGCACCGGACAGGAATTCTCAGTTTCCGGCCCCGACTTCACAGAAGGTCTTAGGCCCCGGGATCGAAGGGAGAGGAATCCCGAAATGCCACCTTGGAACTCGCATGGGGACTGGCCTCTCCTGAGGCCACCAGAGCGGGTCCCTGAGGTCCCCGTCGTAACTCGAGAACACCTGCCGCAACTCGTGAAAATCCGGGATGTTCTCCCCTCCAGGCGAGATGAGGCCCATTTCCGCTGAGGCGTCTCGAGGCTAATCAGACCTTACATCTGGAACTTCGAAAGGGTCCTTCACACCCTTGCTGCAACTCAAGAAGTTCCCCGACATACCCGTCTCCCCTCGAGAGGAAGCACGAGGGTCCCGCCCACATCCAGAGGAGCCCCGTTTTCGCCTCGTAGCTCGAGATGAGGGACCCGGTCCCTGCTTCGTCAGGAAAGAATGCCCTTCTTTCCCGACGCATCTCAAGAGGAGGCGCTCTCAACAGGAAAGGCGAGAGGAACTCCAGGTTCGTGTAAGCATTCCAAGAGTCCCCCAGATGTCTCAGCCCATTCCAAAGGAACCTCTATTCCCTGCACTGGCTCGTCCTTCACGCCAAGGATCGACTCACACCACGGTTGCACTTGGAACAGCCCTGTGGGAAAGCCTCGTGGAACGCCTCGATGGAAAGCAACAGATCCCTTGATCCACGTGATGGGAAGTGTGACACTGCTGCTGCAGCTCGGGAGGAAAGCGCACATGCATGCCCCTACTCGAGATGAGGCCTAACTCCCCTGGGGAGACTCCAGAAGTACCCTAAGATCCATGTCGTCACTGGATAGGAATCCTCAGCTTCCGGCCCCGACTCCACACAAGGTCTTAGGTCCTGGCATCGAAGGGAAAGGAATCCCGAGAGGCCCTCTAGCAACTCGCATGGGGACTGGCCTTTCCTGAGGTCACCTGAGTGGATCCCTGAGGTTCCCGTCGTAACTCGAGAACACCTGCCGCAACTCGAGAAAATCCAGGAGGTTCTCCCCTCCAGGCGAGATGAGGCCCATTTCCGCTGAGGCGTCTCGAGGCTAATCACACCTAAACTCTTGAACTTCGAAAGTGTCCTTCACAGCCTAGCTGCAACTCAAGAAGTTTCCCGACATACCCGTCTCCACTCGAGAGGAAGCACGAGGGTCCCGCCCACATCGAGAGGAACCCCGTTCCCGCCTCGTAGCTCGAGATGACGGATCCTGTCCCTGCATCGTCTGGAGAGAATTCCCATCGTTCCCGTCGCATCTCAAGAGGACGCGCTCTCAACAGGATAGGCCAGAGGAACTCCAGGGTCTTGCCACCATTCCAAGAGTCCCCCAGATGTCGCAGTCCATTCCAGAGGAACCTCTTTTCCCTGCACTGGCTCGTCTTTCACGCTGAGGATTGACTGACACCACGGTTGCACGTGGCACAGCCCTGTGGGAAATCCTCCTGGGAAAGCCTCGAGGGAGAGCCACAGATCCCTTGATCCACGTGACGGGAAGCGTGACACTGCTGATACAGCTCGGGAGGAAAGCGCACGTACATGCCCCCACTCGTGATGAGGCCTGACTCCCCTGGGGAGACTACAGTAGTAGCCCAAGATCCATGTCCGCACTGGACAGGAAACCTCAGCTTCCGGCCCCGACTCCGCACAAGGTCTTAGACCCCGGCCTCGACAGGTGGGGAATTCTTAGAGGCCCCGTAGCAACTCGCCTGGGGATTGGCCTTGCTGACGCCACTGAAGCGGGTCCCTGAGGTCCCCGTCGTAACTCGAGAACACCTGCCGCAACTCGAGAAAATCCAGGAGGTTCTCCCCTCCAGGCGAGATGAGGCCCTTTTCCGCTGAGGCGTCTGGAGGCTAATCACACCTAAACTCTGGAACTTCGACAGGGTCCTTCACACTCTTGCTGCAACTCATGAAGTTTCCCGACATACCCGTCTCCACTCGAGAGGAAGCACGAGGGTCCCGCCCACATCCAGAGGATCCCCGTTTCCACCTCGTAGGTAAAGATGAGGGATCCTTTCCCTGCTTCGTTGGGAAAGAATTCCCGGCATTCCCATCGCATCTGAAGAGGAGGCCCTCTCAACAGGAAAGGCAAGAGGAACTCCAGTGTCGTGCCACCATTCCAAGAGTCCCCTAGATGTCTCAGTCCATTCCAGAGGAACCTCTTTTCCCTTCACAAGCTCGTATCTCACGCTGAGGGTCGACTCACACCCCGGTGGCACATGGCACATCCCTGTGGGAAATCCTCGTGGGAAAGCCTCGAAGGAAAGCCACAGATCCCTTGATCCACGTGACGGGAAGCGTGACACTGTTGCGACAGCTCGGGAGGAAAGCGCACGTGCATGCCCCCCTGGGAAAGAGGCCTAACTCCCCTGGGGAGACTCCAGAAGAACCCCAAGGTCCATGTCAGCACTGGAGAGGAAGCCTCAGGTTTCGGCCCCGATTCCACACAAGGTCTTAGGCCCCGACATCGACGGGAGAGGAATCCCGAAATGCCCCCTAGCAACTCGCATGGGGACTGGCCTCTTCTGAGGACACCTTAGCGGGTCCCTGACGTCCCCGTCGTAACTCGAGAACACCTGCCGCAACTCGAGAAAATGCAGGAGGTTCTCCCCTCCAGGCGAGATGCGGCCATTTCTGCTGAGGCGTCTCGAGGCTAATCACACCTAACCTCTGGAACTTCGAAAGGGTCCTTCACACCCTTGCTGCAACTCAAGAAATTCCCCGACATACCTGTCTCCACTCGAGACGAAACACGAGGGTCCCGCCCACATCCAGAGGAGCCCCGTTTCCGCCTCGTAGCTCGAGATGAGGGATTCATTCCCTGATTCGTCGGGAAAGAATTCCCGGCGTTCCCATCGCATCTCAAGAGGAGGCGCTCTCAACAGGAAAGGAGAGAGGAACTCCAGGTTCTGGTCACCACTCCAAGAGTCCCACAGATGTCTCAGTCCATTCCAGAGGAAACTCTGTTCCCTGCACTGGCTCGTCTTTCACGTCGAGGATGGACTCACACCACGGTGGCACGTGGCACAGCCCTGTGGGAAATCCTCGTGGGAAAGCCTCGAGGGAAAGCCACAGATCCTTTGATCCACGAGACGGGAAGCGTAACACTGCTGCTCCAGATCGGGAGGAAAGCGCACGTGCATGCCCCCACTGGGAATGAGGACTGACTCCCCTGGGGAGACTCCAGAAGCACCCCAAGATCCATGTCAACACTGGAGAGGAATCCTCAGGTTTCGGCACCGATTCCACAGCAGGTCTTAGCCCCGGCATCGACGGGAGAGGTATCCCGAAATGCCCCCTAGCAACTCGAACGGGGAGTGGCCTCTTCTGAGGCCACCAGAGCGGGTCCCTGAGGTCCCCGTCGTAACTCGAGAACACCTACCGCAACTCGAGAAAATCCAGAAGGTTCTCCCCTCCAGGCGAGATGCGGCCCATTTCCTCTGAGGCGTCTCTAGGCTAATCACACCTAACCTCTGGAACGTCGAAAGGGTCCTTCACACCCTTGGTGCAAATCAGGAAGTTCCCCGAAATAGCCGTATCCACTCGAGAGGAAGGACGAGGGTCCCGCCCACATCCAGAGGAGCCCCGTTTCCGCCTCGTACCTCGAGATGAGCGATCCTTTCCCTGCTTCGTCGGGAAAGAATTCCCAGCGTTACCGTCGCATCTCAAGAGGAAGCGCTCTCAACAGGAAAGGCCAAAGGAACTCCAGGGTCGTGCCACCATTCCAAGAGTCCCCCAGATGTCTCAGTCGATTTCAGAGGAACCTCTTTTCCCTTCACTGTCTCGTCTTACACACCGAGGATCGACTTACACCACGGTGGCACGTTGCACAGCATATGGGAAAGCCTCGTGGGAAAGCCTCGACGGAAAGCCACGGATCCCTTGATACACGTGACGGGAAACGTGACACTGCTGCTACAGCTCGGGAGTAGAGCGAACGTGCATGCCCCCATTCGTGACGAGGACTGACTCCCCTGGGGAGACTCCAGAAGTACCCCCAAGATCCATGTCGGCACTGGAGAGGAATCCTCAGATTTCGGCCTCGACTCCACACAAGGTCTTAGGCCCCGGCATCGTCCGGAGAGGAATCCCGAGATGTCCCCCAGCAACTCGCTTGGTGATTGGCCTTTCCTGAGGCCACCAGAGCGGGTCCCTGAGGTCCCCTACGTAACTCGAGAACACCTGCCGCAACCTGAGAAAATCCAGGAGGTTCTCCCCACCAGGAGAGATGAGGCCCATTTCCGCTGAGGCGCCTCGAGGCTAATCCCACCTCACCTCTGGAACTTCGAAAGGGTCCTTTACACGTTTGCAACTCAAGAAGTTCCCCGACATACCGGTCTCCACTCGAGAGGAAGCACGAGGGTCCCGCCCACATGAGGAGTAGCCCCGTGTCCGCCTCGTAGATCGAGATGAGGGATCCTTTCCCTGCTTCGTCAGGAAAGAATTCCCAGCGTTAACGTCGCATCTCAAGAGGAGGCGCTCTCAACAGGAAAGGCGAGAGGAACTCCAGGGTCGTACCCACCATTCCAAGAGTCCCCGAGGTGTCTCAGTCCATTCCAGAGGAACCTCTTTTCCCTTCCCTGGCTCGTCTTTCACGCCGAGGATCGAATCACAACACGGTGGCACGTTGCAGAGCCCTGTGGGAAACCCTCGTGGGAAAGCATCGACGGAAAGCCACAGATCGCTTGATCCACGTGACGGGAGGCGTGACAATGCTGCTATAGCTCGGGAGGAAAGCGCACGTCCATGCCCCCACTCGAGACGAGGACTGACTCCCCTGGGGAGACTCCAGAAATACCCCAAGGTCCATGTCAGCACCGGACAGGAATTCTCAGTTTCCGGCCCCGACTTCACAGAAGGTCTTAGGCCCCGGGATCGAAGGGAGAGGAATCCCGAAATGCCACCTTGGAACTCGCATGGGGACTGGCCTCTCCTGAGGCCACCAGAGCGGGTCCCTGAGGTCCCCGTCGTAACTCGAGAACACCTGCCGCAACTCGTGAAAATCCGGGAAGTTCTCCCCTCCAGGCGAGATGAGGCCCATTTCCGCTGAGGCGTCTCGAGGCTAATCAGACCTTACATCTGGAACTTCGAAAGGGTCCTTCACACCCTTGCTGCAACTCAGGAAGTTCCCCGACATACCCGTCTCCCCTCGAGAGGAAGCACGAGGGTCCCGCCCACATCCAGAGGAGCCCCGTTTTCGCCTCGTAGCTCGAGATGAGGGACCCGGTCCCTGCTTCGTCAGGAAAGAATGCCCTTCTTTCCCGACGCATCTCAAGAGGAGGCGCTCTCAACAGGAAAGGCGAGAGGAACTCCAGGTTCGTGTAAGCATTCCAAGAGTCCCCCAGATATCTCAGCCCATTCCAAAGGAACCTCTATTCCCTGCACTGGCTCGTCCTTCACGCCAAGGATCGACTCACACCACGGTTGCACTTGGAACAGCCCTGTGGGAAAGCCTCGTGGAACGCCTCGATGGAAAGCAACAGATCCCTTGATCCACGTGATGGGAAGTGTGACACTGCTGCTGCAGCTCGGGAGGAAAGCGCACATGCATGCCCCTACTCGAGATGAGGCCTAACTCCCCTGGGGAGACTCCAGAAGTACCCTAAGATCCATGTCGTCACTGGATAGGAATCCTCAGCTTCCGGCCCCGACTCCACACAAGGTCTTAGGTCCTGGCATCGAAGGGAAAGGAATCCCGAGAGGCCCTCTAGCAACTCGCATGGGGACTGGCCTTTCCTGAGGTCACCTGAGTGGATCCCTGAGGTTCCCGTCGTAACTCGAGAACACCTGCCGCAACTCGAGAAAATCCAGGAGGTTCTCCCCTCCAGGCGAGATGAGGCCCATTTCCGCTGAGGCGTCTCGAGGCTAATCACACCTAAACTCTTGAACTTCGAAAGTGTCCTTCACAGCCTAGCTGCAACTCAAGAAGTTTCCCGACATACCCGTCTCCACTCGAGAGGAAGCACGAGGGTCCCGCCCACATCGAGAGGAACCCCGTTCCCGCCTCGTAGCTCGAGATGACGGATCCTGTCCCTGCATCGTCTGGAGAGAATTCCCATCGTTCCCGTCGCATCTCAAGAGGACGCGCTCTCAACAGGATAGGCCAGAGGAACTCCAGGGTCTTGCCACCATTCCAAGAGTCCCCCAGATGTCGCAGTCCATTCCAGAGGAACCTCTTTTCCCTGCACTGGCTCGTCTTTCACGCTGAGGATTGACTGACACCACGGTTGCACGTGGCACAGCCCTGTGGGAAATCCTCCTGGGATAGCCTCGAGGGAGAGCCACAGATCCCTTGATCCACGTGACGGGAAGCGTGACACTGCTGATACAGCTCGGGAGGAAAGCGCACGTACATGCCCCCACTCGTGATGAGGCCTGACTCCCCTGGGGAGACTACAGTAGTAGCCCAAGATCCATGTCCGCACTGGAGAGGAAACCTCAGCTTCCGGCCCCGACTCCGCACAAGGTCTTAGACCCCGGCCTCGACAGGTGGGGAATTCTTAGAGGCCCCGTAGCAACTCGCCTGGGGATTGGCCTTGCTGACGCCACTGAAGCGGGTCCCTGAGGTCCCCGTCGTAACTCGAGAACACCTGCCGCAACTCGAGAAAATCCAGGAGGTTCTCCCCTCCAGGCGAGATGAGGCCCTTTTCCGCTGAGGCGTCTGGAGGCTAATCACACCTAAACTCTGGAACTTCGACAGGGTCCTTCACACTCTTGCTGCAACTCATGAAGTTTCCCGACATACCCGTCTCCACTCGAGAGGAAGCACGAGGGTCCCGCCCACATCCAGAGGATCCCCGTTTCCACCTCGTAGGTAAAGATGAGGGATCCTTTCCCTGCTTCGTTGGGAAAGAATTCCCGGCATTCCCATCGCATCTGAAGAGGAGGCCCTCTCAACAGGAAAGGCAAGAGGAACTCCAGTGTCGTGCCACCATTCCAAGAGTCCCCTAGATGTCTCAGTCCATTCCAGAGGAACCTCTTTTCCCTTCACAAGCTCGTATCTCACGCTGAGGGTCGACTCACACCCCGGTGGCACATGGCACATCCCTGTGGGAAATCCTCGTGGGAAAGCCTCGAAGGAAAGCCACAGATCCCTTGATCCACGTGACGGGAAGCGTGACACTGTTGCGACAGCTCGGGAGGAAAGCGCACGTGCATGCCCCCCTGGGAAAGAGGCCTAACTCCCCTGGGGAGACTCCAGAAGAACCCCAAGGTCCATGTCAGCACTGGAGAGGAAGCCTCAGGTTTCGGCCCCGATTCCACACAAGGTCTTAGGCCCCGACATCGACGGGAGAGGAATCCCGAAATGCCCCCTAGCAACTCGCATGGGGACTGGCCTCTTCTGAGGACACCTTAGCGGGTCCCTGACGTCCCCGTCGTAACTCGAGAACACCTGCCGCAACTCGAGAAAATGCAGGAGGTTCTCCCCTCCAGGCGAGATGCGGCCATTTCTGCTGAGGCGTCTCGAGGCTAATCACACCTAACCTCTGGAACTTCGAAAGGGTCCTTCACACCCTTGCTGCAACTCAAGAAATTCCCCGACATACCTGTCTCCACTCGAGACGAAACACGAGGGTCCCGCCCACATCCAGAGGAGCCCCGTTTCCGCCTCGTAGCTCGAGATGAGGGATTCATTCCCTGATTCGTCGGGAAAGAATTCCCGGCGTTCCCATCGCATCTCAAGAGGAGGCGCTCTCAACAGGAAAGGAGAGAGGAACTCCAGGTTCTGGTCACCACTCCAAGAGTCCCACAGATGTCTCAGTCCATTCCAGAGGAAACTCTGTTCCCTGCACTGGCTCGTCTTTCACGTCGAGGATGGACTCACACCACGGTGGCACGTGGCACAGCCCTGTGGGAAATCCTCGTGGGAAAGCCTCGAGGGAAAGCCACAGATCCTTTGATCCACGAGACGGGAAGCGTAACACTGCTGCTCCAGATCGGGAGGAAAGCGCACGTGCATGCCCCCACTGGGAATGAGGACTGACTCCCCTGGGGAGACTCCAGAAGCACCCCAAGATCCATGTCAACACTGGAGAGGAATCCTCAGGTTTCGGCACCGATTCCACAGCAGGTCTTAGCCCCGGCATCGACGGGAGAGGTATCCCGAAATGCCCCCTAGCAACTCGAACGGGGAGTGGCCTCTTCTGAGGCCACCAGAGCGGGTCCCTGAGGTCCCCGTCGTAACTCGAGAACACCTACCGCAACTCGAGAAAATCCAGAAGGTTCTCCCCTCCAGGCGAGATGCGGCCCATTTCCTCTGAGGCGTCTCTAGGCTAATCACACCTAACCTCTGGAACGTCGAAAGGGTCCTTCACACCCTTGGTGCAAATCAGGAAGTTCCCCGAAATAGCCGTATCCACTCGAGAGGAAGGACGAGGGTCCCGCCCACATCCAGAGGAGCCCCGTTTCCACCTCGTACCTCGAGATGAGCGATCCTTTCCCTGCTTCGTCGGGAAAGAATTCCCAGCGTTACCGTCGCATCTCAAGAGGAAGCGCTCTCAACAGGAAAGGCCAAAGGAACTCCAGGGTCGTGCCACCATTCCAAGAGTCCCCCAGATGTCTCAGTCGATTTCAGAGGAACCTCTTTTCCCTTCACTGTCTCGTCTTACACACCGAGGATCGACTTACACCACGGTGGCACGTTGCACAGCATATGGGAAAGCCTCGTGGGAAAGCCTCGACGGAAAGCCACGGATCCCTTGATACACGTGACGGGAAACGTGACACTGCTGCTACAGCTCGGGAGTAGGGCGAACGTGCATGCCCCCATTCGTGACGAGGACTGACTCCCCTGGGGAGACTCCAGAAGTACCCCCAAGATCCATGTCGGCACTGGAGAGGAATCCTCAGATTTCGGCCTCGACTCCACACAAGGTCTTAGGCCCCGGCATCGTCCGGAGAGGAATCCCGAGATGTCCCCCAGCAACTCGCTTGGTGATTGGCCTTTCCTGAGGCCACCAGAGCGGGTCCCTGAGGTCCCCTACGTAACTCGAGAACACCTGCCGCAACCTGAGAAAATCCAGGAGGTTCTCCCCACCAGGAGAGATGAGGCCCATTTCCGCTGAGGCGCCTCGAGGCTAATCCCACCTCACCTCTGGAACTTCGAAAGGGTCCTTTACACGTTTGCAACTCAAGAAGTTCCCCGACATACCGGTCTCCACTCGAGAGGAAGCACGAGGGTCCCGCCCACATGAAGAGTAGCCCCGTGTCCGCCTCGTAGATCGAGATGAGGGATCCTTTCCCTGCTTCGTCAGGAAAGAATTCCCAGCGTTAACGTCGCATCTCAAGAGGAGGCGCTCTCAACAGGAAAGGCGAGAGGAACTCCAGGGTCGTACCCACCATTCCAAGAGTCCCCGAGGTGTCTCAGTCCATTCCAGAGGAACCTCTTTTCCCTTCCCTGGCTCGTCTTTCACGCCGAGGATCGAATCACAACACGGTGGCACGTTGCAGAGCCCTGTGGGAAACCCTCGTGGGAAAGCATCGACGGAAAGCCACAGATCGCTTGATCCACGTGACGGGAGGCGTGACAATGCTGCTATAGCTCGGGAGGAAAGCGCACGTCCATGCCCCCACTCGAGACGAGGACTGACTCCCCTGGGGAGACTCCAGAAATACCCCAAGGTCCATGTCAGCACCGGACAGGAATTCTCAGTTTCCGGCCCCGACTTCACAGAAGGTCTTAGGCCCCGGGATCGAAGGGAGAGGAATCCCGAAATGCCACCTTGGAACTCGCATGGGGACTGGCCTCTCCTGAGGCCACCAGAGCGGGTCCCTGAGGTCCCCGTCGTAACTCGAGAACACCTGCCGCAACTCGTGAAAATCCGGGAAGTTCTCCCCTCCAGGCGAGATGAGGCCCATTTCCGCTGAGGCGTCTCGAGGCTAATCAGACCTTACATCTGGAACTTCGAAAGGGTCCTTCACACCCTTGCTGCAACTCAAGAAGTTCCCCGACATACCCGTCTCCCCTCGAGAGGAAGCACGAGGGTCCCGCCCACATCCAGAGGAGCCCCGTTTTCGCCTCGTAGCTCGAGATGAGGGACCCGGTCCCTGCTTCGTCAGGAAAGAATGCCCTTCTTTCCCGACGCATCTCAAGAGGAGGCGCTCTCAACAGGAAAGGCGAGAGGAACTCCAGGTTCGTGTAAGCATTCCAAGAGTCCCCCAGATGTCTCAGCCCATTCCAAAGGAACCTCTATTCCCTGCACTGGCTCGTCCTTCACGCCAAGGATCAACTCACACCACGGTTGCACTTGGAACAGCCCTGTGGGAAAGCCTCGTGGAACGCCTCGATGGAAAGCAACAGATCCCTTGATCCACGTGATGGGAAGTGTGACACTGCTGCTGCAGCTCGGGAGGAAAGCGCACGTGCATGCCCCCACTCGAGATGAGGCCTAACTCCCCTGGGGAGACTCCAGAAGTACCCTAAGATCCATGTCGGCACTGGAGAGGAATCCTAAGGTTTCGGCCCCAATTCCACACAAGGCCTTAGGCCCCAGCATCGACGGGCGGGGAATGCCTAGAGGCCCCCTAGCAACTCACCTGGGGACTGGCCTTTCCTGAGGCCACCAGAGCGGGTCCCTGAGTTCTCCGTCATAACTCGAGAACACCTGCCTCAACTCGAGGAAATGCAGAAGGTTCTCCTCTCCAGGCGAGATGAGGCCATTTGCGCTGAGGTGCCTCGAGGCTAATCACACCTAAACTCTGGAGCTTAGAAATGGTCCCTCACACCCTTGCTGCAATTCAAGAAGTTCCACGACATACCCGTCTCCACTCAAAAGTAAGCACGAGGATCCCGCCCACATCCAGAGGAGAACCGTTTCTGCCTCGTAGCTCGAGATGAGGGATTAATTCCCTGATTCGTCGGGAAAGAATTCCCGGCGTTCCCATCGCATCTCAAGAGGAGGCGCTCTCAAAAGGAAAGGAGAGAGGAACTCCAGGGTCTTGCCACCATTCCAAGAGTTCCCCAGATGTCTCAGTCCACTCCAGAGGACCCTCTTTTCCTTGAACTGGCTCATCTTTCACGCCGAGGATGAACTCACACCACAGGGGCACGTGGCACAGCACTGTGGGAAATCCTCGTGTGGAAGCCTCGAGGGAAAGCCACAGATCCTTTGATCCACGAGACGGGAAGCGTAACACTGCTGCTCCAGATCGGGAGGAAAGCGCACGTGCATGCCCTCACTGAGAATAAGGACTGACTCCCCTGGGGAGACTCCTGAAGTACCCCAAGATCCATGTCAGCACTGGAGAGGAAGCCTCAGGTTTCAGCCCCGATTCCACTCAAGGTCTTAGGCCCTGGCATCGACGGGAAAGGAATCCCGAAATGCCCCCTAGCAACTCGCATGGGGACTGGCCTCTTCTGAGGACACCTTAGCGGGTCCCTGACGTCCCCGTCGTAACTCGAGAACACCTGCTGCAACTCGAGAAAATGCAGGAGGTTCTCCCCTCCAGGCGAGATGCGGCCATTTCTGCTGAGGCGTCTCGAGGCTAATCACACCTAACCTCTGGAACTTCGAAAGGGTCCTTCACACCCTTGCTGCAACTCAAGAAATTCCCCGACATACCTGTCTCCACTCGAGACGCAACACGAGGGTCCCGCCCACATCCAGAGGAGCCCCGTTTCCGCCTCGTAGCTCGAGATGAGGGATTCATTCCCTGATTCGTCGGGAAAGAATTCCCGGCGTTCCCATCGCATCTCAAGAGGAGGCGCTCTCAACAGGAAAGGAGAGAGGAACTCCAGGTTCTGGTCACCACTCCAAGAGTCCCACAGATGTCTCAGTCCATTCCAGAGGAAACTCTGTTCCCTGCACTGGCTCGTCTTTCACGTCGAGGATGGACTCACACCACGGTGGCACGTGGCACAGCCCTGTGGGAAATCCTCGTGGGAAAGCCTCGAGGGAAAGCCACAGATCCTTTGTTCCACGAGACGGGAAGCGTAACACTGCTGCTCCAGATCGGGAGGAAAGCGCACGTGCATGCCCCCACTGGGAATGAGGACTGACTCCCCTGGGGAGACTCCAGAAGCACCCCAAGATCCATGTCAACACTGGAGAGGAATCCTCAGGTTTCGGCACCGATTCCACAGCAGGTCTTAGCCCCGGCATCGACGGGAGAGGTATCCCGAAATGCCCCCTAGCAACTCGAACGGGGAGTGGCCTCTTCTGAGGCCACCAGAGCGGGTCCCTGAGGTCCCCGTCGTAACTCGAGAACACCTACCGCAACTCGAGAAAATCCAGAAGGTTCTCCCCTCCAGGCGAGATGCGGCCCATTTCCTCTGAGGCGTCTCTAGGCTAATCACACCTAACCTCTGGAACGTCGAAAGGGTCCTTCACACCCTTGGTGCAAATCAGGAAGTTCCCCGAAATAGCCGTATCCACTCGAGAGGAAGGACGAGGGTCCCGCCCACATCCAGAGGAGCCCCGTTTCCGCCTCGTACCTCGAGATGAGCGATCCTTTCCCTGCTTCGTCGGGAAAGAATTCCCAGCGTTACCGTCGCATCTCAAGAGGAAGCGCTCTCAACAGGAAAGGCCAAAGGAACTCCAGGGTCGTGCCACCATTCCAAGAGTCCCCCAGATGTCTCAGTCGATTTCAGAGGAACCTCTTTTCCCTTCACTGTCTCGTCTTACACACCGAGGATCGACTTACACCACGGTGGCACGTTGCACAGCATATGGGAAAGCCTCGTGGGAAAGCCTCGACGGAAAGCCACGGATCCCTTGATACACGTGACGGGAAACGTGACACTGCTGCTACAGCTCGGGAGTAGAGCGAACGTGCATGCCCCCATTCGTGACGAGGACTGACTCCCCTGGGGAGACTCCAGAAGTACCCCCAAGATCCATGTCGGCACTGGAGAGGAATCCTCAGATTTCGGCCTCGACTCCACACAAGGTCTTAGGCCCCGGCATCGTCCGGAGAGGAATCCCGAGATGTCCCCCAGCAACTCGCTTGGTGATTGGCCTTTCCTGAGGCCACCAGAGCGGGTCCCTGAGGTCCCCTACGTAACTCGAGAACACCTGCCGCAACCTGAGAAAATCCAGGAGGTTCTCCCCACCAGGAGAGATGAGGCCCATTTCCGCTGAGGCGCCTCGAGGCTAATCCCACCTCACCTCTGGAACTTCGAAAGGGTCCTTTACACGTTTGCAACTCAAGAAGTTCCCCGACATACCGGTCTCCACTCGAGAGGAAGCACGAGGATCCCGCCCACATGAAGAGTAGCCCCGTGTCCGCCTCGTAGATCGAGATGAGGGATCCTTTCCCTGCTTCGTCAGGAAAGAATTCCCAGCGTTAACGTCGCATCTCAAGAGGAGGCGCTCTCAACAGGAAAGGCGAGAGGAACTCCAGGGTCGTACCCACCATTCCAAGAGTCCCCGAGGTGTCTCAGTCCATTCCAGAGGAACCTCTTTTCCCTTCCCTGGCTCGTCTTTCACGCCGAGGATCGAATCACAACACGGTGGCACGTTGCAGAGCCCTGTGGGAAACCCTCGTGGGAAAGCATCGACGGAAAGCCACAGATCGCTTGATCCACGTGACGGGAGGCGTGACAATGCTGCTATAGCTCGGGAGGAAAGCGCACGTCCATGCCCCCACTCGAGACGAGGACTGACTCCCCTGGGGAGACTCCAGAAATACCCCAAGGTCCATGTCAGCACCGGACAGGAATTCTCAGTTTCCGGCCCCGACTTCACAGAAGGTCTTAGGCCCCGGGATCGAAGGGAGAGGAATCCCGAAATGCCACCTTGGAACTCGCATGGGGACTGGCCTCTCCTGAGGCCACCAGAGCGGGTCCCTGAGGTCCCCGTCGTAACTCGAGAACACCTGCCGCAACTCGTGAAAATCCGGGAAGTTCTCCCCTCCAGGCGAGATGAGGCCCATTTCCGCTGAGGCGTCTCGAGGCTAATCAGACCTTACATCTGGAACTTCGAAAGGGTCCTTCACACCCTTGCTGCAACTCAAGAAGTTCCCCGACATACCCGTCTCCCCTCGAGAGGAAGCACGAGGGTCCCGCCCACATCCAGAGGAGCCCCGTTTTCGCCTCGTAGCTCGAGATGAGGGACCCGGTCCCTGCTTCGTCAGGAAAGAATGCCCTTCTTTCCCGACGCATCTCAAGAGGAGGCGCTCTCAACAGGAAAGGCGAGAGGAACTCCAGGTTCGTGTAAGCATTCCAAGAGTCCCCCAGATGTCTCAGCCCATTCCAAAGGAACCTCTATTCCCTGCACTGGCTCGTCCTTCACGCCAAGGATCAACTCACACCACGGTTGCACTTGGAACAGCCCTGTGGGAAAGCCTCGTGGAACGCCTCGATGGAAAGCAACAGATCCCTTGATCCACGTGATGGGAAGTGTGACACTGCTGCTGCAGCTCGGGAGGAAAGCGCACGTGCATGCCCCCACTCGAGATGAGGCCTAACTCCCCTGGGGAGACTCCAGAAGTACCCTAAGATCCATGTCGGCACTGGAGAGGAATCCTAAGGTTTCGGCCCCAATTCCACACAAGGCCTTAGGCCCCAGCATCGACGGGCGGGGAATGCCTAGAGGCCCCCTAGCAACTCACCTGGGGACTGGCCTTTCCTGAGGCCACCAGAGCGGGTCCCTGAGTTCTCCGTCATAACTCGAGAACACCTGCCTCAACTCGAGGAAATGCAGAAGGTTCTCCTCTCCAGGCGAGATGAGGCCATTTGCGCTGAGGTGCCTCGAGGCTAATCACACCTAAACTCTGGAGCTTAGAAATGGTCCCTCACACCCTTGCTGCAATTCAAGAAGTTCCACGACATACCCGTCTCCACTCAAAAGTAAGCACGAGGATCCCGCCCACATCCAGAGGAGAACCGTTTCTGCCTCGTAGCTCGAGATGAGGGATTAATTCCCTGATTCGTCGGGAAAGAATTCCCGGCGTTCCCATCGCATCTCAAGAGGAGGCGCTCTCAAAAGGAAAGGAGAGAGGAACTCCAGGGTCTTGCCACCATTCCAAGAGTTCCCCAGATGTCTCAGTCCACTCCAGAGGACCCTCTTTTCCTTGAACTGGCTCATCTTTCACGCCGAGGATGAACTCACACCACAGGGGCACGTGGCACAGCACTGTGGGAAATCCTCGTGTGGAAGCCTCGAGGGAAAGCCACAGATCCTTTGATCCACGAGACGGGAAGCGTAACACTGCTGCTCCAGATCGGGAGGAAAGCGCACGTGCATGCCCTCACTGAGAATAAGGACTGACTCCCCTGGGGAGACTCCTGAAGTACCCCAAGATCCATGTCAGCACTGGAGAGGAAGCCTCAGGTTTCAGCCCCGATTCCACTCAAGGTCTTAGGCCCTGGCATCGACGGGAAAGGAATCCCGAAATGCCCCCTAGCAACTCGCATGGGGACTGGCCTCTTCTGAGGACACCTTAGCGGGTCCCTGACGTCCCCGTCGTAACTCGAGAACACCTGCTGCAACTCGAGAAAATGCAGGAGGTTCTCCCCTCCAGGCGAGATGCGGCCATTTCTGCTGAGGCGTCTCGAGGCTAATCACACCTAACCTCTGGAACTTCGAAAGGGTCCTTCACACCCTTGCTGCAACTCAAGAAATTCCCCGACATACCTGTCTCCACTCGAGACGCAACACGAGGGTCCCGCCCACATCCAGAGGAGCCCCGTTTCCGCCTCGTAGCTCGAGATGAGGGATTCATTCCCTGATTCGTCGGGAAAGAATTCCCGGCGTTCCCATCGCATCTCAAGAGGAGGCGCTCTCAACAGGAAAGGAGAGAGGAACTCCAGGTTCTGGTCACCACTCCAAGAGTCCCACAGATGTCTCAGTCCATTCCAGAGGAAACTCTGTTCCCTGCACTGGCTCGTCTTTCACGTCGAGGATGGACTCACACCACGGTGGCACGTGGCACAGCCCTGTGGGAAATCCTCGTGGGAAAGCCTCGAGGGAAAGCCACAGATCCTTTGTTCCACGAGACGGGAAGCGTAACACTGCTGCTCCAGATCGGGAGGAAAGCGCACGTGCATGCCCCCACTGGGAATGAGGACTGACTCCCCTGGGGAGACTCCAGAAGCACCCCAAGATCCATGTCAACACTGGAGAGGAATCCTCAGGTTTCGGCACCGATTCCACAGCAGGTCTTAGCCCCGGCATCGACGGGAGAGGTATCCCGAAATGCCCCCTAGCAACTCGAACGGGGAGTGGCCTCTTCTGAGGCCACCAGAGCGGGTCCCTGAGGTCCCCGTCGTAACTCGAGAACACCTACCGCAACTCGAGAAAATCCAGAAGGTTCTCCCCTCCAGGCGAGATGCGGCCCATTTCCTCTGAGGCGTCTCTAGGCTAATCACACCTAACCTCTGGAACGTCGAAAGGGTCCTTCACACCCTTGGTGCAAATCAGGAAGTTCCCCGAAATAGCCGTATCCACTCGAGAGGAAGGACGAGGGTCCCGCCCACATCCAGAGGAGCCCCGTTTCCGCCTCGTACCTCGAGATGAGCGATCCTTTCCCTGCTTCGTCGGGAAAGAATTCCCAGCGTTACCGTCGCATCTCAAGAGGAAGCGCTCTCAACAGGAAAGGCCAAAGGAACTCCAGGGTCGTGCCACCATTCCAAGAGTCCCCCAGATGTCTCAGTCGATTTCAGAGGAACCTCTTTTCCCTTCACTGTCTCGTCTTACACACCGAGGATCGACTTACACCACGGTGGCACGTTGCACAGCATATGGGAAAGCCTCGTGGGAAAGCCTCGACGGAAAGCCACGGATCCCTTGATACACGTGACGGGAAACGTGACACTGCTGCTACAGCTCGGGAGTAGAGCGAACGTGCATGCCCCCATTCGTGACGAGGACTGACTCCCCTGGGGAGACTCCAGAAGTACCCCCAAGATCCATGTCGGCACTGGAGAGGAATCCTCAGATTTCGGCCTCGACTCCACACAAGGTCTTAGGCCCCGGCATCGTCCGGAGAGGAATCCCGAGATGTCCCCCAGCAACTCGCTTGGTGATTGGCCTTTCCTGAGGCCACCAGAGCGGGTCCCTGAGGTCCCCTACGTAACTCGAGAACACCTGCCGCAACCTGAGAAAATCCAGGAGGTTCTCCCCACCAGGAGAGATGAGGCCCATTTCCGCTGAGGCGCCTCGAGGCTAATCCCACCTCACCTCTGGAACTTCGAAAGGGTCCTTTACACGTTTGCAACTCAAGAAGTTCCCCGACATACCGGTCTCCACTCGAGAGGAAGCACGAGGATCCCGCCCACATGAAGAGTAGCCCCGTGTCCGCCTCGTAGATCGAGATGAGGGATCCTTTCCCTGCTTCGTCAGGAAAGAATTCCCAGCGTTAACGTCGCATCTCAAGAGGAGGCGCTCTCAACAGGAAAGGCGAGAGGAACTCCAGGGTCGTACCCACCATTCCAAGAGTCCCCGAGGTGTCTCAGTCCATTCCAGAGGAACCTCTTTTCCCTTCCCTGGCTCGTCTTTCACGCCGAGGATCGAATCACAACACGGTGGCACGTTGCAGAGCCCTGTGGGAAACCCTCGTGGGAAAGCATCGACGGAAAGCCACAGATCGCTTGATCCACGTGACGGGAGGCGTGACAATGCTGCTATAGCTCGGGAGGAAAGCGCACGTCCATGCCCCCACTCGAGACGAGGACTGACTCCCCTGGGGAGACTCCAGAAATACCCCAAGGTCCATGTCAGCACCGGACAGGAATTCTCAGTTTCCGGCCCCGACTTCACAGAAGGTCTTAGGCCCCGGGATCGAAGGGAGAGGAATCCCGAAATGCCACCTTGGAACTCGCATGGGGACTGGCCTCTCCTGAGGCCACCAGAGCGGGTCCCTGAGGTCCCCGTCGTAACTCGAGAACACCTGCCGCAACTCGTGAAAATCCGGGAAGTTCTCCCCTCCAGGCGAGATGAGGCCCATTTCCGCTGAGGCGTCTCGAGGCTAATCAGACCTTACATCTGGAACTTCGAAAGGGTCCTTCACACCCTTGCTGCAACTCAAGAAGTTCCCCGACATACCCGTCTCCCCTCGAGAGGAAGCACGAGGGTCCCGCCCACATCCAGAGGAGCCCCGTTTTCGCCTCGTAGCTCGAGATGAGGGACCCGGTCCCTGCTTCGTCAGGAAAGAATGCCCTTCTTTCCCGACGCATCTCAAGAGGAGGCGCTCTCAACAGGAAAGGCGAGAGGAACTCCAGGTTCGTGTAAGCATTCCAAGAGTCCCCCAGATGTCTCAGCCCATTCCAAAGGAACCTCTATTCCCTGCACTGGCTCGTCCTTCACGCCAAGGATCAACTCACACCACGGTTGCACTTGGAACAGCCCTGTGGGAAAGCCTCGTGGAACGCCTCGATGGAAAGCAACAGATCCCTTGATCCACGTGATGGGAAGTGTGACACTGCTGCTGCAGCTCGGGAGGAAAGCGCACGTGCATGCCCCCACTCGAGATGAGGCCTAACTCCCCTGGGGAGACTCCAGAAGTACCCTAAGATCCATGTCGGCACTGGAGAGGAATCCTAAGGTTTCGGCCCCAATTCCACACAAGGCCTTAGGCCCCAGCATCGACGGGCGGGGAATGCCTAGAGGCCCCCTAGCAACTCACCTGGGGACTGGCCTTTCCTGAGGCCACCAGAGCGGGTCCCTGAGTTCTCCGTCATAACTCGAGAACACCTGCCTCAACTCGAGGAAATGCAGAAGGTTCTCCTCTCCAGGCGAGATGAGGCCATTTGCGCTGAGGTGCCTCGAGGCTAATCACACCTAAACTCTGGAGCTTAGAAATGGTCCCTCACACCCTTGCTGCAATTCAAGAAGTTCCACGACATACCCGTCTCCACTCAAAAGTAAGCACGAGGATCCCGCCCACATCCAGAGGAGAACCGTTTCTGCCTCGTAGCTCGAGATGAGGGATTAATTCCCTGATTCGTCGGGAAAGAATTCCCGGCGTTCCCATCGCATCTCAAGAGGAGGCGCTCTCAAAAGGAAAGGAGAGAGGAACTCCAGGGTCTTGCCACCATTCCAAGAGTTCCCCAGATGTCTCAGTCCACTCCAGAGGACCCTCTTTTCCTTGAACTGGCTCATCTTTCACGCCGAGGATGAACTCACACCACAGGGGCACGTGGCACAGCACTGTGGGAAATCCTCGTGTGGAAGCCTCGAGGGAAAGCCACAGATCCTTTGATCCACGAGACGGGAAGCGTAACACTGCTGCTCCAGATCGGGAGGAAAGCGCACGTGCATGCCCCCACTGAGAATAAGGACTGACTCCCCTGGGGAGACTCCTGAAGTACCCCAAGATCCATGTCAGCACTGGAGAGGAAGCCTCAGGTTTCAGCCCCGATTCCACTCAAGGTCTTAGGCCCTGGCATCGACGGGAAAGGAATCCCGAAATGCCCCCTAGCAACTCGCATGGGGACTGGCCTCTTCTGAGGCCACCTTAGCGGGTCCCTGACGTCCCCATCGTAACTCGAGAACACCTGCCGCAACTCGAGAAAATCCAGGAGGTTCTCCCCTCCAGGCGAGATGAGGCCCATTTCCGCTGAGGTGTCTCGAGGCTAATCACACCTAACCTCTGGAACTTCGAAAGGGTCCTTCAGAACCTTGCTGCAACTCAAGAAGTTCTCCGACATACCCGTCTCCACTCGAGAGGAAGCACGAGGTTCCTGCCCAGATCCAGAGGAGCCCCGTTATCGCCTCGTAGCTCGAGATGAGGGATCCTGTCCCTGCGTCATCGGGAAAGAATTCCCAGCGGTCCCTTCACATCTCAAGAGGACGCGCTCTCAACAGGATAGGCCAGAGGAACTGCAGGGTCTTGCCACCATTCCAAGAGTCCCCAAGATGTCTCAGTCCATTCCAGAGGAACCTCTTTTCCCTGCACTGGCTCGTCTTTCACGCTGAGGATTGACTGACACCACGGTTGCACGTGGCACAGCCCTGTGGGAAATCCTCCTGGGAAAGCCTCGAGGGAGAGCCACAGATCCCTTGATCCACGTGACGGGAAGCGTGACACTGCTGATACAGCTCGGGAGGAAAGCGCACAGGAATGCCCCCACTAGAGATGAGGCCTGACTCCCCTGGGGAGACTACAGTAGTAGCCCAAGATCCATGTCCGCACTGGACAGGAAACCTCAGCTTCCGGCCCCGACTCAGCACAAGGTCTTAGACCCCGGCCTCGACAGGCGGGGAATCCTTAGAGGCCCCCTAGCAACTCGCCTGGGGACTGGCCTCTTCTGAGGACACCTTAGCGGGTCCCTGACGTCCCCGTCGTAACTCGAGAACACCTGCCGCAACTCGAGAAAATGCAGGAGGTTCTCCCCTCCAGGCGAGATGCGGCCATTTCTGCTGAGGCGTCTCGAGGCTAATCAAACCTAACCTCTGGAACTTCGAAAGGGTCCTTCAGAACCTTGCTGCAACTCAAGAAATTCCCCGACATACCTGTCTCCACTCGAGACGAAACACGAGGGTCCCGCTCACATCCAGAGCAGCCCCGTTTCCGCCTCGTAGCTCGAGATGAGGGATTCATTCCCTGATTCGTCGGGAAAGAATTCCCGGTGTTCCCATCGCATCTCAAGAGGAGGCGCTCTCAACAGGAAAGGAGAGAGGAACTCCAGGTTCTGGTTACCACTCCAAGAGTCCCACAGATGTCTCAGTCCATTCCAGAGGAAACTCTGTTCCCTGCACTGGCTCGTCTTTCACGTCGAGGATGGACTCACACCACGGTGGCACGTGGCACAGCCCTGTGGGAAATCCTCGTGGGAAAGCCTCGAGGGAAAGCCACAGATCCTTTGATCCACGAGACGGGAAGCGTAACACTGCTGCTCCAGATCGGGAGGAAAGCGCACGTGCATGCCCCCACTGGGAATGAGGACTGACTCCCCTGGGGAGACTCCTGAAGGACCCCAAGATCCATGTCAACACTGGAGAGGAATCCTCACGTTTCGGCACCGATTCCACACAGGGTCTTAGGCCCCGGCATCGACGGGAGAGGTATCCCGAAATGCCCCCTAGCAACTCGAACGGGGAGTGGCCTCTTCTGAGGCCACCAGAGCGGGTCCCTGAGGTCCCCGTCGTAACACGAGAACACCTACCGCAACTCGAGAAAATCCAGAAGGTTCTCCCCTCCAGGCGAGATGCGGCCCATTTCCTCTGAGGCGTCTCTAGGCTAATCACACCTAACCTCTGGAACGTCGAAAGGGTCCTTCACACCCTTGGTGCAAATCAGGAAGTTCCCCGAAATAGCCGTATCCACTCGAGAGGAAGGACGAGGGTCCCGCCCACATCCAGAGGAGCCCCGTTTCCGCCTCGTACCTCGAGATGAGCGATCCTTTCCCTGCTTCGTCGGGAAAGAATTCCCAGCGTTACCGTCGCATCTCAAGAGGAAGCGCTCTCAACAGGAAAGGCCAAAGGAACTCCAGGGTCGTGCCACCATTCCAAGAGTCCCCCAGATGTCTCAGTCGATTTCAGAGGAACCTCTTTTCCCTTCACTGTCTCGTCTTACACACCGAGGATCGACTTACACCACGGTGGCACGTTGCACAGCATATGGGAAAGCCTCGTGGGAAAGCCTCGACGGAAAGCCACAGATCCCTTGATACACGTGACGGGAAACGTGACACTGCTGCTACAGCTCGGGAGTAGAGCGAACGTGCATGCCCCCATTCGTGACGAGGACTGACTCCCCTGGGGAGACTCCAGAAGTACCCCCAAGATCCATGTCGGCACTGGAGAGGAATCCTCAGATTTCGGCCTCGACTCCACACAAGGTCTTAGGCCCCGGCATCGTCCGGAGAGGAATCCCGAGATGTCCCCCAGCAACTCGCTTGGTGATTGGCCTTTCCTGAGGCCACCAGAGCGGGTCCCTGAGGTCCCCTACGTAACTCGAGAACACCTGCCGCAACCTGAGAAAATCCAGGAGGTTCTCCCCACCAGGAGAGATGAGGCCCATTTCCGCTGAGGCGCCTCGAGGCTAATCCCACCTCACCTCTGGAACTTCGAAAGGGTCCTTTACACGTTTGCAACTCAAGAAGTTCCCCGACATACCGGTCTCCACTCGAGAGGAAGCACGAGGGTCCCGCCCACATGAAGAGTAGCCCCGTGTCCGCCTCGTAGATCGAGATGAGGGATCCTTTCCCTGCTTCGTCAGGAAAGAATTCCCAGCGTTAACGTCGCATCTCAAGAGGAGGCGCTCTCAACAGGAAAGGCGAGAGGAACTCCAGGGTCGTACCCACCATTCCAAGAGTCCCCGAGGTGTCTCAGTCCATTCCAGAGGAACCTCTTTTCCCTTCCCTGGCTCGTCTTTCACGCCGAGGATCGAATCACAACACGGTGGCACGTTGCAGAGCCCTGTGGGAAACCCTCGTGGGAAAGCATCGACGGAAAGCCACAGATCGCTTGATCCACGTGACGGGAGGCGTGACAATGCTGCTATAGCTCGGGAGGAAAGCGCACGTCCATGCCCCCACTCGAGACGAGGACTGACTCCCCTGGGGAGACTCCAGAAATACCCCAAGGTCCATGTCAGCACCGGACAGGAATTCTCAGTTTCCGGCCCCGACTTCACAGAAGGTCTTAGGCCCCGGGATCGAAGGGAGAGGAATCCCGAAATGCCACCTTGGAACTCGCATGGGGACTGGCCTCTCCTGAGGCCACCAGAGCGGGTCCCTGAGGTCCCCGTCGTAACTCGAGAACACCTGCCGCAACTCGTGAAAATCCGGGAAGTTCTCCCCTCCAGGCGAGATGAGGCCCATTTCCGCTGAGGCGTCTCGAGGCTAATCAGACCTTACATCTGGAACTTCGAAAGGGTCCTTCACACCCTTGCTGCAACTCAAGAAGTTCCCCGACATACCCGTCTCCCCTCGAGAGGAAGCACGAGGGTCCCGCCCACATCCAGAGGAGCCCCGTTTTCGCCTCGTAGCTCGAGATGAGGGACCCGGTCCCTGCTTCGTCAGGAAAGAATGCCCTTCTTTCCCGACGCATCTCAAGAGGAGGCGCTCTCAACAGGAAAGGCGAGAGGAACTCCAGGTTCGTGTAAGCATTCCAAGAGTCCCCCAGATGTCTCAGCCCATTCCAAAGGAACCTCTATTCCCTGCACTGGCTCGTCCTTCACGCCAAGGATCAACTCACACCACGGTTGCACTTGGAACAGCCCTGTGGGAAAGCCTCGTGGAACGCCTCGATGGAAAGCAACAGATCCCTTGATCCACGTGATGGGAAGTGTGACACTGCTGCTGCAGCTCGGGAGGAAAGCGCACGTGCATGCCCCCACTCGAGATGAGGCCTAACTCCCCTGGGGAGACTCCAGAAGTACCCTAAGATCCATGTCGGCACTGGAGAGGAATCCTAAGGTTTCGGCCCCAATTCCACACAAGGCCTTAGGCCCCAGCATCGACGGGCGGGGAATGCCTAGAGGCCCCCTAGCAACTCACCTGGGGACTGGCCTTTCCTGAGGCCACCAGAGCGGGTCCCTGAGTTCTCCGTCATAACTCGAGAACACCTGCCTCAACTCGAGGAAATGCAGAAGGTTCTCCTCTCCAGGCGAGATGAGGCCATTTGCTCTGAGGTGCCTCGAGGCTAATCACACCTAAACTCTGGAGCTTAGAAATGGTCCCTCACACCCTTGCTGCAATTCAAGAAGTTCCATGACATACCCGTCTCCACTCAAAAGTAAGCACGAGGATCCCGCCCACATCCAGAGGAGAACCGTTTCTGCCTCGTAGCTCGAGATGAGGGATTAATTCCCTGATTCGTCGGGAAAGAATTCCCGGCGTTCCCATCGCATCTCAAGAGGAGGCGCTCTCAAAAGGAAAGGAGAGAGGAACTCCAGGGTCTTGCCACCATTCCAAGAGTTCCCCAGATGTCTCAGTCCACTCCAGAGGACCCTCTTTTCCTTGAACTGGCTCATCTTTCACGCCGAGGATGAACTCACACCACAGGGGCACGTGGCACAGCACTGTGGGAAATCCTCGTGTGGAAGCCTCGAGGGAAAGCCACAGATCCTTTGATCCACGAGACGGGAAGCGTAACACTGCTGCTCCAGATCGGGAGGAAAGCGCACGTGCATGCCCCCACTGAGAATAAGGACTGACTCCCCTGGGGAGACTCCTGAAGTACCCCAAGATCCATGTCAGCACTGGAGAGGAAGCCTCAGGTTTCAGCCCCGATTCCACTCAAGGTCTTAGGCCCTGGCATCGACGGGAGAGGAATCCCGAAATGCCCCCTAGCAACTCGCATGGGGACTGGCCTCTTCTGAGGCCACCTTAGCGGGTCCCTGACGTCCCCATCGTAACTCGAGAACACCTGCCGCAACTCGAGAAAATCCAGGAGGTTCTCCCCTCCAGGCGAGATGAGGCCCATTTCCGCTGAGGTGTCTCGAGGCTAATCACACCTAACCTCTGGAACTTCGAAAGGGTCCTTCAGAACCTTGCTGCAACTCAAGAAGTTCTCCGACATACCCGTCTCCACTCGAGAGGAAGCACGAGGTTCCTGCCCAGATCCAGAGGAGCCCCGTTATCGCCTCGTAGCTCGAGATGAGGGATCCTGTCCCTGCGTCATCGGGAAAGAATTCCCAGCGGTCCCTTCACATCTCAAGAGGACGCGCTCTCAACAGGATAGGCCAGAGGAACTGCAGGGTCTTGCCACCATTCCAAGAGTCCCCAAGATGTCTCAGTCCATTCCAGAGGAACCTCTTTTCCCTGCACTGGCTCGTCTTTCACGCTGAGGATTGACTGACACCACGGTTGCACGTGGCACAGCCCTGTGGGAAATCCTCCTGGGAAAGCCTCGAGGGAGAGCCACAGATCCCTTGATCCACGTGACGGGAAGCGTGACACTGCTGATACAGCTCGGGAGGAAAGCGCACAGGAATGCCCCCACTAGAGATGAGGCCTGACTCCCCTGGGGAGACTACAGTAGTAGCCCAAGATCCATGTCCGCACTGGACAGGAAACCTCAGCTTCCGGCCCCGACTCAGCACAAGGTCTTAGACCCCGGCCTCGACAGGCGGGGAATCCTTAGAGGCCCCCTAGCAACTCGCCTGGGGACTGGCCTCTTCTGAGGACACCTTAGCGGGTCCCTGACGTCCCCGTCGTAACTCGAGAACACCTGCCGCAACTCGAGAAAATGCAGGAGGTTCTCCCCTCCAGGCGAGATGCGGCCATTTCTGCTGAGGCGTCTCGAGGCTAATCAAACCTAACCTCTGGAACTTCGAAAGGGTCCTTCAGAACCTTGCTGCAACTCAAGAAATTCCCCGACATACCTGTCTCCACTCGAGACGAAACACGAGGGTCCCGCTCACATCCAGAGCAGCCCCTTTTCCGCCTCGTAGCTCGAGATGAGGGATTCATTCCCTGATTCGTCGGGAAAGAATTCCCGGTGTTCCCATCGCATCTCAAGAGGAGGCGCTCTCAACAGGAAAGGAGAGAGGAACTCCAGGTTCTGGTTACCACTCCAAGAGTCCCACAGATGTCTCAGTCCATTCCAGAGGAAACTCTGTTCCCTGCACTGGCTCGTCTTTCACGTCGAGGATGGACTCACACCACGGTGGCACGTGGCACAGCCCTGTGGGAAATCCTCGTGGGAAAGCCTCGAGGGAAAGCCACAGATCCTTTGATCCACGAGACGGGAAGCGTAACACTGCTGCTCCAGATCGGGAGGAAAGCGCACGTGCATGCCCCCACTGGGAATGAGGACTGACTCCCCTGGGGAGACTCCTGAAGGACCCCAAGATCCATGTCAACACTGGAGAGGAATCCTCACGTTTCGGCACCGATTCCACACAGGGTCTTAGGCCCCGGCATCGACGGGAGAGGTATCCCGAAATGCCCCCTAGCAACTCGAACGGGGAGTGGCCTCTTCTGAGGCCACCAGAGCGGGTCCCTGAGGTCCCCGTCGTAACACGAGAACACCTACCGCAACTCGAGAAAATCCAGAAGGTTCTCCCCTCCAGGCGAGATGCGGCCCATTTCCTCTGAGGCGTCTCTAGGCTAATCACACCTAACCTCTGGAACGTCGAAAGGGTCCTTCACACCCTTGGTGCAAATCAGGAAGTTCCCCGAAATAGCCGTATCCACTCGAGAGGAAGGACGAGGGTCCCGCCCACATCCAGAGGAGCCCCGTTTCCGCCTCGTACCTCGAGATGAGCGATCCTTTCCCTGCTTCGTCGGGAAAGAATTCCCAGCGTTACCGTCGCATCTCAAGAGGAAGCGCTCTCAACAGGAAAGGCCAAAGGAACTCCAGGGTCGTGCCACCATTCCAAGAGTCCCCCAGATGTCTCAGTCGATTTCAGAGGAACCTCTTTTCCCTTCACTGTCTCGTCTTACACACCGAGGATCGACTTACACCACGGTGGCACGTTGCACAGCATATGGGAAAGCCTCGTGGGAAAGCCTCGACGGAAAGCCACAGATCCCTTGATACACGTGACGGGAAACGTGACACTGCTGCTACAGCTCGGGAGTAGAGCGAACGTGCATGCCCCCATTCGTGACGAGGACTGACTCCCCTGGGGAGACTCCAGAAGTACCCCCAAGATCCATGTCGGCACTGGAGAGGAATCCTCAGATTTCGGCCTCGACTCCACACAAGGTCTTAGGCCCCGGCATCGTCCGGAGAGGAATCCCGAGATGTCCCCCAGCAACTCGCTTGGTGATTGGCCTTTCCTGAGGCCACCAGAGCGGGTCCCTGAGGTCCCCTACGTAACTCGAGAACACCTGCCGCAACCTGAGAAAATCCAGGAGGTTCTCCCCACCAGGAGAGATGAGGCCCATTTCCGCTGAGGCGCCTCGAGGCTAATCCCACCTCACCTCTGGAACTTCGAAAGGGTCCTTTACACGTTTGCAACTCAAGAAGTTCCCCGACATACCGGTCTCCACTCGAGAGGAAGCACGAGGGTCCCGCCCACATGAAGAGTAGCCCCGTGTCCGCCTCGTAGATCGAGATGAGGGATCCTTTCCCTGCTTCGTCAGGAAAGAATTCCCAGCGTTAACGTCGCATCTCAAGAGGAGGCGCTCTCAACAGGAAAGGCGAGAGGAACTCCAGGGTCGTACCCACCATTCCAAGAGTCCCCGAGGTGTCTCAGTCCATTCCAGAGGAACCTCTTTTCCCTTCCCTGGCTCGTCTTTCACGCCGAGGATCGAATCACAACACGGTGGCACGTTGCAGAGCCCTGTGGGAAACCCTCGTGGGAAAGCATCGACGGAAAGCCACAGATCGCTTGATCCACGTGACGGGAGGCGTGACAATGCTGCTATAGCTCGGGAGGAAAGCGCACGTCCATGCCCCCACTCGAGACGAGGACTGACTCCCCTGGGGAGACTCCAGAAATACCCCAAGGTCCATGTCAGCACCGGACAGGAATTCTCAGTTTCCGGCCCCGACTTCACAGAAGGTCTTAGGCCCCGGGATCGAAGGGAGAGGAATCCCGAAATGCCACCTTGGAACTCGCATGGGGACTGGCCTCTCCTGAGGCCACCAGAGCGGGTCCCTGAGGTCCCCGTCGTAACTCGAGAACACCTGCCGCAACTCGTGAAAATCCGGGATGTTCTCCCCTCCAGGCGAGATGAGGCCCATTTCCGCTGAGGCGTCTCGAGGCTAATCAGACCTTACATCTGGAACTTCGAAAGGGTCCTTCACACCCTTGCTGCAACTCAAGAAGTTCCCCGACATACCCGTCTCCCCTCGAGAGGAAGCACGAGGGTCCCGCCCACATCCAGAGGAGCCCCGTTTTCGCCTCGTAGCTCGAGATGAGGGACCCGGTCCCTGCTTCGTCAGGAAAGAATGCCCTTCTTTCCCGACGCATCTCAAGAGGAGGCGCTCTCAACAGGAAAGGCGAGAGGAACTCCAGGTTCGTGTAAGCATTCCAAGAGTCCCCCAGATGTCTCAGCCCATTCCAAAGGAACCTCTATTCCCTGCACTGGCTCGTCCTTCACGCCAAGGATCGACTCACACCACGGTTGCACTTGGAACAGCCCTGTGGGAAAGCCTCGTGGAACGCCTCGATGGAAAGCAACAGATCCCTTGATCCACGTGATGGGAAGTGTGACACTGCTGCTGCAGCTCGGGAGGAAAGCGCACATGCATGCCCCTACTCGAGATGAGGCCTAACTCCCCTGGGGAGACTCCAGAAGTACCCTAAGATCCATGTCGTCACTGGATAGGAATCCTCAGCTTCCGGCCCCGACTCCACACAAGGTCTTAGGTCCTGGCATCGAAGGGAAAGGAATCCCGAGAGGCCCTCTAGCAACTCGCATGGGGACTGGCCTTTCCTGAGGTCACCTGAGTGGATCCCTGAGGTTCCCGTCGTAACTCGAGAACACCTGCCGCAACTCGAGAAAATCCAGGAGGTTCTCCCCTCCAGGCGAGATGAGGCCCATTTCCGCTGAGGCGTCTCGAGGCTAATCACACCTAAACTCTTGAACTTCGAAAGTGTCCTTCACAGCCTAGCTGCAACTCAAGAAGTTTCCCGACATACCCGTCTCCACTCGAGAGGAAGCACGAGGGTCCCGCCCACATCGAGAGGAACCCCGTTCCCGCCTCGTAGCTCGAGATGACGGATCCTGTCCCTGCATCGTCTGGAGAGAATTCCCATCGTTCCCGTCGCATCTCAAGAGGACGCGCTCTCAACAGGATAGGCCAGAGGAACTCCAGGGTCTTGCCACCATTCCAAGAGTCCCCCAGATGTCGCAGTCCATTCCAGAGGAACCTCTTTTCCCTTCCCTGGCTCGTCTTTCACGCCGAGGATCGAATCACAACACGGTGGCACGTTGCAGAGCCCTGTGGGAAACCCTCGTGGGAAAGCATCGACGGAAAGCCACAGATCGCTTGATCCACGTGACGGGAGGCGTGACAATGCTGCTATAGCTCGGGAGGAAAGCGCACGTCCATGCCCCCACTCGAGACGAGGACTGACTCCCCTGGGGAGACTCCAGAAATACCCCAAGGTCCATGTCAGCACCGGACAGGAATTCTCAGTTTCCGGCCCCGACATCACAGAAGGTCTTAGGCCCCGGGATCGAAGGGAGAGGAATCCCCAAATGCCACCTTGGAACTCGCATGGGGACTGGCCTCTCCTGAGGCCACCAGAGCGGGTCCCTGAGGTCCCCGTCGTAACTCGAGAACACCTGCCGCAACTCGTGAAAATCCGGGATGTTCTCCCCTCCAGGCGAGATGAGGCCCATTTCCGCTGAGGCGTCTCGAGGCTAATCAGACCTTACATCTGGAACTTCGAAAGGGTCCTTCACACCCTTGCTGCAACTCAAGAAGTTCCCCGACATACCCGTCTCCACACGAGAGGAAGCACGAGGGTCCCGCCCACATCCAGAGGAGCCCCGTTTTCGCCTCGTAGCTCGAGATGAGGGACCCGGTCCCTGCTTCGTCAGGAAAGAATGCCCTTCTTTCCCGACGCATCTCAAGAGGACGCGCTCTCAACAGGATAGGCCAGAGGAACTCCAGGGTCTTGCCACCATTCCAAGAGTCCCCCAGATGTCGCAGTCCATTCCAGAGGAACCTCTTTTCCCTGCACTGGCTCGTCTTTCACTCTGAGGATTGACTGACACCACGGTTGCACGTGGCACAGCCCTGTGGGAAATCCTCCTGGGAAAGCCTCGAGGGAGAGCCACAGATCCCTTGATCCACGTGACGGGAAGCGTGACACTGCTGATACAGCTCGGGAGGAAAGCGCACGTACATGCCCCCACTCGTGATGAGGCCTGACTCCCCTGGGGAGACTACAGTAGTAGCCCAAGATCCATGTCCGCACTGGAGAGGAAACCTCAGCTTCCGGCCCCGACTCCGCACAAGGTCTTAGACCCCGGCCTCGACAGGTGGGGAATTCTTAGAGGCCCCGTAGCAACTCGCCTGGGGATTGGCCTTGCTGACGCCACTGAAGCGGGTCCCTGAGGTCCCCGTCGTAACTCGAGAACACCTGCCGCAACTCGAGAAAATCCAGGAGGTTCTCCCCTCCAGGCGAGATGAGGCCCTTTTCCGCTGAGGCGTCTGGAGGCTAATCACACCTAAACTCTGGAACTTCGACAGGGTCCTTCACACTCTTGCTGCAACTCATGAAGTTTCCCGACATACCCGTCTCCACTCGAGAGGAAGCACGAGGGTCCCGCCCACATCCAGAGGATCCCCGTTTCCACCTCGTAGGTAAAGATGAGGGATCCTTTCCCTGCTTCGTTGGGAAAGAATTCCCGGCATTCCCATCGCATCTGAAGAGGAGGCCCTCTCAACAGGAAAGGCAAGAGGAACTCCAGTGTCGTGCCACCATTCCAAGAGTCCCCTAGATGTCTCAGTCCATTCCAGAGGAACCTCTTTTCCCTTCACAAGCTCGTATCTCACGCTGAGGGTCGACTCACACCCCGGTGGCACATGGCACATCCCTGTGGGAAATCCTCGTGGGAAAGCCTCGAAGGAAAGCCACAGATCCCTTGATCCACGTGACGGGAAGCGTGACACTGTTGCGACAGCTCGGGAGGAAAGCGCACGTGCATGCCCCCCTGGGAAAGAGGCCTAACTCCCCTGGGGAGACTCCAGAAGAACCCCAAGGTCCATGTCAGCACTGGAGAGGAAGCCTCAGGTTTCGGCCCCGATTCCACACAAGGTCTTAGGCCCCGACATCGACGGGAGAGGAATCCCGAAATGCCCCCTAGCAACTCGCATGGGGACTGGCCTCTTCTGAGGACACCTTAGCGGGTCCCTGACGTCCCCGTCGTAACTCGAGAACACCTGCCGCAACTCGAGAAAATGCAGGAGGTTCTCCCCTCCAGGCGAGATGCGGCCATTTCTGCTGAGGCGTCTCGAGGCTAATCACACCTAACCTCTGGAACTTCGAAAGGGTCCTTCACACCCTTGCTGCAACTCAAGAAATTCCCCGACATACCTGTCTCCACTCGAGACGAAACACGAGGGTCCCGCCCACATCCAGAGGAGCCCCGTTTCCGCCTCGTAGCTCGAGATGAGGGATTCATTCCCTGATTCGTCGGGAAAGAATTCCCGGCGTTCCCATCGCATCTCAAGAGGAGGCGCTCTCAACAGGAAAGGAGAGAGGAACTCCAGGTTCTGGTCACCACTCCAAGAGTCCCACAGATGTCTCAGTCCATTCCAGAGGAAACTCTGTTCCCTGCACTGGCTCGTCTTTCACGTCGAGGATGGACTCACACCACGGTGGCACGTGGCACAGCCCTGTGGGAAATCCTCGTGGGAAAGCCTCGAGGGAAAGCCACAGATCCTTTGATCCACGAGACGGGAAGCGTAACACTGCTGCTCCAGATCGGGAGGAAAGCGCACGTGCATGCCCCCACTGGGAATGAGGACTGACTCCCCTGGGGAGACTCCAGAAGCACCCCAAGATCCATGTCAACACTGGAGAGGAATCCTCAGGTTTCGGCACCGATTCCACAGCAGGTCTTAGCCCCGGCATCGACGGGAGAGGTATCCCGAAATGCCCCCTAGCAACTCGAACGGGGAGTGGCCTCTTCTGAGGCCACCAGAGCGGGTCCCTGAGGTCCCCGTCGTAACTCGAGAACACCTACCGCAACTCGAGAAAATCCAGAAGGTTCTCCCCTCCAGGCGAGATGAGGCCCATTTCCTCTGAGGCGTCTCTAGGCTAATCACACCTAACCTCTGGAACGTCGAAATGGTCCTTCACACCCTTGGTGCAAATCAGGAAGTTCCCCGAAATAGCCGTATCCACTCGAGAGGAAGGACGAGGGTCCCGCCCACATCCAGAGGAGCCCCGTTTCCACCTCGTACCTCGAGATGAGCGATCCTTTCCCTGCTTCGTCGGGAAAGAATTCCCAGCGTTACCGTCGCATCTCAAGAGGAAGCGCTCTCAACAGGAAAGGCCAAAGGAACTCCAGGGTCGTGCCACCATTCCAAGAGTCCCCCAGATGTCTCAGTCGATTTCAGAGGAACCTCTTTTCCCTTCACTGTCTCGTCTTACACACCGAGGATCGACTTACACCACGGTGGCACGTTGCACAGCATATGGGAAAGCCTCGTGGGAAAGCCTCGACGGAAAGCCACAGATCCCTTGATACACGTGACGGGAAACGTGACACTGCTGCTACAGCTCGGGAGTAGAGCGAACGTGCATGCCCCCATTCGTGACGAGGACTGACTCCCCTGGGGAGACTCCAGAAGTACCCCCAAGATCCATGTCGGCACTGGAGAGGAATCCTCAGATTTCGGCCTCGACTCCACACAAGGTCTTAGGCCCCGGCATCGTCCGGAGAGGAATCCCGAGATGTCCCCCAGCAACTCGCTTGGTGATTGGCCTTTCCTGAGGCCACCAGAGCGGGTCCCTGAGGTCCCCTACGTAAGTCGAGAACACCTGCCGCAACCTGAGAAAATCCAGGAGGTTCTCCCCACCAGGAGAGATGAGGCCCATTTCCGCTGAGGCGCCTCGAGGCTAATCCCACCTCACCTCTGGAACTTCGAAAGGGTCCTTTACACGTTTGCAACTCAAGAAGTTCCCCGACATACCGGTCTCCACTCGAGAGGAAGCACGAGGGTCCCGCCCACATGAAGAGTAGCCCCGTGTCCGCCTCGTAGATCGAGATGAGGGATCCTTTCCCTGCTTCGTCAGGAAAGAATTCCCAGCGTTAACGTCGCATCTCAAGAGGAGGCGCTCTCAACAGGAAAGGCGAGAGGAACTCCAGGGTCGTACCCACCATTCCAAGAGTCCCCGAGGTGTCTCAGTCCATTCCAGAGGAACCTCTTTTCCCTTCCCTGGCTCGTCTTTCACGCCGAGGATCGAATCACAACACGGTGGCACGTTGCAGAGCCCTGTGGGAAACCCTCGTGGGAAAGCATCGACGGAAAGCCACAGATCGCTTGATCCACGTGACGGGAGGCGTGACAATGCTGCTATAGCTCGGGAGGAAAGCGCACGTCCATGCCCCCACTCGAGACGAGGACTGACTCCCCTGGGGAGACTCCAGAAATACCCCAAGGTCCATGTCAGCACCGGACAGGAATTCTCAGTTTCCGGCCCCGACTTCACAGAAGGTCTTAGGCCCCGGGATCGAAGGGAGAGGAATCCCGAAATGCCACCTTGGAACTCGCATGGGGACTGGCCTCTCCTGAGGCCACCAGAGCGGGTCCCTGAGGTCCCCGTCGTAACTCGAGAACACCTGCCGCAACTCGTGAAAATCCGGGAAGTTCTCCCCTCCAGGCGAGATGAGGCCCATTTCCGCTGAGGCGTCTCGAGGCTAATCAGACCTTACATCTGGAACTTCGAAAGGGTCCTTCACACCCTTGCTGCAACTCAGGAAGTTCCCCGACATACCCGTCTCCCCTCGAGAGGAAGCACGAGGGTCCCGCCCACATCCAGAGGAGCCCCGTTTTCGCCTCGTAGCTCGAGATGAGGGACCCGGTCCCTGCTTCGTCAGGAAAGAATGCCCTTCTTTCCCGACGCATCTCAAGAGGAGGCGCTCTCAACAGGAAAGGCGAGAGGAACTCCAGGTTCGTGTAAGCATTCCAAGAGTCCCCCAGATGTCTCAGCCCATTCCAAAGGAACCTCTATTCCCTGCACTGGCTCGTCCTTCACGCCAAGGATCGACTCACACCACGGTTGCACTTGGAACAGCCCTGTGGGAAAGCCTCGTGGAACGCCTCGATGGAAAGCAACAGATCCCTTGATCCACGTGATGGGAAGTGTGACACTGCTGCTGCAGCTCGGGAGGAAAGCGCACATGCATGCCCCTACTCGAGATGAGGCCTAACTCCCCTGGGGAGACTCCAGAAGTACCCTAAGATCCATGTCGTCACTGGATAGGAATCCTCAGCTTCCGGCCCCGACTCCACACAAGGTCTTAGGTCCTGGCATCGAAGGGAAAGGAATCCCGAGAGGCCCTCTAGCAACTCGCATGGGGACTGGCCTTTCCTGAGGTCACCTGAGTGGATCCCTGAGGTTCCCGTCGTAACTCGAGAACACCTGCCGCAACTCGAGAAAATCCAGGAGGTTCTCCCCTCCAGGCGAGATGAGGCCCATTTCCGCTGAGGCGTCTCGAGGCTAATCACACCTAAACTCTTGAACTTCGAAAGTGTCCTTCACAGCCTAGCTGCAACTCAAGAAGTTTCCCGACATACCCGTCTCCACTCGAGAGGAAGCACGAGGGTCCCGCCCACATCGAGAGGAACCCCGTTCCCGCCTCGTAGCTCGAGATGACGGATCCTGTCCCTGCATCGTCTGGAGAGAATTCCCATCGTTCCCGTCGCATCTCAAGAGGACGCGCTCTCAACAGGATAGGCCAGAGGAACTCCAGGGTCTTGCCACCATTCCAAGAGTCCCCCAGATGTCTCAGTCCATTCCAGAGGAACCTCTTTTCCCTGCACTGGCTCGTCTTTCACGCTGAGGATTGACTGACACCACGGTTGCACGTGGCACAGCCCTGTGGGAAATCCTCCAGGGAAAGCCTCGAGGGAGAGCCACAGATCCCTTGATCCACGTGACGGGAAGCGTGACACTGCTGATACAGCTCGGGAGGAAAGCGCACGTACATGCCCCCACTCGTGATGAGGCCTGACTCCCCTGGGGAGACTACAGTAGTAGCCCAAGGTCCATGTCCGCACTGGACAGGAAACCTCAGCTTCCGGCCCCGACTCCGCACAAGGTCTTAGACCCCGGCCTCGACAGGTGGGGAATTCTTAGAGGCCCCGTAGCAACTCGCCTGGGGACTGGCCTCTCCTGAGGCCACCAGAGCGGGTCCCTGAGGTCCCCGTCGTAACTCGAGAACACCTGCCGCAACTCGTGAAAATCCGGGATGTTCTCCCCTCCAGGCGAGATGAGGCCCATTTCCGCTGAGGCGTCTCGAGGCTAATCAGACCTTACATCTGGAACTTCGAAAGGGTCCTTCACACCCTTGCTGCAACTCAGGAAGTTCCCCGACATACCCGTCTCCCCTCGAGAGGAAGCACGAGGGTCCCGCCCACATCCAGAGGAGCCCCGTTTTCGCCTCGTAGCTCGAGATGAGGGACCCGGTCCCTGCTTCGTCAGGAAAGAATGCCCTTCTTTCCCGACGCATCTCAAGAGGAGGCGCTCTCAACAGGAAAGGCGAGAGGAACTCCAGGTTCGTGTAAGCATTCCAAGAGTCCCCCAGATGTCTCAGCCCATTCCAAAGGAACCTCTATTCCCTGCACTGGCTCGTCCTTCACGCCAAGGATCGACTCACACCACGGTTGCACTTGGAACAGCCCTGTGGGAAAGCCTCGTGGAACGCCTCGATGGAAAGCAACAGATCCCTTGATCCACGTGATGGGAAGTGTGACACTGCTGCTGCAGCTCGGGAGGAAAGCGCACATGCATGCCCCTACTCGAGATGAGGCCTAACTCCCCTGGGGAGACTCCAGAAGTACCCTAAGATCCATGTCGTCACTGGATAGGAATCCTCAGCTTCCGGCCCCGACTCCACACAAGGTCTTAGGTCCTGGCATCGAAGGGAAAGGAATCCCGAGAGGCCCTCTAGCAACTCGCATGGGGACTGGCCTTTCCTGAGGTCACCTGAGTGGATCCCTGAGGTTCCCGTCGTAACTCGAGAACACCTGCCGCAACTCGAGAAAATCCAGGAGGTTCTCCCCTCCAGGCGAGATGAGGCCCATTTCCGCTGAGGCGTCTCGAGGCTAATCACACCTAAACTCTTGAACTTCGAAAGTGTCCTTCACAGCCTAGCTGCAACTCAAGAAGTTTCCCGACATACCCGTCTCCACTCGAGAGGAAGCACGAGGGTCCCGCCCACATCGAGAGGAACCCCGTTCCCGCCTCGTAGCTCGAGATGACGGATCCTGTCCCTGCATCGTCTGGAGAGAATTCCCATCGTTCCCGTCGCATCTCAAGAGGACGCGCTCTCAACAGGATAGGCCAGAGGAACTCCAGGGTCTTGCCACCATTCCAAGAGTCCCCCAGATGTCGCAGTCCATTCCAGAGGAACCTCTTTTCCCTGCACTGGCTCGTCTTTCACGCTGAGGATTGACTGACACCACGGTTGCACGTGGCACAGCCCTGTGGGAAATCCTCCTGGGAAAGCCTCGAGGGAGAGCCACAGATCCCTTGATCCACGTGACGGGAAGCGTGACACTGCTGATACAGCTCGGGAGGAAAGCGCACGTACATGCCCCCACTCGTGATGAGGCCTGACTCCCCTGGGGAGACTACAGTAGTAGCCCAAGATCCATGTCCGCACTGGAGAGGAAACCTCAGCTTCCGGCCCCGACTCCGCACAAGGTCTTAGACCCCGGCCTCGACAGGTGGGGAATTCTTAGAGGCCCCGTAGCAACTCGCCTGGGGATTGGCCTTGCTGACGCCACTGAAGCGGGTCCCTGAGGTCCCCGTCGTAACTCGAGAACACCTGCCGCAACTCGAGAAAATCCAGGAGGTTCTCCCCTCCAGGCGAGATGAGGCCCTTTTCCGCTGAGGCGTCTGGAGGCTAATCACACCTAAACTCTGGAACTTCGACAGGGTCCTTCACACTCTTGCTGCAACTCATGAAGTTTCCCGACATACCCGTCTCCACTCGAGAGGAAGCACGAGGGTCCCGCCCACATCCAGAGGATCCCCGTTTCCACCTCGTAGGTAAAGATGAGGGATCCTTTCCCTGCTTCGTTGGGAAAGAATTCCCGGCATTCCCATCCCATCTGAAGAGGAGGCCCTCTCAACAGGAAAGGCAAGAGGAACTCCAGTGTCGTGCCACCATTCCAAGAGTCCCCTAGATGTCTCAGTCCATTCCAGAGGAACCTCTTTTCCCTTCACAAGCTCGTATCTCACGCTGAGGGTCGACTCACACCCCGGTGGCACATGGCACATCCCTGTGGGAAATCCTCGTGGGAAAGCCTCGAAGGAAAGCCACAGATCCCTTGATCCACGTGACGGGAAGCGTGACACTGTTGCGACAGCTCGGGAGGAAAGCGCACGTGCATGCCCCCCTGGGAAAGAGGCCTAACTCCCCTGGGGAGACTCCAGAAGAACCCCAAGGTCCATGTCAGCACTGGAGAGGAAGCCTCAGGTTTCGGCCCCGATTCCACACAAGGTCTTAGGCCCCGACATCGACGGGAGAGGAATCCCGAAATGCCCCCTAGCAACTCGCATGGGGACTGGCCTCTTCTGAGGACACCTTAGCGGGTCCCTGACGTCCCCGTCGTAACTCGAGAACACCTGCCGCAACTCGAGAAAATGCAGGAGGTTCTCCCCTCCAGGCGAGATGCGGCCATTTCTGCTGAGGCGTCTCGAGGCTAATCACACCTAACCTCTGGAACTTCGAAAGGGTCCTTCACACCCTTGCTGCAACTCAAGAAATTCCCCGACATACCTGTCTCCACTCGAGACGAAACACGAGGGTCCCGCCCACATCCAGAGGAGCCCCGTTTCCGCCTCGTAGCTCGAGATGAGGGATTCATTCCCTGATTCGTCGGGAAAGAATTCCCGGCGTTCCCATCGCATCTCAAGAGGAGGCGCTCTCAACAGGAAAGGAGAGAGGAACTCCAGGTTCTGGTCACCACTCCAAGAGTCCCACAGATGTCTCAGTCCATTCCAGAGGAAACTCTGTTCCCTGCACTGGCTCGTCTTTCACGTCGAGGATGGACTCACACCACGGTGGCACGTGGCACAGCCCTGTGGGAAATCCTCGTGGGAAAGCCTCGAGGGAAAGCCACAGATCCTTTGATCCACGAGACGGGAAGCGTAACACTGCTGCTCCAGATCGGGAGGAAAGCGCACGTGCATGCCCCCACTGGGAATGAGGACTGACTCCCCTGGGGAGACTCCAGAAGCACCCCAAGATCCATGTCAACACTGGAGAGGAATCCTCAGGTTTCGGCACCGATTCCACAGCAGGTCTTAGCCCCGGCATCGACGGGAGAGGTATCCCGAAATGCCCCCTAGCAACTCGAACGGGGAGTGGCCTCTTCTGAGGCCACCAGAGCGGGTCCCTGAGGTCCCCGTCGTAACTCGAGAACACCTACCGCAACTCGAGAAAATCCAGAAGGTTCTCCCCTCCAGGCGAGATGTGGCCCATTTCCTCTGAGGCGTCTCTAGGCTAATCACACCTAACCTCTGGAACGTCGAAAGGGTCCTTCACACCCTTGGTGCAAATCAGGAAGTTCCCCGAAATAGCCGTATCCACTCGAGAGGAAGGACGAGGGTCCCGCCCACATCCAGAGGAGCCCCGTTTCCACCTCGTACCTCGAGATGAGCGATCCTTTCCCTGCTTCGTCGGGAAAGAATTCCCAGCGTTACCGTCGCATCTCAAGAGGAAGCGCTCTCAACAGGAAAGGCCAAAGGAACTCCAGGGTCGTGCCACCATTCCAAGAGTCCCCGAGATGTCTCAGTCGATTTCAGAGGAACCTCTTTTCCCTTCACTGTCTCGTCTTACACACCGAGGATCGACTTACACCATGGTGGCACGTTGCACAGCATATGGGAAAGCCTCGTGGGAAAGCCTCGACGGAAAGCCACAGATCCCTTGATACACGTGACGGGAAACGTGACACTGCTGCTACAGCTCGGGAGTAGAGCGAACGTGCATGCCCCCATTCGTGACGAGGACTGACTCCCCTGGGGAGACTCCAGAAGTACCCCCAAGATCCATGTCGGCACTGGAGAGGAATCCTCAGATTTCGGCCTCGACTCCACACAAGGTCTTAGGCCCCGGCATCGTCCGGAGAGGAATCCCGAGATGTCCCCCAGCAACTCGCTTGGTGATTGGCCTTTCCTGAGGCCACCAGAGCGGGTCCCTGAGGTCCCCTACGTAACTCGAGAACACCTGCCGCAACCTGAGAAAATCCAGGAGGTTCTCCCCACCAGGAGAGATGAGGCCCATTTCCGCTGAGGCGCCTCGAGGCTAATCCCACCTCACCTCTGGAACTTCGAAAGGGTCCTTTACACGTTTGCAACTCAAGAAGTTCCCCGACATACCGGTCTCCACTCGAGAGGAAGCACGAGGGTCCCGCCCACATGAAGAGTAGCCCCGTGTCCGCCTCGTAGATCGAGATGAGGGATCCTTTCCCTGCTTCGTCAGGAAAGAATTCCCAGCGTTAACGTCGCATCTCAAGAGGAGGCGCTCTCAACAGGAAAGGCGAGAGGAACTCCAGGGTCGTACCCACCATTCCAAGAGTCCCCGAGGTGTCTCAGTCCATTCCAGAGGAACCTCTTTTCCCTTCCCTGGCTCGTCTTTCACGCCGAGGATCGAATCACAACACGGTGGCACGTTGCAGAGCCCTGTGGGAAACCCTCGTGGGAAAGCATCGACGGAAAGCCACAGATCGCTTGATCCACGTGACGGGAGGCGTGACAATGCTGCTATAGCTCGGGAGGAAAGCGCACGTCCATGCCCCCACTCGAGACGAGGACTGACTCCCCTGGGGAGACTCCAGAAATACCCCAAGGTCCATGTCAGCACCGGACAGGAATTCTCAGTTTCCGGCCCCGACTTCACAGAAGGTCTTAGGCCCCGGGATCGAAGGGAGAGGAATCCCGAAATGCCACCTTGGAACTCGCATGGGGACTGGCCTCTCCTGAGGCCACCAGAGCGGGTCCCTGAGGTCCCCGTCGTAACTCGAGAACACCTGCCGCAACTCGTGAAAATCCGGGATGTTCTCCCCTCCAGGCGAGATGAGGCCCATTTCCGCTGAGGCGTCTCGAGGCTAATCAGACCTTACATCTGGAACTTCGAAAGGGTCCTTCACACCCTTGCTGCAACTCAGGAAGTTCCCCGACATACCCGTCTCCCCTCGAGAGGAAGCACGAGGGTCCCGCCCACATCCAGAGGAGCCCCGTTTTCGCCTCGTAGCTCGAGATGAGGGACCCGGTCCCTGCTTCGTCAGGAAAGAATGCCCTTCTTTCCCGACGCATCTCAAGAGGAGGCGCTCTCAACAGGAAAGGCGAGAGGAACTCCAGGTTCGTGTAAGCATTCCAAGAGTCCCCCAGATGTCTCAGCCCATTCCAAAGGAACCTCTATTCCCTGCACTGGCTCGTCCTTCACGCCAAGGATCGACTCACACCACGGTTGCACTTGGAACAGCCCTGTGGGAAAGCCTCGTGGAACGCCTCGATGGAAAGCAACAGATCCCTTGATCCACGTGATGGGAAGTGTGACACTGCTGCTGCAGCTCGGGAGGAAAGCGCACATGCATGCCCCTACTCGAGATGAGGCCTAACTCCCCTGGGGAGACTCCAGAAGTACCCTAAGATCCATGTCGTCACTGGATAGGAATCCTCAGCTTCCGGCCCCGACTCCACACAAGGTCTTAGGTCCTGGCATCGAAGGGAAAGGAATCCCGAGAGGCCCTCTAGCAACTCGCATGGGGACTGGCCTTTCCTGAGGTCACCTGAGTGGATCCCTGAGGTTCCCGTCGTAACTCGAGAACACCTGCCGCAACTCGAGAAAATCCAGGAGGTTCTCCCCTCCAGGCGAGATGAGGCCCATTTCCGCTGAGGCGTCTCGAGGCTAATCACACCTAAACTCTTGAACTTCGAAAGTGTCCTTCACAGCCTAGCTGCAACTCAAGAAGTTTCCCGACATACCCGTCTCCACTCGAGAGGAAGCACGAGGGTCCCGCCCACATCGAGAGGAACCCCGTTCCCGCCTCGTAGCTCGAGATGACGGATCCTGTCCCTGCATCGTCTGGAGAGAATTCCCATCGTTCCCGTCGCATCTCAAGAGGACGCGCTCTCAACAGGATAGGCCAGAGGAACTCCAGGGTCTTGCCACCATTCCAAGAGTCCCCCAGATGTCGCAGTCCATTCCAGAGGAACCTCTTTTCCCTGCACTGGCTCGTCTTTCACGCTGAGGATTGACTGACACCACGGTTGCACGTGGCACAGCCCTGTGGGAAATCCTCCTGGGAAAGCCTCGAGGGAGAGCCACAGATCCCTTGATCCACGTGACGGGAAGCGTGACACTGCTGATACAGCTCGGGAGGAAAGCGCACGTACATGCCCCCACTCGTGATGAGGCCTGACTCCCCTGGGGAGACTACAGTAGTAGCCCAAGATCCATGTCCGCACTGGAGAGGAAACCTCAGCTTCCGGCCCCGACTCCGCACAAGGTCTTAGACCCCGGCCTCGACAGGTGGGGAATTCTTAGAGGCCCCGTAGCAACTCGCCTGGGGATTGGCCTTGCTGACGCCACTGAAGCGGGTCCCTGAGGTCCCCGTCGTAACTCGAGAACACCTGCCGCAACTCGAGAAAATCCAGGAGGTTCTCCCCTCCAGGCGAGATGAGGCCCTTTTCCGCTGAGGCGTCTGGAGGCTAATCACACCTAAACTCTGGAACTTCGACAGGGTCCTTCACACTCTTGCTGCAACTCATGAAGTTTCCCGACATACCCGTCTCCACTCGAGAGGAAGCACGAGGGTCCCGCCCACATCCAGAGGATCCCCGTTTCCACCTCGTAGGTAAAGATGAGGGATCCTTTCCCTGCTTCGTTGGGAAAGAATTCCCGGCATTCCCATCCCATCTGAAGAGGAGGCCCTCTCAACAGGAAAGGCAAGAGGAACTCCAGTGTCGTGCCACCATTCCAAGAGTCCCCTAGATGTCTCAGTCCATTCCAGAGGAACCTCTTTTCCCTTCACAAGCTCGTATCTCACGCTGAGGGTCGACTCACACCCCGGTGGCACATGGCACATCCCTGTGGGAAATCCTCGTGGGAAAGCCTCGAAGGAAAGCCACAGATCCCTTGATCCACGTGACGGGAAGCGTGACACTGTTGCGACAGCTCGGGAGGAAAGCGCACGTGCATGCCCCCCTGGGAAAGAGGCCTAACTCCCCTGGGGAGACTCCAGAAGAACCCCAAGGTCCATGTCAGCACTGGAGAGGAAGCCTCAGGTTTCGGCCCCGATTCCACACAAGGTCTTAGGCCCCGACATCGACGGGAGAGGAATCCCGAAATGCCCCCTAGCAACTCGCATGGGGACTGGCCTCTTCTGAGGACACCTTAGCGGGTCCCTGACGTCCCCGTCGTAACTCGAGAACACCTGCCGCAACTCGAGAAAATGCAGGAGGTTCTCCCCTCCAGGCGAGATGCGGCCATTTCTGCTGAGGCGTCTCGAGGCTAATCACACCTAACCTCTGGAACTTCGAAAGGGTCCTTCACACCCTTGCTGCAACTCAAGAAATTCCCCGACATACCTGTCTCCACTCGAGACGAAACACGAGGGTCCCGCCCACATCCAGAGGAGCCCCGTTTCCGCCTCGTAGCTCGAGATGAGGGATTCATTCCCTGATTCGTCGGGAAAGAATTCCCGGCGTTCCCATCGCATCTCAAGAGGAGGCGCTCTCAACAGGAAAGGAGAGAGGAACTCCAGGTTCTGGTCACCACTCCAAGAGTCCCACAGATGTCTCAGTCCATTCCAGAGGAAACTCTGTTCCCTGCACTGGCTCGTCTTTCACGTCGAGGATGGACTCACACCACGGTGGCACGTGGCACAGCCCTGTGGGAAATCCTCGTGGGAAAGCCTCGAGGGAAAGCCACAGATCCTTTGATCCACGAGACGGGAAGCGTAACACTGCTGCTCCAGATCGGGAGGAAAGCGCACGTGCATGCCCCCACTGGGAATGAGGACTGACTCCCCTGGGGAGACTCCAGAAGCACCCCAAGATCCATGTCAACACTGGAGAGGAATCCTCAGGTTTCGGCACCGATTCCACAGCAGGTCTTAGCCCCGGCATCGACGGGAGAGGTATCCCGAAATGCCCCCTAGCAACTCGAACGGGGAGTGGCCTCTTCTGAGGCCACCAGAGCGGGTCCCTGAGGTCCCCGTCGTAACTCGAGAACACCTACCGCAACTCGAGAAAATCCAGAAGGTTCTCCCCTCCAGGCGAGATGTGGCCCATTTCCTCTGAGGCGTCTCTAGGCTAATCACACCTAACCTCTGGAACGTCGAAAGGGTCCTTCACACCCTTGGTGCAAATCAGGAAGTTCCCCGAAATAGCCGTATCCACTCGAGAGGAAGGACGAGGGTCCCGCCCACATCCAGAGGAGCCCCGTTTCCACCTCGTACCTCGAGATGAGCGATCCTTTCCCTGCTTCGTCGGGAAAGAATTCCCAGCGTTACCGTCGCATCTCAAGAGGAAGCGCTCTCAACAGGAAAGGCCAAAGGAACTCCAGGGTCGTGCCACCATTCCAAGAGTCCCCCAGATGTCTCAGTCGATTTCAGAGGAACCTCTTTTCCCTTCACTGTCTCGTCTTACACACCGAGGATCGACTTACACCATGGTGGCACGTTGCACAGCATATGGGAAAGCCTCGTGGGAAAGCCTCGACGGAAAGCCACAGATCCCTTGATACACGTGACGGGAAACGTGACACTGCTGCTACAGCTCGGGAGTAGAGCGAACGTGCATGCCCCCATTCGTGACGAGGACTGACTCCCCTGGGGAGACTCCAGAAGTACCCCCAAGATCCATGTCGGCACTGGAGAGGAATCCTCAGATTTCGGCCTCGACTCCACACAAGGTCTTAGGCCCCGGCATCGTCCGGAGAGGAATCCCGAGATGTCCCCCAGCAACTCGCTTGGTGATTGGCCTTTCCTGAGGCCACCAGAGCGGGTCCCTGAGGTCCCCTACGTAACTCGAGAACACCTGCCGCAACCTGAGAAAATCCAGGAGGTTCTCCCCACCAGGAGAGATGAGGCCCATTTCCGCTGAGGCGCCTCGAGGCTAATCCCACCTCACCTCTGGAACTTCGAAAGGGTCCTTTACACGTTTGCAACTCAAGAAGTTCCCCGACATACCGGTCTCCACTCGAGAGGAAGCACGAGGGTCCCGCCCACATGAAGAGTAGCCCCGTGTCCGCCTCGTAGATCGAGATGAGGGATCCTTTCCCTGCTTCGTCAGGAAAGAATTCCCAGCGTTAACGTCGCATCTCAAGAGGAGGCGCTCTCAACAGGAAAGGCGAGAGGAACTCCAGGGTCGTACCCACCATTCCAAGAGTCCCCGAGGTGTCTCAGTCCATTCCAGAGGAACCTCTTTTCCCTTCCCTGGCTCGTCTTTCACGCCGAGGATCGAATCACAACACGGTGGCACGTTGCAGAGCCCTGTGGGAAACCCTCGTGGGAAAGCATCGACGGAAAGCCACAGATCGCTTGATCCACGTGACGGGAGGCGTGACAATGCTGCTATAGCTCGGGAGGAAAGCGCACGTCCATGCCCCCACTCGAGACGAGGACTGACTCCCCTGGGGAGACTCCAGAAATACCCCAAGGTCCATGTCAGCACCGGACAGGAATTCTCAGTTTCCGGCCCCGACTTCACAGAAGGTCTTAGGCCCCGGGATCGAAGGGAGAGGAATCCCGAAATGCCACCTTGGAACTCGCATGGGGACTGGCCTCTCCTGAGGCCACCAGAGCGGGTCCCTGAGGTCCCCGTCGTAACTCGAGAACACCTGCCGCAACTCGTGAAAATCCGGGATGTTCTCCCCTCCAGGCGAGATGAGGCCCATTTCCGCTGAGGCGTCTCGAGGCTAATCAGACCTTACATCTGGAACTTCGAAAGGGTCCTTCACACCCTTGCTGCAACTCAAGAAGTTCCCCGACATACCCGTCTCCCCTCGAGAGGAAGCACGAGGGTCCCGCCCACATCCAGAGGAGCCCCGTTTTCGCCTCGTAGCTCGAGATGAGGGACCCGGTCCCTGCTTCGTCAGGAAAGAATGCCCTTCTTTCCCGTCGCATCTCAAGAGGAGGCGCTCTCAACAGGAAAGGCGAGAGGAACTCCAGGTTCGTGTAAGCATTCCAAGAGTCCCCCAGATGTCTCAGCCCATTCCAAAGGAACCTCTATTCCCTGCACTGGCTCGTCCTTCACGCCAAGGATCGACTCACACCACGGTTGCACTTGGAACAGCCCTGTGGGAAAGCCTCGTGGAACGCCTCGATGGAAAGCAACAGATCCCTTGATCCACGTGATGGGAAGTGTGACACTGCTGCTGCAGCTCGGGAGGAAAGCGCACATGCATGCCCCTACTCGAGATGAGGCCTAACTCCCCTGGGGAGACTCCAGAAGTACCCTAAGATCCATGTCGTCACTGGATAGGAATCCTCAGCTTCCGGCCCCGACTCCACACAAGGTCTTAGGTCCTGGCATCGAAGGGAAAGGAATCCCGAGAGGCCCTCTAGCAACTCGCATGGGGACTGGCCTTTCCTGAGGTCACCTGAGTGGATCCCTGAGGTTCCCGTCGTAACTCGAGAACACCTGCCGCAACTCGAGAAAATCCAGGAGGTTCTCCCCTCCAGGCGAGATGAGGCCCATTTCCGCTGAGGCGTCTCGAGGCTAATCACACCTAAACTCTTGAACTTCGAAAGTGTCCTTCACAGCCTAGCTGCAACTCAAGAAGTTTCCCGACATACCCGTCTCCACTCGAGAGGAAGCACGAGGGTCCCGCCCACATCGAGAGGAACCCCGTTCCCGCCTCGTAGCTCGAGATGACGGATCCTGTCCCTGCATCGTCTGGAGAGAATTCCCATCGTTCCCGTCGCATCTCAAGCGGACGCGCTCTCAACAGGATAGGCCAGAGGAACTCCAGGGTCTTGCCACCATTCCAAGATTCCCCCAGATGTCTCAGTCCATTCCAGAGGAACCTCTTTTCCCTGCACTGGCTCGTCTTTCACGCTGAGGATTGACTGACACCACGGTTGCACGTGGCACAGCCCTGTGGGAAATCCTCCTGGGAAAGCCTCGAGGGAGAGCCACAGATCCCTTGATCCACGTGACGGGAAGCGTGACACTGCTGATACAGCTCGGGAGGAAAGCGCACGTACATGCCCCCACTCGTGATGAGGCCTGACTCCCCTGGGGAGACTACAGTAGTAGCCCAAGATCCATGTCCGCACTGGAGAGGAAACCTCAGCTTCCGGCCCCGACTCCGCACAAGGTCTTAGACCCCGGCCTCGACAGGTGGGGAATTCTTAGAGGCCCCGTAGCAACTCGCCTGGGGATTGGCCTTGCTGACGCCACTGAAGCGGGTCCCTGAGGTCCCCGTCGTAACTCGAGAACACCTGCCGCAACTCGAGAAAATCCAGGAGGTTCTCCCCTCCAGGCGAGATGAGGCCCTTTTCCGCTGAGGCGTCTGGAGGCTAATCACACCTAAACTCTGGAACTTCGACAGGGTCCTTCACACTCTTGCTGCAACTCATGAAGTTTCCCGACATACCCGTCTCCACTCGAGAGGAAGCACGAGGGTCCCGCCCACATCCAGAGGATCCCCGTTTCCACCTCGTAGGTAAAGATGAGGGATCCTTTCCCTGCTTCGTTGGGAAAGAATTCCCGGCATTCCCATCGCATCTGAAGAGGAGGCCCTCTCAACAGGAAAGGCAAGAGGAACTCCAGTGTCGTGCCACCATTCCAAGAGTCCCCTAGATGTCTCAGTCCATTCCAGAGGAACCTCTTTTCCCTTCACAAGCTCGTATCTCACGCTGAGGGTCGACTCACACCCCGGTGGCACATGGCACATCCCTGTGGGAAATCCTCGTGGGAAAGCCTCGAAGGAAAGCCACAGATCCCTTGATCCACGTGACGGGAAGCGTGACACTGTTGCGACAGCTCGGGAGGAAAGCGCACGTGCATGCCCCCCTGGGAAAGAGGCCTAACTCCCCTGGGGAGACTCCAGAAGAACCCCAAGGTCCATGTCAGCACTGGAGAGGAAGCCTCAGGTTTCGGCCCCGATTCCACACAAGGTCTTAGGCCCCGACATCGACGGGAGAGGAATCCCGAAATGCCCCCTAGCAACTCGCATGGGGACTGGCCTCTTCTGAGGACACCTTAGCGGGTCCCTGACGTCCCCGTCGTAACTCGAGAACACCTGCCGCAACTCGAGAAAATGCAGGAGGTTCTCCCCTCCAGGCGAGATGCGGCCATTTCTGCTGAGGCGTCTCGAGGCTAATCACACCTAACCTCTGGAACTTCGAAAGGGTCCTTCACACCCTTGCTGCAACTCAAGAAATTCCCCGACATACCTGTCTCCACTCGAGACGAAACACGAGGGTCCCGCCCACATCCAGAGGAGCCCCGTTTCCGCCTCGTAGCTCGAGATGAGGGATTCATTCCCTGATTCGTCGGGAAAGAATTCCCGGCGTTCCCATCGCATCTCAAGAGGAGGCGCTCTCAACAGGAAAGGAGAGAGGAACTCCAGGTTCTGGTCACCACTCCAAGAGTCCCACAGATGTCTCAGTCCATTCCAGAGGAAACTCTGTTCCCTGCACTGGCTCGTCTTTCACGTCGAGGATGGACTCACACCACGGTGGCACGTGGCACAGCCCTGTGGGAAATCCTCGTGGGAAAGCCTCGAGGGAAAGCCACAGATCCTTTGATCCACGAGACGGGAAGCGTAACACTGCTGCTCCAGATCGGGAGGAAAGCGCACGTGCATGCCCCCACTGGGAATGAGGACTGACTCCCCTGGGGAGACTCCAGAAGCACCCCAAGATCCATGTCAACACTGGAGAGGAATCCTCAGGTTTCGGCACCGATTCCACAGCAGGTCTTAGCCCCGGCATCGACGGGAGAGGTATCCCGAAATGCCCCCTAGCAACTCGAACGGGGAGTGGCCTCTTCTGAGGCCACCAGAGCGGGTCCCTGAGGTCCCCGTCGTAACTCGAGAACACCTACCGCAACTCGAGAAAATCCAGAAGGTTCTCCCCTCCAGGCGAGATGCGGCCCATTTCCTCTGAGGCGTCTCTAGGCTAATCACACCTAACCTCTGGAACGTCGAAAGGGTCCTTCACACCCTTGGTGCAAATCAGGAAGTTCCCCGAAATAGCCGTATCCACTCGAGAGGAAGGACGAGGGTCCCGCCCACATCCAGAGGAGCCCCGTTTCCACCTCGTACCTCGAGATGAGCGATCCTTTCCCTGCTTCGTCGGGAAAGAATTCCCAGCGTTACCGTCGCATCTCAAGAGGAAGCGCTCTCAACAGGAAAGGCCAAAGGAACTCCAGGGTCGTGCCACCATTCCAAGAGTCCCCGAGATGTCTCAGTCGATTTCAGAGGAACCTCTTTTCCCTTCACTGTCTCGTCTTACACACCGAGGATCGACTTACACCATGGTGGCACGTTGCACAGCATATGGGAAAGCCTCGTGGGAAAGCCTCGACGGAAAGCCACAGATCCCTTGATACACGTGACGGGAAACGTGACACTGCTGCTACAGCTCGGGAGTAGAGCGAACGTGCATGCCCCCATTCGTGACGAGGACTGACTCCCCTGGGGAGACTCCAGAAGTACCCCCAAGATCCATGTCGGCACTGGAGAGGAATCCTCAGATTTCGGCCTCGACTCCACACAAGGTCTTAGGCCCCGGCATCGTCCGGAGAGGAATCCCGAGATGTCCCCCAGCAACTCGCTTGGTGATTGGCCTTTCCTGAGGCCACCAGAGCGGGTCCCTGAGGTCCCCTACGTAACTCGAGAACACCTGCCGCAACCTGAGAAAATCCAGGAGGTTCTCCCCACCAGGAGAGATGAGGCCCATTTCCGCTGAGGCGCCTCGAGGCTAATCCCACCTCACCTCTGGAACTTCGAAAGGGTCCTTTACACGTTTGCAACTCAAGAAGTTCCCCGACATACCGGTCTCCACTCGAGAGGAAGCACGAGGGTCCCGCCCACATGAAGAGTAGCCCCGTGTCCGCCTCGTAGATCGAGATGAGGGATCCTTTCCCTGCTTCGTCAGGAAAGAATTCCCAGCGTTAACGTCGCATCTCAAGAGGAGGCGCTCTCAACAGGAAAGGCGAGAGGAACTCCAGGGTCGTACCCACCATTCCAAGAGTCCCCGAGGTGTCTCAGTCCATTCCAGAGGAACCTCTTTTCCCTTCCCTGGCTCGTCTTTCACGCCGAGGATCGAATCACAACACGGTGGCACGTTGCAGAGCCCTGTGGGAAACCCTCGTGGGAAAGCATCGACGGAAAGCCACAGATCGCTTGATCCACGTGACGGGAGGCGTGACAATGCTGCTATAGCTCGGGAGGAAAGCGCACGTCCATGCCCCCACTCGAGACGAGGACTGACTCCCCTGGGGAGACTCCAGAAATACCCCAAGGTCCATGTCAGCACCGGACAGGAATTCTCAGTTTCCGGCCCCGACTTCACAGAAGGTCTTAGGCCCCGGGATCGAAGGGAGAGGAATCCCGAAATGCCACCTTGGAACTCGCATGGGGACTGGCCTCTCCTGAGGCCACCAGAGCGGGTCCCTGAGGTCCCCGTCGTAACTCGAGAACACCTGCCGCAACTCGTGAAAATCCGGGATGTTCTCCCCTCCAGGCGAGATGAGGCCCATTTCCGCTGAGGCGTCTCGAGGCTAATCAGACCTTACATCTGGAACTTCGAAAGGGTCCTTCACACCCTTGCTGCAACTCAAGAAGTTCCCCGACATACCCGTCTCCCCTCGAGAGGAAGCACGAGGGTCCCGCCCACATCCAGAGGAGCCCCGTTTTCGCCTCGTAGCTCGAGATGAGGGACCCGGTCCCTGCTTCGTCAGGAAAGAATGCCCTTCTTTCCCGACGCATCTCAAGAGGAGGCGCTCTCAACAGGAAAGGCGAGAGGAACTCCAGGTTCGTGTAAGCATTCCAAGAGTCCCCCAGATGTCTCAGCCCATTCCAAAGGAACCTCTATTCCCTGCACTGGCTCGTCCTTCACGCCAAGGATCGACTCACACCACGGTTGCACTTGGAACAGCCCTGTGGGAAAGCCTCGTGGAACGCCTCGATGGAAAGCAACAGATCCCTTGATCCACGTGATGGGAAGTGTGACACTGCTGCTGCAGCTCGGGAGGAAAGCGCACATGCATGCCCCTACTCGAGATGAGGCCTAACTCCCCTGGGGAGACTCCAGAAGTACCCTAAGATCCATGTCGTCACTGGATAGGAATCCTCAGCTTCCGGCCCCGACTCCACACAAGGTCTTAGGTCCTGGCATCGAAGGGAAAGGAATCCCGAGAGGCCCTCTAGCAACTCGCATGGGGACTGGCCTTTCCTGAGGTCACCTGAGTGGATCCCTGAGGTTCCCGTCGTAACTCGAGAACACCTGCCGCAACTCGAGAAAATCCAGGAGGTTCTCCCCTCCAGGCGAGATGAGGCCCATTTCCGCTGAGGCGTCTCGAGGCTAATCACACCTAAACTCTTGAACTTCGAAAGTGTCCTTCACAGCCTAGCTGCAACTCAAGAAGTTTCCCGACATACCCGTCTCCACTCGAGAGGAAGCACGAGGGTCCCGCCCACATCGAGAGGAACCCCGTTCCCGCCTCGTAGCTCGAGATGACGGATCCTGTCCCTGCATCGTCTGGAGAGAATTCCCATCGTTCCCGTCGCATCTCAAGAGGACGCGCTCTCAACAGGATAGGCCAGAGGAACTCCAGGGTCTTGCCACCATTCCAAGAGTCCCCCAGATGTCGCAGTCCATTCCAGAGGAACCTCTTTTCCCTGCACTGGCTCGTCTTTCACGCTGAGGATTGACTGACACCACGGTTGCACGTGGCACAGCCCTGTGGGAAATCCTCCTGGGAAAGCCTCGAGGGAGAGCCACAGATCCCTTGATCCACGTGACGGGAAGCGTGACACTGCTGATACAGCTCGGGAGGAAAGCGCACGTACATGCCCCCACTCGTGATGAGGCCTGACTCCCCTGGGGAGACTACAGTAGTAGCCCAAGATCCATGTCCGCACTGGAGAGGAAACCTCAGCTTCCGGCCCCGACTCCGCACAAGGTCTTAGACCCCGGCCTCGACAGGTGGGGAATTCTTAGAGGCCCCGTAGCAACTCGCCTGGGGATTGGCCTTGCTGACGCCACTGAAGCGGGTCCCTGAGGTCCCCGTCGTAACTCGAGAACACCTGCCGCAACTCGAGAAAATCCAGGAGGTTCTCCCCTCCAGGCGAGATGAGGCCCTTTTCCGCTGAGGCGTCTGGAGGCTAATCACACCTAAACTCTGGAACTTCGACAGGGTCCTTCACACTCTTGCTGCAACTCATGAAGTTTCCCGACATACCCGTCTCCACTCGAGAGGAAGCACGAGGGTCCCGCCCACATCCAGAGGATCCCCGTTTCCACCTCGTAGGTAAAGATGAGGGATCCTTTCCCTGCTTCGTTGGGAAAGAATTCCCGGCATTCCCATCGCATCTGAAGAGGAGGCCCTCTCAACAGGAAAGGCAAGAGGAACTCCAGTGTCGTGCCACCATTCCAAGAGTCCCCTAGATGTCTCAGTCCATTCCAGAGGAACCTCTTTTCCCTTCACAAGCTCGTATCTCACGCTGAGGGTCGACTCACACCCCGGTGGCACATGGCACATCCCTGTGGGAAATCCTCGTGGGAAAGCCTCGAAGGAAAGCCACAGATCCCTTGATCCACGTGACGGGAAGCGTGACACTGTTGCGACAGCTCGGGAGGAAAGCGCACGTGCATGCCCCCCTGGGAAAGAGGCCTAACTCCCCTGGGGAGACTCCAGAAGAACCCCAAGGTCCATGTCAGCACTGGAGAGGAAGCCTCAGGTTTCGGCCCCGATTCCACACAAGGTCTTAGGCCCCGACATCGACGGGAGAGGAATCCCGAAATGCCCCCTAGCAACTCGCATGGGGACTGGCCTCTTCTGAGGACACCTTAGCGGGTCCCTGACGTCCCCGTCGTAACTCGAGAACACCTGCCGCAACTCGAGAAAATGCAGGAGGTTCTCCCCTCCAGGCGAGATGCGGCCATTTCTGCTGAGGCGTCTCGAGGCTAATCACACCTAACCTCTGGAACTTCGAAAGGGTCCTTCACACCCTTGCTGCAACTCAAGAAATTCCCCGACATACCTGTCTCCACTCGAGACGAAACACGAGGGTCCCGCCCACATCCAGAGGAGCCCCGTTTCCGCCTCGTAGCTCGAGATGAGGGATTCATTCCCTGATTCGTCGGGAAAGAATTCCCGGCGTTCCCATCGCATCTCAAGAGGAGGCGCTCTCAACAGGAAAGGAGAGAGGAACTCCAGGTTCTGGTCACCACTCCAAGAGTCCCACAGATGTCTCAGTCCATTCCAGAGGAAACTCTGTTCCCTGCACTGGCTCGTCTTTCACGTCGAGGATGGACTCACACCACGGTGGCACGTGGCACAGCCCTGTGGGAAATCCTCGTGGGAAAGCCTCGAGGGAAAGCCACAGATCCTTTGATCCACGAGACGGGAAGCGTAACACTGCTGCTCCAGATCGGGAGGAAAGCGCACGTGCGTGCCCCCACTGGGAATGAGGACTGACTCCCCTGGGGAGACTCCAGAAGCACCCCAAGATCCATGTCAACACTGGAGAGGAATCCTCAGGTTTCGGCACCGATTCCACAGCAGGTCTTAGCCCCGGCATCGACGGGAGAGGTATCCCGAAATGCCCCCTAGCAACTCGAACGGGGAGTGGCCTCTTCTGAGGCCACCAGAGCGGGTCCCTGAGGTCCCCGTCGTAACTCGAGAACACCTACCGCAACTCGAGAAAATCCAGAAGGTTCTCCCTTCCAGGCGAGATGTGGCCCATTTCCTCTGAGGCGTCTCTAGGCTAATCACACCTAACCTCTGGAACGTCGAAAGGGTCCTTCACACCCTTGGTGCAAATCAGGAAGTTCCCCGAAATAGCCGTATCCACTCGAGAGGAAGGACGAGGGTCCCGCCCACATCCAGAGGAGCCCCGTTTCCGCCTCGTACCTCGAGATGAGCGATCCTTTCCCTGCTTCGTCGGGAAAGAATTCCCAGCGTTACCTTCGCATCTCAAGAGGAAGCGCTCTCAACAGGAAAGGCCAAAGGAACTCCAGGGTCGTGCCACCATTCCAAGAGTCCCCCAGATGTCTCAGTCGATTTCAGAGGAACCTCTTTTCCCTTCACTGTCTCGTCTTACACACCGAGGATCGACTTACACCACGGTGGCACGTTGCACAGCATATGGGAAAGCCTCGTGGGAAAGCCTCGACGGAAAGCCACAGATCCCTTGATACACGTGACGGGAAACGTGACACTGCTGCTACAGCTCGGGAGTAGAGCGAACGTGCATGCCCCCATTCGTGACGAGGACTGACTCCCCTGGGGAGACTCCAGAAGTACCCCCAAGATCCATGTCGGCACTGGAGAGGAATCCTCAGATTTCGGCCTCGACTCCACACAAGGTCTTAGGCCCCGGCATCGTCCGGAGAGGAATCCCGAGATGTCCCCCAGCAACTCGCTTGGTGATTGGCCTTTCCTGAGGCCACCAGAGCGGGTCCCTGAGGTCCCCTACGTAACTCGAGAACACCTGCCGCAACCTGAGAAAATCCAGGAGGTTCTCCCCACCAGGAGAGATGAGGCCCATTTCCGCTGAGGCGCCTCGAGGCTAATCCCACCTCACCTCTGGAACTTCGAAAGGGTCCTTTACACGTTTGCAACTCAAGAAGTTCCCCGACATACCGGTCTCCACTCGAGAGGAAGCACGAGGGTCCCGCCCACATGAAGAGTAGCCCCGTGTCCGCCTCGTAGATCGAGATGAGGGATCCTTTCCCTGCTTCGTCAGGAAAGAATTCCCAGCGTTAACGTCGCATCTCAAGAGGAGGCGCTCTCAACAGGAAAGGCGAGAGGAACTCCAGGGTCGTACCCACCATTCCAAGAGTCCCCGAGGTGTCTCAGTCCATTCCAGAGGAACCTCTTTTCCCTTCCCTGGCTCGTCTTTCACGCCGAGGATCGAATCACAACACGGTGGCACGTTGCAGAGCCCTGTGGGAAACCCTCGTGGGAAAGCATCGACGGAAAGCCACAGATCGCTTGATCCACGTGACGGGAGGCGTGACAATGCTGCTATAGCTCGGGAGGAAAGCGCACGTCCATGCCCCCACTCGAGACGAGGACTGACTCCCCTGGGGAGACTCCAGAAATACCCCAAGGTCCATGTCAGCACCGGACAGGAATTCTCAGTTTCCGGCCCCGACTTCACAGAAGGTCTTAGGCCCCGGGATCGAAGGGAGAGGAATCCCGAAATGCCACCTTGGAACTCGCATGGGGACTGGCCTCTCCTGAGGCCACCAGAGCAGGTCCCTGAGGTCCCCGTCGTAACTCGAGAACACCTGCCGCAACTCGTGAAAATCCGGGATGTTCTCCCCTCCAGGCGAGATGAGGCCCATTTCCGCTGAGGCGTCTCGAGGCTAATCAGACCTTACATCTGGAACTTCGAAAGGGTCCTTCACACCCTTGCTGCAACTCAAGAAGTTCCCCGACATACCCGTCTCCCCTCGAGAGGAAGCACGAGGGTCCCGCCCACATCCAGAGGAGCCCCGTTTTCGCCTCGTAGCTCGAGATGAGGGACCCGGTCCCTGCTTCGTCAGGAAAGAATGCCCTTCTTTCCCGACGCATCTCAAGAGGAGGCGCTCTCAACAGGAAAGGCGAGAGGAACTCCAGGTTCGTGTAAGCATTCCAAGAGTCCCCCAGATGTCTCAGCCCATTCCAAAGGAACCTCTATTCCCTGCACTGGCTCGTCCTTCACGCCAAGGATCGACTCACACCACGGTTGCACTTGGAACAGCCCTGTGGGAAAGCCTCGTGGAACGCCTCGATGGAAAGCAACAGATCCCTTGATCCACGTGATGGGAAGTGTGACACTGCTGCTGCAGCTCGGGAGGAAAGCGCACATGCATGCCCCTACTCGAGATGAGGCCTAACTCCCCTGGGGAGACTCCAGAAGTACCCTAAGATCCATGTCGTCACTGGATAGGAATCCTCAGCTTCCGGCCCCGACTCCACACAAGGTCTTAGGTCCTGGCATCGAAGGGAAAGGAATCCCGAGAGGCCCTCTAGCAACTCGCATGGGGACTGGCCTTTCCTGAGGTCACCTGAGTGGATCCCTGAGGTTCCCGTCGTAACTCGAGAACACCTGCCGCAACTCGAGAAAATCCAGGAGGTTCTCCCCTCCAGGCGAGATGAGGCCCATTTCCGCTGAGGCGTCTCGAGGCTAATCACACCTAAACTCTTGAACTTCGAAAGTGTCCTTCACAGCCTAGCTGCAACTCAAGAAGTTTCCCGACATACCCGTCTCCACTCGAGAGGAAGCACGAGGGTCCCGCCCACATCGAGAGGAACCCCGTTCCCGCCTCGTAGCTCGAGATGACGGATCCTGTCCCTGCATCGTCTGGAGAGAATTCCCATCGTTCCCGTCGCATCTCAAGAGGACGCGCTCTCAACAGGATAGGCCAGAGGAACTCCAGGGTCTTGCCACCATTCCAAGAGTCCCCCAGATGTCTCAGTCCATTCCAGAGGAACCTCTTTTCCCTGCACTGGCTCGTCTTTCACGCTGAGGATTGACTGACACCACGGTTGCACGTGGCACAGCCCTGTGGGAAATCCTCCTGGGAAAGCCTCGAGGGAGAGCCACAGATCCCTTGATCCACGTGACGGGAAGCGTGACACTGCTGATACAGCTCGGGAGGAAAGCGCACGTACATGCCCCCACTCGTGATGAGGCCTGACTCCCCTGGGGAGACTACAGTAGTAGCCCAAGATCCATGTCCACACTGGAGAGGAAACCTCAGCTTCCGGCCCCGACTCCGCACAAGGTCTTAGACCCCGGCCTCGACAGGTGGGGAATTCTTAGAGGCCCCGTAGCAACTCGCCTGGGGATTGGCCTTGCTGACGCCACTGAAGCGGGTCCCTGAGGTCCCCGTCGTAACTCGAGAACACCTGCCGCAACTCGAGAAAATCCAGGAGGTTCTCCCCTCCAGGCGAGATGAGGCCCTTTTCCGCTGAGGCGTCTGGAGGCTAATCACACCTAAACTCTGGAACTTCGACAGGGTCCTTCACACTCTTGCTGCAACTCATGAAGTTTCCCGACATACCCGTCTCCACTCGAGAGGAAGCACGAGGGTCCCGCCCACATCCAGAGGATCCCCGTTTCCACCTCGTAGGTAAAGATGAGGGATCCTTTCCCTGCTTCGTTGGGAAAGAATTCCCGGCATTCCCATCGCATCTGAAGAGGAGGCCCTCTCAACAGGAAAGGCAAGAGGAACTCCAGTGTCGTGCCACCATTCCAAGAGTCCCCTAGATGTCTCAGTCCATTCCAGAGGAACCTCTTTTCCCTTCACAAGCTCGTATCTCACGCTGAGGGTCGACTCACACCCCGGTGGCACATGGCACATCCCTGTGGGAAATCCTCGTGGGAAAGCCTCGAAGGAAAGCCACAGATCCCTTGATCCACGTGACGGGAAGCGTGACACTGTTGCGACAGCTCGGGAGGAAAGCGCACGTGCATGCCCCCCTGGGAAAGAGGCCTAACTCCCCTGGGGAGACTCCAGAAGAACCCCAAGGTCCATGTCAGCACTGGAGAGGAAGCCTCAGGTTTCGGCCCCGATTCCACACAAGGTCTTAGGCCCCGACATCGACGGGAGAGGAATCCCGAAATGCCCCCTAGCAACTCGCATGGGGACTGGCCTCTTCTGAGGACACCTTAGCGGGTCCCTGACGTCCCCGTCGTAACTCGAGAACACCTGCCGCAACTCGAGAAAATGCAGGAGGTTCTCCCCTCCAGGCGAGATGCGGCCATTTCTGCTGAGGCGTCTCGAGGCTAATCACACCTAACCTCTGGAACTTCGAAAGGGTCCTTCACACCCTTGCTGCAACTCAAGAAATTCCCCGACATACCTGTCTCCACTCGAGACGAAACACGAGGGTCCCGCCCACATCCAGAGGAGCCCCGTTTCCGCCTCGTAGCTCGAGATGAGGGATTCATTCCCTGATTCGTCGGGAAAGAATTCCCGGCGTTCCCATCGCATCTCAAGAGGAGGCGCTCTCAACAGGAAAGGAGAGAGGAACTCCAGGTTCTGGTCACCACTCCAAGAGTCCCACAGATGTCTCAGTCCATTCCAGAGGAAACTCTGTTCCCTGCACTGGCTCGTCTTTCACGTCGAGGATGGACTCACACCACGGTGGCACGTGGCACAGCCCTGTGGGAAATCCTCGTGGGAAAGCCTCGAGGGAAAGCCACAGATCCTTTGATCCACGAGACGGGAAGCGTAACACTGCTGCTCCAGATCGGGAGGAAAGCGCACGTGCGTGCCCCCACTGGGAATGAGGACTGACTCCCCTGGGGAGACTCCAGAAGCACCCCAAGATCCATGTCAACACTGGAGAGGAATCCTCAGGTTTCGGCACCGATTCCACAGCAGGTCTTAGCCCCGGCATCGACGGGAGAGGTATCCCGAAATGCCCCCTAGCAACTCGAACGGGGAGTGGCCTCTTCTGAGGCCACCAGAGCGGGTCCCTGAGGTCCCCGTCGTAACTCGAGAACACCTACCGCAACTCGAGAAAATCCAGAAGGTTCTCCCTTCCAGGCGAGATGTGGCCCATTTCCTCTGAGGCGTCTCTAGGCTAATCACACCTAACCTCTGGAACGTCGAAAGGGTCCTTCACACCCTTGGTGCAAATCAGGAAGTTCCCCGAAATAGCCGTATCCACTCGAGAGGAAGGACGAGGGTCCCGCCCACATCCAGAGGAGCCCCGTTTCCGCCTCGTACCTCGAGATGAGCGATCCTTTCCCTGCTTCGTCGGGAAAGAATTCCCAGCGTTACCTTCGCATCTCAAGAGGAAGCGCTCTCAACAGGAAAGGCCAAAGGAACTCCAGGGTCGTGCCACCATTCCAAGAGTCCCCCAGATGTCTCAGTCGATTTCAGAGGAACCTCTTTTCCCTTCACTGTCTCGTCTTACACACCGAGGATCGACTTACACCACGGTGGCACGTTGCACAGCATATGGGAAAGCCTCGTGGGAAAGCCTCGACGGAAAGCCACAGATCCCTTGATACACGTGACGGGAAACGTGACACTGCTGCTACAGCTCGGGAGTAGAGCGAACGTGCATGCCCCCATTCGTGACGAGGACTGACTCCCCTGGGGAGACTCCAGAAGTACCCCCAAGATCCATGTCGGCACTGGAGAGGAATCCTCAGATTTCGGCCTCGACTCCACACAAGGTCTTAGGCCCCGGCATCGTCCGGAGAGGAATCCCGAGATGTCCCCCAGCAACTCGCTTGGTGATTGGCCTTTCCTGAGGCCACCAGAGCGGGTCCCTGAGGTCCCCTACGTAACTCGAGAACACCTGCCGCAACCTGAGAAAATCCAGGAGGTTCTCCCCACCAGGAGAGATGAGGCCCATTTCCGCTGAGGCGCCTCGAGGCTAATCCCACCTCACCTCTGGAACTTCGAAAGGGTCCTTTACACGTTTGCAACTCAAGAAGTTCCCCGACATACCGGTCTCCACTCGAGAGGAAGCACGAGGGTCCCGCCCACATGAAGAGTAGCCCCGTGTCCGCCTCGTAGATCGAGATGAGGGATCCTTTCCCTGCTTCGTCAGGAAAGAATTCCCAGCGTTAACGTCGCATCTCAAGAGGAGGCGCTCTCAACAGGAAAGGCGAGAGGAACTCCAGGGTCGTACCCACCATTCCAAGAGTCCCCGAGGTGTCTCAGTCCATTCCAGAGGAACCTCTTTTCCCTTCCCTGGCTCGTCTTTCACGCCGAGGATCGAATCACAACACGGTGGCACGTTGCAGAGCCCTGTGGGAAACCCTCGTGGGAAAGCATCGACGGAAAGCCACAGATCGCTTGATCCACGTGACGGGAGGCGTGACAATGCTGCTATAGCTCGGGAGGAAAGCGCACGTCCATGCCCCCACTCGAGACGAGGACTGACTCCCCTGGGGAGACTCCAGAAATACCCCAAGGTCCATGTCAGCACCGGACAGGAATTCTCAGTTTCCGGCCCCGACTTCACAGAAGGTCTTAGGCCCCGGGATCGAAGGGAGAGGAATCCCGAAATGCCACCTTGGAACTCGCATGGGGACTGGCCTCTCCTGAGGCCACCAGAGCGGGTCCCTGAGGTCCCCGTCGTAACTCGAGAACACCTGCCGCAACTCGTGAAAATCCGGGATGTTCTCCCCTCCAGGCGAGATGAGGCCCATTTCCGCTGAGGCGTCTCGAGGCTAATCAGACCTTACATCTGGAACTTCGAAAGGGTCCTTCACACCCTTGCTGCAACTCAAGAAGTTCCCCGACATACCCGTCTCCCCTCGAGAGGAAGCACGAGGGTCCCGCCCACATCCAGAGGAGCCCCGTTTTCGCCTCGTAGCTCGAGATGAGGGACCCGGTCCCTGCTTCGTCAGGAAAGAATGCCCTTCTTTCCCGACGCATCTCAAGAGGAGGCGCTCTCAACAGGAAAGGCGAGAGGAACTCCAGGTTCGTGTAAGCATTCCAAGAGTCCCCCAGATGTCTCAGCCCATTCCAAAGGAACCTCTATTCCCTGCACTGGCTCGTCCTTCACGCCAAGGATCGACTCACACCACGGTTGCACTTGGAACAGCCCTGTGGGAAAGCCTCGTGGAACGCCTCGATGGAAAGCAACAGATCCCTTGATCCACGTGATGGGAAGTGTGACACTGCTGCTGCAGCTCGGGAGGAAAGCGCACATGCATGCCCCTACTCGAGATGAGGCCTAACTCCCCTGGGGAGACTCCAGAAGTACCCTAAGATCCATGTCGTCACTGGATAGGAATCCTCAGCTTCCGGCCCCGACTCCACACAAGGTCTTAGGTCCTGGCATCGAAGGGAAAGGAATCCCGAGAGGCCCTCTAGCAACTCGCATGGGGACTGGCCTTTCCTGAGGTCACCTGAGTGGATCCCTGAGGTTCCCGTCGTAACTCGAGAACACCTGCCGCAACTCGAGAAAATCCAGGAGGTTCTCCCCTCCAGGCGAGATGAGGCCCATTTCCGCTGAGGCGTCTCGAGGCTAATCACACCTAAACTCTTGAACTTCGAAAGTGTCCTTCACAGCCTAGCTGCAACTCAAGAAGTTTCCCGACATACCCGTCTCCACTCGAGAGGAAGCACGAGGGTCCCGCCCACATCGAGAGGAACCCCGTTCCCGCCTCGTAGCTCGAGATGACGGATCCTGTCCCTGCATCGTCTGGAGAGAATTCCCATCGTTCCCGTCGCATCTCAAGCGGACGCGCTCTCAACAGGATAGGCCAGAGGAACTCCAGGGTCTTGCCACCATTCCAAGAGTCCCCCAGATGTCGCAGTCCATTCCAGAGGAACCTCTTTTCCCTGCACTGGCTCGTCTTTCACGCTGAGGATTGACTGACACCACGGTTGCACGTGGCACAGCCCTGTGGGAAATCCTCCTGGGAAAGCCTCGAGGGAGAGCCACAGATCCCTTGATCCACGTGACGGGAAGCGTGACACTGCTGATACAGCTCGGGAGGAAAGCGCACGTACATGCCCCCACTCGTGATGAGGCCTGACTCCCCTGGGGAGACTACAGTAGTAGCCCAAGATCCATGTCCGCACTGGAGAGGAAACCTCAGCTTCCGGCCCCGACTCCGCACAAGGTCTTAGACCCCGGCCTCGACAGGTGGGGAATTCTTAGAGGCCCCGTAGCAACTCGCCTGGGGATTGGCCTTGCTGACGCCACTGAAGCGGGTCCCTGAGGTCCCCGTCGTAACTCGAGAACACCTGCCGCAACTCGAGAAAATCCAGGAGGTTCTCCCCTCCAGGCGAGATGAGGCCCTTTTCCGCTGAGGCGTCTGGAGGCTAATCACACCTAAACTCTGGAACTTCGACAGGGTCCTTCACACTCTTGCTGCAACTCATGAAGTTTCCCGACATACCCGTCTCCACTCGAGAGGAAGCACGAGGGTCCCGCCCACATCCAGAGGATCCCCGTTTCCACCTCGTAGGTAAAGATGAGGGATCCTTTCCCTGCTTCGTTGGGAAAGAATTCCCGGCATTCCCATCGCATCTGAAGAGGAGGCCCTCTCAACAGGAAAGGCAAGAGGAACTCCAGTGTCGTGCCACCATTCCAAGAGTCCCCTAGATGTCTCAGTCCATTCCAGAGGAACCTCTTTTCCCTTCACAAGCTCGTATCTCACGCTGAGGGTCGACTCACACCCCGGTGGCACATGGCACATCCCTGTGGGAAATCCTCGTGGGAAAGCCTCGAAGGAAAGCCACAGATCCCTTGATCCACGTGACGGGAAGCGTGACACTGTTGCGACAGCTCGGGAGGAAAGCGCACGTGCATGCCCCCCTGGGAAAGAGGCCTAACTCCCCTGGGGAGACTCCAGAAGAACCCCAAGGTCCATGTCAGCACTGGAGAGGAAGCCTCAGGTTTCGGCCCCGATTCCACACAAGGTCTTAGGCCCCGACATCGACGGGAGAGGAATCCCGAAATGCCCCCTAGCAACTCGCATGGGGACTGGCCTCTTCTGAGGACACCTTAGCGGGTCCCTGACGTCCCCGTCGTAACTCGAGAACACCTGCCGCAACTCGAGAAAATGCAGGAGGTTCTCCCCTCCAGGCGAGATGCGGCCATTTCTGCTGAGGCGTCTCGAGGCTAATCACACCTAACCTCTGGAACTTCGAAAGGGTCCTTCAGAACCTTGCTGCAAATCAAGAAATTCCCCGACATACCTGTCTCCACTCGAGACGAAACACGAGGGTCCCGCCCACATCCAGAGGAGCCCCGTTTCCGCCTCGTAGCTCGAGATGAGGGATTCATTCCCTGATTCGTCGGGAAAGAATTCCCGGCGTTCCCATCGCATCTCAAGAGGAGGCGCTCTCAACAGGAAAGGAGAGAGGAACTCCAGGTTCTGGTCACCACTCCAAGAGTCCCACAGATGTCTCAGTCCATTCCAGAGGAAACTCTGTTCCCTGCACTGGCTCGTCTTTCACGTCGAGGATGGACTCACACCACGGTGGCACGTGGCACAGCCCTGTGGGAAATCCTCGTGGGAAAGCCTCGAGGGAAAGCCACAGATCCTTTGATCCACGAGACGGGAAGCGTAACACTGCTGCTCCAGATCGGGAGGAAAGCGCACGTGCATGCCCCCACTGGGAATGAGGACTGACTCCCCTGGGGAGACTCCAGAAGCACCCCAAGATCCATGTCAACACTGGAGAGGAATCCTCAGGTTTCGGCACCGATTCCACAGCAGGTCTTAGCCCCGGCATCGACGGGAGAGGTATCCCGAAATGCCCCCTAGCAACTCGAACGGGGAGTGGCCTCTTCTGAGGCCACCAGAGCGGGTCCCTGAGGTCCCCGTCGTAACTCGAGAACACCTACCGCAACTCGAGAAAATCCAGAAGGTTCTCCCCTCCAGGCGAGATGAGGCCCATTTCCTCTGAGGCGTCTCTAGGCTAATCACACCTAACCTCTGGAACGTCGAAAGGGTCCTTCACACCCTTGGTGCAAATCAGGAAGTTCCCCGAAATAGCCGTATCCACTCGAGAGGAAGGACGAGGGTCCCGCCCACATCCAGAGGAGCCCCGTTTCCACCTCGTACCTCGAGATGAGCGATCCTTTCCCTGCTTCGTCGGGAAAGAATTCCCAGCGTTACCGTCGCATCTCAAGAGGAAGCGCTCTCAACAGGAAAGGCCAAAGGAACTCCAGGGTCGTGCCACCATTCCAAGAGTCCCCCAGATGTCTCAGTCGATTTCAGAGGAACCTCTTTTCCCTTCACTGTCTCGTCTTACACACCGAGGATCGACTTACACCACGGTGGCACGTTGCACAGCATATGGGAAAGCCTCGTGGGAAAGCCTCGACGGAAAGCCACAGATCCCTTGATACACGTGACGGGAAACGTGACACTGCTGCTACAGCTCGGGAGTAGAGCGAACGTGCATGCCCCCATTCGTGACGAGGACTGACTCCCCTGGGGAGACTCCAGAAGTACCCCCAAGATCCATGTCGGCACTGGAGAGGAATCCTCAGATTTCGGCCTCGACTCCACACAAGGTCTTAGGCCCCGGCATCGTCCGGAGAGGAATCCCGAGATGTCCCCCAGCAACTCGCTTGGTGATTGGCCTTTCCTGAGGCCACCAGAGCGGGTCCCTGAGGTCCCCTACGTAACTCGAGAACACCTGCCGCAACCTGAGAAAATCCAGGAGGTTCTCCCCACCAGGAGAGATGAGGCCCATTTCCGCTGAGGCGCCTCGAGGCTAATCCCACCTCACCTCTGGAACTTCGAAAGGGTCCTTTACACGTTTGCAACTCAAGAAGTTCCCCGACATACCGGTCTCCACTCGAGAGGAAGCACGAGGGTCCCACCCACATGAAGAGTAGCCCCGTGTCCGCCTCGTAGATCGAGATGAGGGATCCTTTCCCTGCTTCGTCAGGAAAGAATTCCCAGCGTTAACGTCGCATCTCAAGAGGAGGCGCTCTCAACAGGAAAGGCGAGAGGAACTCCAGGGTCGTACCCACCATTCCAAGAGTCCCCGAGGTGTCTCAGTCCATTCCAGAGGAACCTCTTTTCCCTTCCCTGGCTCGTCTTTCACGCCGAGGATCGAATCACAACACGGTGGCACGTTGCAGAGCCCTGTGGGAAACCCTCGTGGGAAAGCATCGACGGAAAGCCACAGATCGCTTGATCCACGTGACGGGAGGCGTGACAATGCTGCTATAGCTCGGGAGGAAAGCGCACGTCCATGCCCCCACTCGAGACGAGGACTGACTCCCCTGGGGAGACTCCAGAAATACCCCAAGGTCCATGTCAGCACCGGACAGGAATTCTCAGTTTCCGGCCCCGACTTCACAGAAGGTCTTAGGCCCCGGGATCGAAGGGAGAGGAATCCCGAAATGCCACCTTGGAACTCGCATGGGGACTGGCCTCTCCTGAGGCCACCAGAGCGGGTCCCTGAGGTCCCCGTCGTAACTCGAGAACACCTGCCGCAACTCGTGAAAATCCGGGATGTTCTCCCCTCCAGGCGAGATGAGGCCCATTTCCGCTGAGGCGTCTCGAGGCTAATCAGACCTTACATCTGGAACTTCGAAAGGGTCCTTCACACCCTTGCTGCAACTCAAGAAGTTCCCCGACATACCCGTCTCCCCTCGAGAGGAAGCACGAGGGTCCCGCCCACATCCAGAGGAGCCCCGTTTTCGCCTCGTAGCTCGAGATGAGGGACCCGGTCCCTGCTTCGTCAGGAAAGAATGCCCTTCTTTCCCGTCGCATCTCAAGAGGAGGCGCTCTCAACAGGAAAGGCGAGAGGAACTCCAGGTTCGTGTAAGCATTCCAAGAGTCCCCCAGATGTCTCAGCCCATTCCAAAGGAACCTCTATTCCCTGCACTGGCTCGTCCTTCACGCCAAGGATCGACTCACACCACGGTTGCACTTGGAACAGCCCTGTGGGAAAGCCTCGTGGAACGCCTCGATGGAAAGCAACAGATCCCTTGATCCACGTGATGGGAAGTGTGACACTGCTGCTGCAGCTCGGGAGGAAAGCGCACATGCATGCCCCTACTCGAGATGAGGCCTAACTCCCCTGGGGAGACTCCAGAAGTACCCTAAGATCCATGTCGTCACTGGATAGGAATCCTCAGCTTCCGGCCCCGACTCCACACAAGGTCTTAGGTCCTGGCATCGAAGGGAAAGGAATCCCGAGAGGCCCTCTAGCAACTCGCATGGGGACTGGCCTTTCCTGAGGTCACCTGAGTGGATCCCTGAGGTTCCCGTCGTAACTCGAGAACACCTGCCGCAACTCGAGAAAATCCAGGAGGTTCTCCCCTCCAGGCGAGATGAGGCCCATTTCCGCTGAGGCGTCTCGAGGCTAATCACACCTAAACTCTTGAACTTCGAAAGTGTCCTTCACAGCCTAGCTGCAACTCAAGAAGTTTCCCGACATACCCGTCTCCACTCGAGAGGAAGCACGAGGGTCCCGCCCACATCGAGAGGAACCCCGTTCCCGCCTCGTAGCTCGAGATGACGGATCCTGTCCCTGCATCGTCTGGAGAGAATTCCCATCGTTCCCGTCGCATCTCAAGCGGACGCGCTCTCAACAGGATAGGCCAGAGGAACTCCAGGGTCTTGCCACCATTCCAAGAGTCCCCCAGATGTCTCAGTCCATTCCAGAGGAACCTCTTTTCCCTGCACTGGCTCGTCTTTCACGCTGAGGATTGACTGACACCACGGTTGCACGTGGCACAGCCCTGTGGGAAATCCTCCTGGGAAAGCCTCGAGGGAGAGCCACAGATCCCTTGATCCACGTGACGGGAAGCGTGACACTGCTGATACAGCTCGGGAGGAAAGCGCACGTACATGCCCCCACTCGTGATGAGGCCTGACTCCCCTGGGGAGACTACAGTAGTAGCCCAAGATCCATGTCCGCACTGGAGAGGAAACCTCAGCTTCCGGCCCCGACTCCGCACAAGGTCTTAGACCCCGGCCTCGACAGGTGGGGAATTCTTAGAGGCCCCGTAGCAACTCGCCTGGGGACTGGCCTCTCCTGAGGCCACCAGAGCGGGTCCCTGAGGTCCCCCTCGTAACTCGAGAACACCTGCCGCAACTCGTGAAAATCCGGGATGTTCTCCCCTCCAGGCGAGATGAGGCCCATTTCCGCTGAGGCGTCTCGAGGCTAATCAGACCTTACATCTGGAACTTCGAAAGGGTCCTTCACACCCTTGCTGCAACTCAGGAAGTTCCCCGACATACCCGTCTCCCCTCGAGAGGAAGCACGAGGGTCCCGCCCACATCCAGAGGAGCCCCGTTTTCGCCTCGTAGCTCGAGATGAGGGACCCGGTCCCTGCTTCGTCAGGAAAGAATGCCCTTCTTTCCCGACGCATCTCAAGAGGAGGCGCTCTCAACAGGAAAGGCGAGAGGAACTCCAGGTTCGTGTAAGCATTCCAAGAGTCCCCCAGATGTCTCAGCCCATTCCAAAGGAACCTCTATTCCCTGCACTGGCTCGTCCTTCACGCCAAGGATCGACTCACACCACGGTTGCACTTGGAACAGCCCTGTGGGAAAGCCTCGTGGAACGCCTCGATGGAAAGCAACAGATCCCTTGATCCACGTGATGGGAAGTGTGACACTGCTGCTGCAGCTCGGGAGGAAAGCGCACATGCATGCCCCTACTCGAGATGAGGCCTAACTCCCCTGGGGAGACTCCAGAAGTACCCTAAGATCCATGTCGTCACTGGATAGGAATCCTCAGCTTCCGGCCCCGACTCCACACAAGGTCTTAGGTCCTGGCATCGAAGGGAAAGGAATCCCGAGAGGCCCTCTAGCAACTCGCATGGGGACTGGCCTTTCCTGAGGTCACCTGAGTGGATCCCTGAGGTTCCCGTCGTAACTCGAGAACACCTGCCGCAACTCGAGAAAATCCAGGAGGTTCTCCCCTCCAGGCGAGATGAGGCCCATTTCCGCTGAGGCGTCTCGAGGCTAATCACACCTAAACTCTTGAACTTCGAAAGTGTCCTTCACAGCCTAGCTGCAACTCAAGAAGTTTCCCGACATACCCGTCTCCACTCGAGAGGAAGCACGAGGGTCCCGCCCACATCGAGAGGAACCCCGTTCCCGCCTCGTAGCTCGAGATGACGGATCCTGTCCCTGCATCGTCTGGAGAGAATTCCCATCGTTCCCGTCGCATCTCAAGAGGACGCGCTCTCAACAGGATAGGCCAGAGGAACTCCAGGGTCTTGCCACCATTCCAAGAGTCCCCCAGATGTCTCAGTCCATTCCAGAGGAACCTCTTTTCCCTGCACTGGCTCGTCTTTCACGCTGAGGATTGACTGACACCACGGTTGCACGTGGCACAGCCCTGTGGGAAATCCTCCTGGGAAATCCTCGAGGGAGAGCCACAGATCCCTTGATCCACGTGACGGGAAGCGTGACACTGCTGATACAGCTCGGGAGGAAAGCGCACGTACATGCCCCCACTCGTGATGAGGCCTGACTCCCCTGGGGAGACTACAGTAGTAGCCCAAGATCCATGTCCGCACTGGAGAGGAAACCTCAGCTTCCGGCCCCGACTCCGCACAAGGTCTTAGACCCCGGCCTCGACAGGTGGGGAATTCTTAGAGGCCCCGTAGCAACTCGCCTGGGGACTGGCCTCTCCTGAGGCCACCAGAGCGGGTCCCTGAGGTCCCCCTCGTAACTCGAGAACACCTGCCGCAACTCGTGAAAATCCGGGATGTTCTCCCCTCCAGGCGAGATGAGGCCCATTTCCGCTGAGACGTCTCGAGGCTAATCAGACCTTACATCTGGAACTTCGAAAGGGTCCTTCACACCCTTGCTGCAACTCAGGAAGTTCCCCGACATACCCGTCTCCCCTCGAGAGGAAGCACGAGGGTCCCGCCCACATCCAGAGGAGCCCCGTTTTCGCCTCGTAGCTCGAGATGAGGGACCCGGTCCCTGCTTCGTCAGGAAAGAATGCCCTTCTTTCCCGACGCATCTCAAGAGGAGGCGCTCTCAACAGGAAAGGCGAGAGGAACTCCAGGTTCGTGTAAGCATTCCAAGAGTCCCCCAGATGTCTCAGCCCATTCCAAAGGAACCTCTATTCCCTGCACTGGCTCGTCCTTCACGCCAAGGATCGACTCACACCACGGTTGCACTTGGAACAGCCCTGTGGGAAAGCCTCGTGGAACGCCTCGATGGAAAGCAACAGATCCCTTGATCCACGTGATGGGAAGTGTGACACTGCTGCTGCAGCTCGGGAGGAAAGCGCACATGCATGCCCCTACTCGAGATGAGGCCTAACTCCCCTGGGGAGACTCCAGAAGTACCCTAAGATCCATGTCGTCACTGGATAGGAATCCTCAGCTTCCGGCCCCGACTCCACACAAGGTCTTAGGTCCTGGCATCGAAGGGAAAGGAATCCCGAGAGGCCCTCTAGCAACTCGCATGGGGACTGGCCTTTCCTGAGGTCACCTGAGTGGATCCCTGAGGTTCCCGTCGTAACTCGAGAACACCTGCCGCAACTCGAGAAAATCCAGGAGGTTCTCCCCTCCAGGCGAGATGAGGCCCATTTCCGCTGAGGCGTCTCGAGGCTAATCACACCTAAACTCTTGAACTTCGAAAGTGTCCTTCACAGCCTAGCTGCAACTCAAGAAGTTTCCCGACATACCCGTCTCCACTCGAGAGGAAGCACGAGGGTCCCGCCCACATCGAGAGGAACCCCGTTCCCGCCTCGTAGCTCGAGATGACGGATCCTGTCCCTGCATCGTCTGGAGAGAATTCCCATCGTTCCCGTCGCATCTCAAGCGGACGCGCTCTCAACAGGATAGGCCAGAGGAACTCCAGGGTCTTGCCACCATTCCAAGAGTCCCCCAGATGTCTCAGTCCATTCCAGAGGAACCTCTTTTCCCTGCACTGGCTCGTCTTTCACGCTGAGGATTGACTGACACCACGGTTGCACGTGGCACAGCCCTGTGGGAAATCCTCCTGGGAAAGCCTCGAGGGAGAGCCACAGATCCCTTGATCCACGTGACGGGAAGCGTGACACTGCTGATACAGCTCGGGAGGAAAGCGCACGTACATGCCCCCACTCGTGATGAGGCCTGACTCCCCTGGGGAGACTACAGTAGTAGCCCAAGATCCATGTCCGCACTGGAGAGGAAACCTCAGCTTCCGGCCCCGACTCCGCACAAGGTCTTAGACCCCGGCCTCGACAGGTGGGGAATTCTTAGAGGCCCCGTAGCAACTCGCCTGGGGACTGGCCTCTCCTGAGGCCACCAGAGCGGGTCCCTGAGGTCCCCCTCGTAACTCGAGAACACCTGCCGCAACTCGTGAAAATCCGGGATGTTCTCCCCTCCAGGCGAGATGAGGCCCATTTCCGCTGAGGCGTCTCGAGGCTAATCAGACCTTACATCTGGAACTTCGAAAGGGTCCTTCACACCCTTGCTGCAACTCAGGAAGTTCCCCGACATACCCGTCTCCCCTCGAGAGGAAGCACGAGGGTCCCGCCCACATCCAGAGGAGCCCCGTTTTCGCCTCGTAGCTCGAGATGAGGGACCCGGTCCCTGCTTCGTCAGGAAAGAATGCCCTTCTTTCCCGACGCATCTCAAGAGGAGGCGCTCTCAACAGGAAAGGCGAGAGGAACTCCAGGTTCGTGTAAGCATTCCAAGAGTCCCCCAGATGTCTCAGCCCATTCCAAAGGAACCTCTATTCCCTGCACTGGCTCGTCCTTCACGCCAAGGATCGACTCACACCACGGTTGCACTTGGAACAGCCCTGTGGGAAAGCCTCGTGGAATGCCTCGATGGAAAGCAACAGATCCCTTGATCCACGTGATGGGAAGTGTGACACTGCTGCTGCAGCTCGGGAGGAAAGCGCACATGCATGCCCCTACTCGAGATGAGGCCTAACTCCCCTGGGGAGACTCCAGAAGTACCCTAAGATCCATGTCGTCACTGGATAGGAATCCTCAGCTTCCGGCCCCGACTCCACACAAGGTCTTAGGTCCTGGCATCGAAGGGAAAGGAATCCCGAGAGGCCCTCTAGCAACTCGCATGGGGACTGGCCTTTCCTGAGGTCACCTGAGTGGATCCCTGAGGTTCCCGTCGTAACTCGAGAACACCTGCCGCAACTCGAGAAAATCCAGGAGGTTCTCCCCTCCAGGCGAGATGAGGCCCATTTCCGCTGAGGCGTCTCGAGGCTAATCACACCTAAACTCTTGAACTTCGAAAGTGTCCTTCACAGCCTAGCTGCAACTCAAGAAGTTTCCCGACATACCCGTCTCCACTCGAGAGGAAGCACGAGGGTCCCGCCCACATCGAGAGGAACCCCGTTCCCGCCTCGTAGCTCGAGATGACGGATCCTGTCCCTGCATCGTCTGGAGAGAATTCCCATCGTTCCCGTCGCATCTCAAGAGGACGCGCTCTCAACAGGATAGGCCAGAGGAACTCCAGGGTCTTGCCACCATTCCAAGAGTCCCCCAGATGTCTCAGTCCATTCCAGAGGAACCTCTTTTCCCTGCACTGGCTCGTCTTTCACGCTGAGGATTGACTGACACCACGGTTGCACGTGGCACAGCCCTGTGGGAAATCCTCCTGGGAAAGCCTCGAGGGAGAGCCACAGATCCCTTGATCCACGTGACGGGAAGCGTGACACTGCTGATACAGCTCGGGAGGAAAGCGCACGTACATGCCCCCACTCGTGATGAGGCCTGACTCCCCTGGGGAGACTACAGTAGTAGCCCAAGATCCATGTCCGCACTGGAGAGGAAACCTCAGCTTCCGGCCCCGACTCCGCACAAGGTCTTAGACCCCGGCCTCGACAGGTGGGGAATTCTTAGAGGCCCCGTAGCAACTCGCCTGGGGACTGGCCTCTCCTGAGGCCACCAGAGCGGGTCCCTGAGGTCCCCCTCGTAACTCGAGAACACCTGCCGCAACTCGTGAAAATCCGGGATGTTCTCCCCTCCAGGCGAGATGAGGCCCATTTCCGCTGAGGCGTCTCGAGGCTAATCAGACCTTACATCTGGAACTTCGAAAGGGTCCTTCACACCCTTGCTGCAACTCAGGAAGTTCCCCGACATACCCGTCTCCCCTCGAGAGGAAGCACGAGGGTCCCGCCCACATCCAGAGGAGCCCCGTTTTCGCCTCGTAGCTCGAGATGAGGGACCCGGTCCCTGCTTCGTCAGGAAAGAATGCCCTTCTTTCCCGACGCATCTCAAGAGGAGGCGCTCTCAACAGGAAAGGCGAGAGGAACTCCAGGTTCGTGTAAGCATTCCAAGAGTCCCCCAGATGTCTCAGCCCATTCCAAAGGAACCTCTATTCCCTGCACTGGCTCGTCCTTCACGCCAAGGATCGACTCACACCACGGTTGCACTTGGAACAGCCCTGTGGGAAAGCCTCGTGGAACGCCTCGATGGAAAGCAACAGATCCCTTGATCCACGTGATGGGAAGTGTGACACTGCTGCTGCAGCTCGGGAGGAAAGCGCACATGCATGCCCCTACTCGAGATGAGGCCTAACTCCCCTGGGGAGACTCCAGAAGTACCCTAAGATCCATGTCGTCACTGGATAGGAATCCTCAGCTTCCGGCCCCGACTCCACACAAGGTCTTAGGTCCTGGCATCGAAGGGAAAGGAATCCCGAGAGGCCCTCTAGCAACTCGCATGGGGACTGGCCTTTCCTGAGGTCACCTGAGTGGATCCCTGAGGTTCCCGTCGTAACTCGAGAACACCTGCCGCAACTCGAGAAAATCCAGGAGGTTCTCCCCTCCAGGCGAGATGAGGCCCATTTCCGCTGAGGCGTCTCGAGGCTAATCACACCTAAACTCTTGAACTTCGAAAGTGTCCTTCACAGCCTAGCTGCAACTCAAGAAGTTTCCCGACATACCCGTCTCCACTCGAGAGGAAGCACGAGGGTCCCGCCCACATCGAGAGGAACCCCGTTCCCGCCTCGTAGCTCGAGATGACGGATCCTGTCCCTGCATCGTCTGGAGAGAATTCCCATCGTTCCCGTCGCATCTCAAGCGGACGCGCTCTCAACAGGATAGGCCAGAGGAACTCCAGGGTCTTGCCACCATTCCAAGAGTCCCCCAGATGTCTCAGTCCATTCCAGAGGAACCTCTTTTCCCTGCACTGGCTCGTCTTTCACGCTGAGGATTGACTGACACCACGGTTGCACGTGGCACAGCCCTGTGGGAAATCCTCCTGGGAAAGCCTCGAGGGAGAGCCACAGACCCCTTGATCCACGTGACGGGAAGCGTGACACTGCTGATACAGCTCGGGAGGAAAGCGTACGTACATGCCCCCACTCGTGATGAGGCCTGACTCCCCTGGGGAGACTACAGTAGTAGCCCAAGATCCATGTCCGCACTGGAGAGGAAACCTCAGCTTCCGGCCCCGACTCCGCACAAGGTCTTAGACCCCGGCCTCGACAGGTGGGGAATTCTTAGAGGCCCCGTAGCAACTCGCCTGGGGACTGGCCTCTCCTGAGGCCACCAGAGCGGGTCCCTGAGGTCCCCCTCGTAACTCGAGAACACCTGCCGCAACTCGTGAAAATCCGGGATGTTCTCCCCTCCAGGCGAGATGAGGCCCATTTCCGCTGAGGCGTCTCGAGGCTAATCAGACCTTACATCTGGAACTTCGAAAGGGTCCTTCACACCCTTGCTGCAACTCAGGAAGTTCCCCGACATACCCGTCTCCCCTCGAGAGGAAGCACGAGGGTCCCGCCCACATCCAGAGGAGCCCCGTTTTCGCCTCGTAGCTCGAGATGAGGGACCCGGTCCCTGCTTCGTCAGGAAAGAATGCCCTTCTTTCCCGACGCATCTCAAGAGGAGGCGCTCTCAACAGGAAAGGCGAGAGGAACTCCAGGTTCGTGTAAGCATTCCAAGAGTCCCCCAGATGTCTCAGCCCATTCCAAAGGAACCTCTATTCCCTGCACTGGCTCGTCCTTCACGCCAAGGATCGACTCACACCACGGTTGCACTTGGAACAGCCCTGTGGGAAAGCCTCGTGGAACGCCTCGATGGAAAGCAACAGATCCCTTGATCCACGTGATGGGAAGTGTGACACTGCTGCTGCAGCTCGGGAGGAAAGCGCACATGCATGCCCCTACTCGAGATGAGGCCTAACTCCCCTGGGGAGACTCCAGAAGTACCCTAAGATCCATGTCGTCACTGGATAGGAATCCTCAGCTTCCGGCCCCGACTCCACACAAGGTCTTAGGTCCTGGCATCGAAGGGAAAGGAATCCCGAGAGGCCCTCTAGCAACTCGCATGGGGACTGGCCTTTCCTGAGGTCACCTGAGTGGATCCCTGAGGTTCCCGTCGTAACTCGAGAACACCTGCCGCAACTCGAGAAAATCCAGGAGGTTCTCCCCTCCAGGCGAGATGAGGCCCATTTCCGCTGAGGCGTCTCGAGGCTAATCACACCTAAACTCTTGAACTTCGAAAGTGTCCTTCACAGCCTAGCTGCAACTCAAGAAGTTTCCCGACATACCCGTCTCCACTCGAGAGGAAGCACGAGGGTCCCGCCCACATCGAGAGGAACCCCGTTCCCGCCTCGTAGCTCGAGATGACGGATCCTGTCCCTGCATCGTCTGGAGAGAATTCCCATCGTTCCCGTCGCATCTCAAGAGGACGCGCTCTCAACAGGATAGGCCAGAGGAACTCCAGGGTCTTGCCACCATTCCAAGAGTCCCCCAGATGTCTCAGTCCATTCCAGAGGAACCTCTTTTCCCTGCACTGGCTCGTCTTTCACGCTGAGGATTGACTGACACCACGGTTGCACGTGGCACAGCCCTGTGGGAAATCCTCCTGGGAAATCCTCGAGGGAGAGCCACAGATCCCTTGATCCACGTGACGGGAAGCGTGACACTGCTGATACAGCTCGGGAGGAAAGCGCACGTACATGCCCCCACTCGTGATGAGGCCTGACTCCCCTGGGGAGACTACAGTAGTAGCCCAAGATCCATGTCCGCACTGGAGAGGAAACCTCAGCTTCCGGCCCCGACTCCGCACAAGGTCTTAGACCCCGGCCTCGACAGGTGGGGAATTCTTAGAGGCCCCGTAGCAACTCGCCTGGGGACTGGCCTCTCCTGAGGCCACCAGAGCGGGTCCCTGAGGTCCCCCTCGTAACTCGAGAACACCTGCCGCAACTCGTGAAAATCCGGGATGTTCTCCCCTCCAGGCGAGATGAGGCCCATTTCCGCTGAGACGTCTCGAGGCTAATCAGACCTTACATCTGGAACTTCGAAAGGGTCCTTCACACCCTTGCTGCAACTCAGGAAGTTCCCCGACATACCCGTCTCCCCTCGAGAGGAAGCACGAGGGTCCCGCCCACATCCAGAGGAGCCCCGTTTTCGCCTCGTAGCTCGAGATGAGGGACCCGGTCCCTGCTTCGTCAGGAAAGAATGCCCTTCTTTCCCGACGCATCTCAAGAGGAGGCGCTCTCAACAGGAAAGGCGAGAGGAACTCCAGGTTCGTGTAAGCATTCCAAGAGTCCCCCAGATGTCTCAGCCCATTCCAAAGGAACCTCTATTCCCTGCACTGGCTCGTCCTTCACGCCAAGGATCGACTCACACCACGGTTGCACTTGGAACAGCCCTGTGGGAAAGCCTCGTGGAACGCCTCGATGGAAAGCAACAGATCCCTTGATCCACGTGATGGGAAGTGTGACACTGCTGCTGCAGCTCGGGAGGAAAGCGCACATGCATGCCCCTACTCGAGATGAGGCCTAACTCCCCTGGGGAGACTCCAGAAGTACCCTAAGATCCATGTCGTCACTGGATAGGAATCCTCAGCTTCCGGCCCCGACTCCACACAAGGTCTTAGGTCCTGGCATCGAAGGGAAAGGAATCCCGAGAGGCCCTCTAGCAACTCGCATGGGGACTGGCCTTTCCTGAGGTCACCTGAGTGGATCCCTGAGGTTCCCGTCGTAACTCGAGAACACCTGCCGCAACTCGAGAAAATCCAGGAGGTTCTCCCCTCCAGGCGAGATGAGGCCCATTTCCGCTGAGGCGTCTCGAGGCTAATCACACCTAAACTCTTGAACTTCGAAAGTGTCCTTCACAGCCTAGCTGCAACTCAAGAAGTTTCCCGACATACCCGTCTCCACTCGAGAGGAAGCACGAGGGTCCCGCCCACATCGAGAGGAACCCCGTTCCCGCCTCGTAGCTCGAGATGACGGATCCTGTCCCTGCATCGTCTGGAGAGAATTCCCATCGTTCCCGTCGCATCTCAAGCGGACGCGCTCTCAACAGGATAGGCCAGAGGAACTCCAGGGTCTTGCCACCATTCCAAGAGTCCCCCAGATGTCTCAGTCCATTCCAGAGGAACCTCTTTTCCCTGCACTGGCTCGTCTTTCACGCTGAGGATTGACTGACACCACGGTTGCACGTGGCACAGCCCTGTGGGAAATCCTCCTGGGAAAGCCTCGAGGGAGAGCCACAGATCCCTTGATCCACGTGACGGGAAGCGTGACACTGCTGATACAGCTCGGGAGGAAAGCGCACGTACATGCCCCCACTCGTGATGAGGCCTGACTCCCCTGGGGAGACTACAGTAGTAGCCCAAGATCCATGTCCGCACTGGAGAGGAAACCTCAGCTTCCGGCCCCGACTCCGCACAAGGTCTTAGACCCCGGCCTCGACAGGTGGGGAATTCTTAGAGGCCCCGTAGCAACTCGCCTGGGGACTGGCCTCTCCTGAGGCCACCAGAGCGGGTCCCTGAGGTCCCCCTCGTAACTCGAGAACACCTGCCGCAACTCGTGAAAATCCGGGATGTTCTCCCCTCCAGGCGAGATGAGGCCCATTTCCGCTGAGGCGTCTCGAGGCTAATCAGACCTTACATCTGGAACTTCGAAAGGGTCCTTCACACCCTTGCTGCAACTCAGGAAGTTCCCCGACATACCCGTCTCCCCTCGAGAGGAAGCACGAGGGTCCCGCCCACATCCAGAGGAGCCCCGTTTTCGCCTCGTAGCTCGAGATGAGGGACCCGGTCCCTGCTTCGTCAGGAAAGAATGCCCTTCTTTCCCGACGCATCTCAAGAGGAGGCGCTCTCAACAGGAAAGGCGAGAGGAACTCCAGGTTCGTGTAAGCATTCCAAGAGTCCCCCAGATGTCTCAGCCCATTCCAAAGGAACCTCTATTCCCTGCACTGGCTCGTCCTTCACGCCAAGGATCGACTCACACCACGGTTGCACTTGGAACAGCCCTGTGGGAAAGCCTCGTGGAACGCCTCGATGGAAAGCAACAGATCCCTTGATCCACGTGATGGGAAGTGTGACACTGCTGCTGCAGCTCGGGAGGAAAGCGCACATGCATGCCCCTACTCGAGATGAGGCCTAACTCCCCTGGGGAGACTCCAGAAGTACCCTAAGATCCATGTCGTCACTGGATAGGAATCCTCAGCTTCTGGCCCCGACTCCACACAAGGTCTTAGGTCCTGGCATCGAAGGGAAAGGAATCCCGAGAGGCCCTCTAGCAACTCGCATGGGGACTGGCCTTTCCTGAGGTCACCTGAGTGGATCCCTGAGGTTCCCGTCGTAACTCGAGAACACCTGCCGCAACTCGAGAAAATCCAGGAGGTTCTCCCCTCCAGGCGAGATGAGGCCCATTTCCGCTGAGGCGTCTCGAGGCTAATCACACCTAAACTCTTGAACTTCGAAAGTGTCCTTCACAGCCTAGCTGCAACTCAAGAAGTTTCCCGACATACCCGTCTCCACTCGAGAGGAAGCACGAGGGTCCCGCCCACATCGAGAGGAACCCCGTTCCCGCCTCGTAGCTCGAGATGACGGATCCTGTCCCTGCATCGTCTGGAGAGAATTCCCATCGTTCCCGTCGCATCTCAAGAGGACGCGCTCTCAACAGGATAGGCCAGAGGAACTCCAGGGTCTTGCCACCATTCCAAGAGTCCCCCAGATGTCTCAGTCCATTCCAGAGGAACCTCTTTTCCCTGCACTGGCTCGTCTTTCACGCTGAGGATTGACTGACAACACGGTTGCACGTGGCACAGCCCTGTGGGAAATCCTCCTGGGAAAGCCTCGAGGGAGAGCCACAGATCCCTTGATCCACGTGACGGGAAGCGTGACACTGCTGATACAGCTCGGGAGGAAAGCGCACGTACATGCCCCCACTCGTGATGAGGCCTGACTCCCCTGGGGAGACTACAGTAGTAGCCCAAGATCCATGTCCGCACTGGAGAGGAAACCTCAGCTTCCGGCCCCGACTCCGCACAAGGTCTTAGACCCCGGCCTCGACAGGTGGGGAATTCTTAGAGGCCCCGTAGCAACTCGCCTGGGGACTGGCCTCTCCTGAGGCCACCAGAGCGGGTCCCTGAGGTCCCCCTCGTAACTCGAGAACACCTGCCGCAACTCGTGAAAATCCGGGATGTTCTCCCCTCCAGGCGAGATGAGGCCCATTTCCGCTGAGACGTCTCGAGGCTAATCAGACCTTACATCTGGAACTTCGAAAGGGTCCTTCACACCCTTGCTGCAACTCAGGAAGTTCCCCGACATACCCGTCTCCCCTCGAGAGGAAGCACGAGGGTCCCGCCCACATCCAGAGGAGCCCCGTTTTCGCCTCGTAGCTCGAGATGAGGGACCCGGTCCCTGCTTCGTCAGGAAAGAATGCCCTTCTTTCCCGACGCATCTCAAGAGGAGGCGCTCTCAACAGGAAAGGCGAGAGGAACTCCAGGTTCGTGTAAGCATTCCAAGAGTCCCCCAGATGTCTCAGCCCATTCCAAAGGAACCTCTATTCCCTGCACTGGCTCGTCCTTCACGCCAAGGATCGACTCACACCACGGTTGCACTTGGAACAGCCCTGTGGGAAAGCCTCGTGGAACGCCTCGATGGAAAGCAACAGATCCCTTGATCCACGTGATGGGAAGTGTGACACTGCTGCTGCAGCTCGGGAGGAAAGCGCACATGCATGCCCCTACTCGAGATGAGGCCTAACTCCCCTGGGGAGACTCCAGAAGTACCCTAAGATCCATGTCGTCACTGGATAGGAATCCTCAGCTTCTGGCCCCGACTCCACACAAGGTCTTAGGTCCTGGCATCGAAGGGAAAGGAATCCCGAGAGGCCCTCTAGCAACTCGCATGGGGACTGGCCTTTCCTGAGGTCACCTGAGTGGATCCCTGAGGTTCCCGTCGTAACTCGAGAACACCTGCCGCAACTCGAGAAAATCCAGGAGGTTCTCCCCCTCCAGGCGAGATGAGGCCCATTTCCGCTGAGGCGTCTCGAGGCTAATCACACCTAAACTCTTGAACTTCGAAAGTGTCCTTCACAGCCTAGCTGCAACTCAAGAAGTTTCCCGACATACCCGTCTCCACTCGAGAGGAAGCACGAGGGTCCCGCCCACATCGAGAGGAACCCCGTTCCCGCCTCGTAGCTCGAGATGACGGATCCTGTCCCTGCATCGTCTGGAGAGAATTCCCATCGTTCCCGTCGCATCTCAAGAGGACGCGCTCTCAACAGGATAGGCCAGAGGAACTCCAGGGTCTTGCCACCATTCCAAGAGTCCCCCAGATGTCTCAGTCCATTCCAGAGGAACCTCTTTTCCCTGCACTGGCTCGTCTTTCACGCTGAGGATTGACTGACAACACGGTTGCACGTGGCACAGCCCTGTGGGAAATCCTCCTGGGAAAGCCTCGAGGGAGAGCCACAGATCCCTTGATCCACGTGACGGGAAGCGTGACACTGCTGATACAGCTCGGGAGGAAAGCGCACGTACATGCCCCCACTCGTGATGAGGCCTGACTCCCCTGGGGAGACTACAGTAGTAGCCCAAGATCCATGTCCGCACTGGAGAGGAAACCTCAGCTTCCGGCCCCGACTCCGCACAAGGTCTTAGACCCCGGCCTCGACAGGTGGGGAATTCTTAGAGGCCCCGTAGCAACTCGCCTGGGGACTGGCCTCTCCTGAGGCCACCAGAGCGGGTCCCTGAGGTCCCCCTCGTAACTCGAGAACACCTGCCGCAACTCGTGAAAATCCGGGATGTTCTCCCCTCCAGGCGAGATGAGGCCCATTTCCGCTGAGACGTCTCGAGGCTAATCAGACCTTACATCTGGAACTTCGAAAGGGTCCTTCACACCCTTGCTGCAACTCAGGAAGTTCCCCGACATACCCGTCTCCCCTCGAGAGGAAGCACGAGGGTCCCGCCCACATCCAGAGGAGCCCCGTTTTCGCCTCGTAGCTCGAGATGAGGGACCCGGTCCCTGCTTCGTCAGGAAAGAATGCCCTTCTTTCCCGACGCATCTCAAGAGGAGGCGCTCTCAACAGGAAAGGCGAGAGGAACTCCAGGTTCGTGTAAGCATTCCAAGAGTCCCCCAGATGTCTCAGCCCATTCCAAAGGAACCTCTATTCCCTGCACTGGCTCGTCCTTCACGCCAAGGATCGACTCACACCACGGTTGCACTTGGAACAGCCCTGTGGGAAAGCCTCGTGGAACGCCTCGATGGAAAGCAACAGATCCCTTGATCCACGTGATGGGAAGTGTGACACTGCTGCTGCAGCTCAGGAGGAAAGCGCACATGCATGCCCCTACTCGAGATGAGGCCTAACTCCCCTGGGGAGACTCCAGAAGTACCCTAAGATCCATGTCGTCACTGGATAGGAATCCTCAGCTTCCGGCCCCGACTCCACACAAGGTCTTAGGTCCTGGCATCGAAGGGAAAGGAATCCCGAGAGGCCCTCTAGCAACTCGCATGGGGACTGGCCTTTCCTGAGGTCACCTGAGTGGATCCCTGAGGTTCCCGTCGTAACTCGAGAACACCTGCCGCAACTCGAGAAAATCCAGGAGGTTCTCCCCTCCAGGCGAGATGAGGCCCATTTCCGCTGAGGCGTCTCGAGGCTAATCACACCTAAACTCTTGAACTTCGAAAGTGTCCTTCACAGCCTAGCTGCAACTCAAGAAGTTTCCCGACATACCCGTCTCCACTCGAGAGGAAGCACGAGGGTCCCGCCCACATCGAGAGGAACCCCGTTCCCGCCTCGTAGCTCGAGATGACGGATCCTGTCCCTGCATCGTCTGGAGAGAATTCCCATCGTTCCGTCGCATCTCAAGCGGACGCGCTCTCAACAGGATAGGCCAGAGGAACTCCAGGGTCTTGCCACCATTCCAAGAGTCCCCCAGATGTCGCAGTCCATTCCAGAGGAACCTCTTTTCCCTGCACTGGCTCGTCTTTCACGCTGAGGATTGACTGACACCACGGTTGCACGTGGCACAGCCCTGTGGGAAATCCTCCTGGGAAAGCCTCGAGGGAGAGCCACAGACCCCTTGATCCACGTGACGGGAAGCGTGACACTGCTGATACAGCTCGGGAGGAAAGCGCACGTACATGCCCCCACTCGTGATGAGGCCTGACTCCCCTGGGGAGACTACAGTAGTAGCCCAAGATCCATGTCCGCACTGGAGAGGAAACCTCAGCTTCCGGCCCCGACTCCGCACAAGGTCTTAGACCCCGGCCTCGACAGGTGGGGAATTCTTAGAGGCCCCGTAGCAACTCGCCTGGGGATTGGCCTTGCTGACGCCACTGAAGCGGGTCCCTGAGGTCCCCGTCGTAACTCGAGAACACCTGCCGCAACTCGAGAAAATCCAGGAGGTTCTCCCCTCCAGGCGAGATGAGGCCCTTTTCCGCTGAGGCGTCTGGAGGCTAATCACACCTAAACTCTGGAACTTCGACAGGGTCCTTCACACTCTTGCTGCAACTCATGAAGTTTCCCGACATACCCGTCTCCACTCGAGAGGAAGCACGAGGGTCCCGCCCACATCCAGAGGATCCCCGTTTCCACCTCGTAGGTAAAGATGAGGGATCCTTTCCCTGCTTCGTTGGGAAAGAATTCCCGGCATTCCCATCGCATCTGAAGAGGAGGCCCTCTCAACAGGAAAGGCAAGAGGAACTCCAGTGTCGTGCCACCATTCCAAGAGTCCCCTAGATGTCTCAGTCCATTCCAGAGGAACCTCTTTTCCCTTCACAAGCTCGTATCTCACGCTGAGGGTCGACTCACACCCCGGTGGCACATGGCACATCCCTGTGGGAAATCCTCGTGGGAAAGCCTCGAAGGAAAGCCACAGATCCCTTGATCCACGTGACGGGAAGCGTGACACTGTTGCGACAGCTCGGGAGGAAAGCGCACGTGCATGCCCCCCTGGGAAAGAGGCCTAACTCCCCTGGGGAGACTCCAGAAGAACCCCAAGGTCCATGTCAGCACTGGAGAGGAAGCCTCAGGTTTCGGCCCCGATTCCACACAAGGTCTTAGGCCCCGACATCGACGGGAGAGGAATCCCGAAATGCCCCCTAGCAACTCGCATGGGGACTGGCCTCTTCTGAGGACACCTTAGCGGGTCCCTGACGTCCCCGTCGTAACTCGAGAACACCTGCCGCAACTCGAGAAAATGCAGGAGGTTCTCCCCTCCAGGCGAGATGCGGCCATTTCTGCTGAGGCGTCTCGAGGCTAATCACACCTAACCTCTGGAACTTCGAAAGGGTCCTTCACACCCTTGCTGCAACTCAAGAAATTCCCCGACATACCTGTCTCCACTCGAGACGAAACACGAGGGTCCCGCCCACATCCAGAGGAGCCCCGTTTCCGCCTCGTAGCTCGAGATGAGGGATTCATTCCCTGATTCGTCGGGAAAGAATTCCCGGCGTTCCCATCGCATCTCAAGAGGAGGCGCTCTCAACAGGAAAGGAGAGAGGAACTCCAGGTTCTGGTCACCACTCCAAGAGTCCCACAGATGTCTCAGTCCATTCCAGAGGAAACTCTGTTCCCTGCACTGGCTCGTCTTTCACGTCGAGGATGGACTCACACCACGGTGGCACGTGGCACAGCCCTGTGGGAAATCCTCGTGGGAAAGCCTCGAGGGAAAGCCACAGATCCTTTGATCCACGAGACGGGAAGCGTAACACTGCTGCTCCAGATCGGGAGGAAAGCGCACGTGCGTGCCCCCACTGGGAATGAGGACTGACTCCCCTGGGGAGACTCCAGAAGCACCCCAAGATCCATGTCAACACTGGAGAGGAATCCTCAGGTTTCGGCACCGATTCCACAGCAGGTCTTAGCCCCGGCATCGACGGGAGAGGTATCCCGAAATGCCCCCTAGCAACTCGAACGGGGAGTGGCCTCTTCTGAGGCCACCAGAGCGGGTCCCTGAGGTCCCCGTCGTAACTCGAGAACACCTACCGCAACTCGAGAAAATCCAGAAGGTTCTCCCCTCCAGGCGAGATGTGGCCCATTTCCTCTGAGGCGTCTCTAGGCTAATCACACCTAACCTCTGGAACGTCGAAAGGGTCCTTCACACCCTTGGTGCAAATCAGGAAGTTCCCCGAAATAGCCATATCCACTCGAGAGGAAGGACGAGGGTCCCGCCCACATCCAGAGGAGCCCCGTTTCCGCCTCGTACCTCGAGATGAGCGATCCTTTCCCTGCTTCGTCGGGAAAGAATTCCCAGCGTTACCTTCGCATCTCAAGAGGAAGCGCTCTCAACAGGAAAGGCCAAAGGAACTCCAGGGTCGTGCCACCATTCCAAGAGTCCCCCAGATGTCTCAGTCGATTTCAGAGGAACCTCTTTTCCCTTCACTGTCTCGTCTTACACACCGAGGATCGACTTACACCACGGTGGCACGTTGCACAGCATATGGGAAAGCCTCGTGGGAAAGCCTCGACGGAAAGCCACAGATCCCTTGATACACGTGACGGGAAACGTGACACTGCTGCTACAGCTCGGGAGTAGAGCGAACGTGCATGCCCCCATTCGTGACGAGGACTGACTCCCCTGGGGAGACTCCAGAAGTACCCCCAAGATCCATGTCGGCACTGGAGAGGAATCCTCAGATTTCGGCCTCGACTCCACACAAGGTCTTAGGCCCCGGCATCGTCCGGAGAGGAATCCCGAGATGTCCCCCAGCAACTCGCTTGGTGATTGGCCTTTCCTGAGGCCACCAGAGCGGGTCCCTGAGGTCCCCTACGTAACTCGAGAACACCTGCCGCAACCTGAAAATCCAGGAGGTTCTCCCCACCAGGAGAGATGAGGCCCATTTCCGCTGAGGCGCCTCGAGGCTAATCCCACCTCACCTCTGGAACTTCGAAAGGGTCCTTTACACGTTTGCAACTCAAGAAGTTCCCCGACATACCGGTCCTCCACTCGAGAGGAAGCACGAGGGTCCCGCCCACATGAAGAGTAGCCCCGTGTCCGCCTCGTAGATCGAGATGAGGGATCCTTTCCCTGCTTCGTCAGGAAAGAATTCCCAGCGTTAACGTCGCATCTCAAGAGGAGGCGCTCTCAACAGGAAAGGCGAGAGGAACTCCAGGTCGTACCCACCATTCCAAGAGTCCCCGAGGTGTCTCAGTCCATTCCAGAGGAACCTCTTTTCCCTTCCCTGGCTCGTCTTTCACGCCGAGGATCGAATCACAACACGGTGGCACGTTGCAGAGCCCTGTGGGAAACCCTCGTGGGAAAGCATCGACGGAAAGCCACAGATCGCTTGATCCACGTGACGGGAGGCGTGACAATGCTGCTATAGCTCGGGAGGAAAGCGCACGTCCATGCCCCCACTCGAGACGAGGACTGACTCCCCTGGGGAGACTCCAGAAATACCCCAAGGTCCATGTCAGCACCGGACAGGAATTCTCAGTTTTCCCGGCCCCGACTTCACAGAAGGTCTTAGGCCCCGGGATCGAAGGGAGAGGAATCCCGAAATGCCACCTTGGAACTCGCATGGGGACTGGCCTCTCCTGAGGCCACCAGAGCGGGTCCCTGAGGTCCCCGTCGTAACTCGAGAACACCTGCCGCAACTCGTGAAAATCCGGGATGTTCTCCCCTCCAGGCGAGATGAGGCCCATTTCCGCTGAGGCGTCTCGAGGCTAATCAGACCTTACATCTGGAACTTCGAAAGGGTCCTTCACACCCTTGCTGCAACTCAAGAAGTTCCCCGACATACCCGTCTCCCCTCGAGAGGAAGCACGAGGGTCCCGCCCACATCCAGAGGAGCCCCGTTTTCGCCTCGTAGCTCGAGATGAGGGACCCGGTCCCTGCTTCGTCAGGAAAGAATGCCCTTCTTTCCCCGTCGCATCTCAAGAGGAGGCGCTCTCAACAGGAAAGGCGAGAGGAACTCCAGGTTCGTGTAAGCATTCCAAGAGTCCCCCAGATGTCTCAGCCCATTCCAAAGGAACCTCTATTCCCTGCACTGGCTCGTCCTTCACGCCAAGGATCGACTCACACCACGGTTGCACTTGGAACAGCCCTGTGGGAAAGCCTCGTGGAACGCCTCGATGGAAAGCAACAGATCCCTTGATCCACGTGATGGGAAGTGTGACACTGCTGCTGCAGCTCGGGAGGAAAGCGCACATGCATGCCCCTACTCGAGATGAGGCCTAACTCCCCTGGGGAGACTCCAGAAGTACCCTAAGATCCATGTCGTCACTGGATAGGAATCCTCAGCTTCCGGCCCCGACTCCACACAAGGTCTTAGGTCCTGGCATCGAAGGGAAAGGAATCCCGAGAGGCCCTCTAGCAACTCGCATGGGGACTGGCCTTTCCTGAGGTCACCTGAGTGGATCCCTGAGGTTCCCGTCGTAACTCGAGAACACCTGCCGCAACTCGAGAAAATCCAGGAGGTTCTCCCCTCCAGGCGAGATGAGGCCCATTTCCGCTGAGGCGTCTCGAGGCTAATCACACCTAAACTCTTGAACTTCGAAAGTGTCCTTCACAGCCTAGCTGCAACTCAAGAAGTTTCCCGACATACCCGTCTCCACTCGAGAGGAAGCACGAGGGTCCCGCCCACATCGAGAGGAACCCCGTTCCCGCCTCGTAGCTCGAGATGACGGATCCTGTCCCTGCATCGTCTGGAGAGAATTCCCATCGTTCCCGTCGCATCTCAAGAGGACGCGCTCTCAACAGGATAGGCCAGAGGAACTCCAGGGTCTTGCCACCATTCCAAGAGTCCCCCAGATGTCGCAGTCCATTCCAGAGGAACCTCTTTTCCCTGCACTGGCTCGTCTTTCACGCTGAGGATTGACTGACACCACGGTTGCACGTGGCACAGCCCTGTGGGAAATCCTCCTGGGAAAGCCTCGAGGGAGAGCCACAGATCCCTTGATCCACGTGACGGGAAGCGTGACACTGCTGATACAGCTCGGGAGGAAAGCGCACGTACATGCCCCCACTCGTGATGAGGCCTGACTCCCCTGGGGAGACTACAGTAGTAGCCCAAGATCCATGTCCGCACTGGAGAGGAAACCTCAGCTTCCGGCCCCGACTCCGCACAAGGTCTTAGACCCCGGCCTCGACAGGTGGGGAATTCTTAGAGGCCCCGTAGCAACTCGCCTGGGGATTGGCCTTGCTGACGCCACTGAAGCGGGTCCCTGAGGTCCCCGTCGTAACTCGAGAACACCTGCCGCAACTCGAGAAAATCCAGGAGGTTCTCCCCTCCAGGCGAGATGAGGCCCTTTTCCGCTGAGGCGTCTGGAGGCTAATCACACCTAAACTCTGGAACTTCGAAAGGGTCCTTCACACTCTTGCTGCAACTCATGAAGTTTCCCGACATACCCGTCTCCACTCGAGAGGAAGCACGAGGGTCCCGCCCACATCCAGAGGATCCCCGTTTCCACCTCGTAGGTAAAGATGAGGGATCCTTTCCCTGCTTCGTTGGGAAAGAATTCCCGGCATTCCCATCGCATCTGAAGAGGAGGCCCTCTCAACAGGAAAGGCAAGAGGAACTCCAGTGTCGTGCCACCATTCCAAGAGTCCCCTAGATGTCTCAGTCCATTCCAGAGGAACCTCTTTTCCCTTCACAAGCTCGTATCTCACGCTGAGGGTCGACTCACACCCCGGTGGCACATGGCACATCCCTGTGGGAAATCCTCGTGGGAAAGCCTCGAAGGAAAGCCACAGATCCCTTGATCCACGTGACGGGAAGCGTGACACTGTTGCGACAGCTCGGGAGGAAAGCGCACGTGCATGCCCCCCTGGGAAAGAGGCCTAACTCCCCTGGGGAGACTCCAGAAGAACCCCAAGGTCCATGTCAGCACTGGAGAGGAAGCCTCAGGTTTCGGCCCCGATTCCACACAAGGTCTTAGGCCCCGACATCGACGGGAGAGGAATCCCGAAATGCCCCCTAGCAACTCGCATGGGGACTGGCCTCTTCTGAGGACACCTTAGCGGGTCCCTGACGTCCCCGTCGTAACTCGAGAACACCTGCCGCAACTCGAGAAAATGCAGGAGGTTCTCCCCTCCAGGCGAGATGCGGCCATTTCTGCTGAGGCGTCTCGAGGCTAATCACACCTAACCTCTGGAACTTCGAAAGGGTCCTTCACACCCTTGCTGCAACTCAAGAAATTCCCCGACATACCTGTCTCCACTCGAGACGAAACACGAGGGTCCCGCCCACATCCAGAGGAGCCCCGTTTCCGCCTCGTAGCTCGAGATGAGGGATTCATTCCCTGATTCGTCGGGAAAGAATTCCCGGCGTTCCCATCGCATCTCAAGAGGAGGCGCTCTCAACAGGAAAGGAGAGAGGAACTCCAGGTTCTGGTCACCACTCCAAGAGTCCCACAGATGTCTCAGTCCATTCCAGAGGAAACTCTGTTCCCTGCACTGGCTCGTCTTTCACGTCGAGGATGGACTCACACCACGGTGGCACGTGGCACAGCCCTGTGGGAAATCCTCGTGGGAAAGCCTCGAGGGAAAGCCACAGATCCTTTGATCCACGAGACGGGAAGCGTAACACTGCTGCTCCAGATCGGGAGGAAAGCGCACGTGCGTGCCCCCACTGGGAATGAGGACTGACTCCCCTGGGGAGACTCCAGAAGCACCCCAAGATCCATGTCAACACTGGAGAGGAATCCTCAGGTTTCGGCACCGATTCCACAGCAGGTCTTAGCCCCGGCATCGACGGGAGAGGTATCCCGAAATGCCCCCTAGCAACTCGAACGGGGAGTGGCCTCTTCTGAGGCCACCAGAGCGGGTCCCTGAGGTCCCCGTCGTAACTCGAGAACACCTACCGCAACTCGAGAAAATCCAGAAGGTTCTCCCCTCCAGGCGAGATGCGGCCCATTTCCTCTGAGGCGTCTCTAGGCTAATCACACCTAACCTCTGGAACGTCGAAAGGGTCCTTCACACCCTTGGTGCAAATCAGGAAGTTCCCCGAAATAGCCATATCCACTCGAGAGGAAGGACGAGGGTCCCGCCCACATCCAGAGGAGCCCCGTTTCCGCCTCGTACCTCGAGATGAGCGATCCTTTCCCTGCTTCGTCGGGAAAGAATTCCCAGCGTTACCTTCGCATCTCAAGAGGAAGCGCTCTCAACAGGAAAGGCCAAAGGAACTCCAGGGTCGTGCCACCATTCCAAGAGTCCCCCAGATGTCTCAGTCGATTTCAGAGGAACCTCTTTTCCCTTCACTGTCTCGTCTTACACACCGAGGATCGACTTACACCACGGTGGCACGTTGCACAGCATATGGGAACGCCTCATGGGAAAGCCTCGACGGAAAGCCACAGATCCCTTGATACACGTGACGGGAAACGTGACACTGCTGCTACAGCTCGGGAGTAGAGCGAACGTGCATGCCCCCATTCGTGACGAGGACTGACTCCCCTGGGGAGACTCCAGAAGTACCCCCAAGATCCATGTCGGCACTGGAGAGGAATCCTCAGATTTCGGCCTCGACTCCACACAAGGTCTTAGGCCCCGGCATCGTCCGGAGAGGAATCCCGAGATGTCCCCCAGCAACTCGCTTGGTGATTGGCCTTTCCTGAGGCCACCAGAGCGGGTCCCTGAGGTCCCCTACGTAAGTCGAGAACACCTGCCGCAACCTGAGAAAATCCAGGAGGTTCTCCCCACCAGGAGAGATGAGGCCCATTTCCGCTGAGGCGCCTCGAGGCTAATCCCACCTCACCTCTGGAACTTCGAAAGGGTCCTTTACACGTTTGCAACTCAAGAAGTTCCCCGACATACCGGTCTCCACTCGAGAGGAAGCACGAGGGTCCCGCCCACATGAAGAGTAGCCCCGTGTCCGCCTCGTAGATCGAGATGAGGGATCCTTTCCCTGCTTCGTCAGGAAAGAATTCCCAGCGTTAACGTCGCATCTCAAGAGGAGGCGCTCTCAACAGGAAAGGCGAGAGGAACTCCAGGGTCGTACCCACCATTCCAAGAGTCCCCGAGGTGTCTCAGTCCATTCCAGAGGAACCTCTTTTCCCTTCCCTGGCTCGTCTTTCACGCCGAGGATCGAATCACAACACGGTGGCACGTTGCAGAGCCCTGTGGGAAACCCTCGTGGGAAAGCATCGACGGAAAGCCACAGATCGCTTGATCCACGTGACGGGAGGCGTGACAATGCTGCTATAGCTCGGGAGGAAAGCGCACGTCCATGCCCCCACTCGAGACGAGGACTGACTCCCCTGGGGAGACTCCAGAAATACCCCAAGGTCCATGTCAGCACCGGACAGGAATTCTCAGTTTCCGGCCCCGACTTCACAGAAGGTCTTAGGCCCCGGGATCGAAGGGAGTGGAATCCCGAAATGCCACCTTGGAACTCGCCTGGGGACTGGCCTCTCCTGAGGCCACCAGAGCGGGTCCCTGAGGTCCCCGTCGTAACTCGAGAACACCTGCCGCAACTCGTGAAAATCCGGGATGTTCTCCCCTCCAGGCGAGATGAGGCCCATTTCCGCTGAGGCGTCTCGAGGCTAATCAGACCTTACATCTGGAACTTCGAAAGGGTCCTTCACACCCTTGCTGCAACTCAAGAAGTTCCCCGACATACCCGTCTCCCCTCGAGAGGAAGCACGAGGGTCCCGCCCACATCCAGAGGAGCCCCGTTTTCGCCTCGTAGCTCGAGATGAGGGACCCGGTCCCTGCTTCGTCAGGAAAGAATGCCCTTCTTTCCCGACGCATCTCAAGAGGAGGCGCTCTCAACAGGAAAGGCGAGAGGAACTCCAGGTTCGTGTAAGCATTCCAAGAGTCCCCCAGATGTCTCAGCCCATTCCAAAGGAACCTCTATTCCCTGCACTGGCTCGTCCTTCACGCCAAGGATCGACTCACACCACGGTTGCACTTGGAACAGCCCTGTGGGAAAGCCTCGTGGAACGCCTCGATGGAAAGCAACAGATCCCTTGATCCACGTGATGGGAAGTGTGACACTGCTGCTGCAGCTCGGGAGGAAAGCGCACATGCATGCCCCTACTCGAGATGAGGCCTAACTCCCCTGGGGAGACTCCAGAAGTACCCTAAGATCCATGTCGTCACTGGATAGGAATCCTCAGCTTCCGGCCCCGACTCCACACAAGGTCTTAGGTCCTGGCATCGAAGGGAAAGGAATCCCGAGAGGCCTCTAGCAACTCGCATGGGGACTGGCCTTTCCTGAGGTCACCTGAGTGGATCCCTGAGGTTCCCGTCGTAACTCGAGAACACCTGCCGCAACTCGAGAAAATCCAGGAGGTTCTCCCCTCCAGGCGAGATGAGGCCCATTTCCGCTGAGGCGTCTCGAGGCTAATCACACCTAAACTCTTGAACTTCGAAAGTGTCCTTCACAGCCTAGCTGCAACTCAAGAAGTTTCCCGACATACCCGTCTCCACTCGAGAGGAAGCACGAGGGTCCCGCCCACATCGAGAGGAACCCCGTTCCCGCCTCGTAGCTCGAGATGACGGATCCTGTCCCTGCATCGTCTGGAGAGAATTCCCATCGTTCCCGTCGCATCTCAAGAGGACGCGCTCTCAACAGGATAGGCCAGAGGAACTCCAGGGTCTTGCCACCATTCCAAGAGTCCCCCAGATGTCGCAGTCCATTCCAGAGGAACCTCTTTTCCCTGCACTGGCTCGTCTTTCACGCTGAGGATTGACTGACACCACGGTTGCACGTGGCACAGCCCTGTGGGAAATCCTCCTGGGAAAGCCTCGAGGGAGAGCCACAGATCCCTTGATCCACGTGACGGGAAGCGTGACACTGCTGATACAGCTCGGGAGGAAAGCGCACGTACATGCCCCCACTCGTGATGAGGCCTGACTCCCCTGGGGAGACTACAGTAGTAGCCCAAGATCCATGTCCGCACTGGAGAGGAAACCTCAGCTTCCGGCCCCGACTCCGCACAAGGTCTTAGACCCCGGCCTCGACAGGTGGGGAATTCTTAGAGGCCCCGTAGCAACTCGCCTGGGGATTGGCCTTGCTGACGCCACTGAAGCGGGTCCCTGAGGTCCCCGTCGTAACTCGAGAACACCTGCCGCAACTCGAGAAAATCCAGGAGGTTCTCCCCTCCAGGCGAGATGAGGCCCTTTTCCGCTGAGGCGTCTGGAGGCTAATCACACCTAAACTCTGGAACTTCGACAGGGTCCTTCACACTCTTGCTGCAACTCATGAAGTTTCCCGACATACCCGTCTCCACTCGAGAGGAAGCACGAGGGTCCCGCCCACATCCAGAGGATCCCCGTTTCCACCTCGTAGGTAAAGATGAGGGATCCTTTCCCTGCTTCGTTGGGAAAGAATTCCCGGCATTCCCATCGCATCTGAAGAGGAGGCCCTCTCAACAGGAAAGGCAAGAGGAACTCCAGTGTCGTGCCACCATTCCAAGAGTCCCCTAGATGTCTCAGTCCATTCCAGAGGAACCTCTTTTCCCTTCACAAGCTCGTATCTCACGCTGAGGGTCGACTCACACCCCGGTGGCACATGGCACATCCCTGTGGGAAATCCTCGTGGGAAAGCCTCGAAGGAAAGCCACAGATCCCTTGATCCACGTGACGGGAAGCGTGACACTGTTGCGACAGCTCGGGAGGAAAGCGCACGTGCATGCCCCCCTGGGAAAGAGGCCTAACTCCCCTGGGGAGACTCCAGAAGAACCCCAAGGTCCATGTCAGCACTGGAGAGGAAGCCTCAGGTTTCGGCCCCGATTCCACACAAGGTCTTAGGCCCCGACATCGACGGGAGAGGAATCCCGAAATGCCCCCTAGCAACTCGCATGGGGACTGGCCTCTTCTGAGGACACCTTAGCGGGTCCCTGACGTCCCCGTCGTAACTCGAGAACACCTGCCGCAACTCGAGAAAATGCAGGAGGTTCTCCCCTCCAGGCGAGATGCGGCCATTTCTGCTGAGGCGTCTCGAGGCTAATCACACCTAACCTCTGGAACTTCGAAAGGGTCCTTCACACCCTTGCTGCAACTCAAGAAATTCCCCGACATACCTGTCTCCACTCGAGACGAAACACGAGGGTCCCGCCCACATCCAGAGGAGCCCCGTTTCCGCCTCGTAGCTCGAGATGAGGGATTCATTCCCTGATTCGTCGGGAAAGAATTCCCGGCGTTCCCATCGCATCTCAAGAGGAGGCGCTCTCAACAGGAAAGGAGAGAGGAACTCCAGGTTCTGGTCACCACTCCAAGAGTCCCACAGATGTCTCAGTCCATTCCAGAGGAAACTCTGTTCCCTGCACTGGCTCGTCTTTCACGTCGAGGATGGACTCACACCACGGTGGCACGTGGCACAGCCCTGTGGGAAATCCTCGTGGGAAAGCCTCGAGGGAAAGCCACAGATCCTTTGATCCACGAGACGGGAAGCGTAACACTGCTGCTCCAGATCGGGAGGAAAGCGCACGTGCATGCCCCCACTGGGAATGAGGACTGACTCCCCTGGGGAGACTCCAGAAGCACCCCAAGATCCATGTCAACACTGGAGAGGAATCCTCAGGTTTCGGCACCGATTCCACAGCAGGTCTTAGCCCCGGCATCGACGGGAGAGGTATCCCGAAATGCCCCCTAGCAACTCGAACGGGGAGTGGCCTCTTCTGAGGCCACCAGAGCGGGTCCCTGAGGTCCCCGTCGTAACTCGAGAACACCTACCGCAACTCGAGAAAATCCAGAAGGTTCTCCCCTCCAGGCGAGATGAGGCCCATTTCCTCTGAGGCGTCTCTAGGCTAATCACACCTAACCTCTGGAACGTCGAAAGGGTCCTTCACACCCTTGGTGCAAATCAGGAAGTTCCCCGAAATAGCCGTATCCACTCGAGAGGAAGGACGAGGGTCCCGCCCACATCCAGAGGAGCCCCGTTTCCACCTCGTACCTCGAGATGAGCGATCCTTTCCCTGCTTCGTCGGGAAAGAATTCCCAGCGTTACCGTCGCATCTCAAGAGGAAGCGCTCTCAACAGGAAAGGCCAAAGGAACTCCAGGGTCGTGCCACCATTCCAAGAGTCCCCCAGATGTCTCAGTCGATTTCAGAGGAACCTCTTTTCCCTTCACTGTCTCGTCTTACACACCGAGGATCGACTTACACCACGGTGGCACGTTGCACAGCATATGGGAAAGCCTCGTGGGAAAGCCTCGACGGAAAGCCACAGATCCCTTGATACACGTGACGGGAAACGTGACACTGCTGCTACAGCTCGGGAGTAGAGCGAACGTGCATGCCCCCATTCGTGACGAGGACTGACTCCCCTGGGGAGACTCCAGAAGTACCCCCAAGATCCATGTCGGCACTGGAGAGGAATCCTCAGATTTCGGCCTCGACTCCACACAAGGTCTTAGGCCCCGGCATCATCCGGAGAGGAATCCCGAGATGTCCCCCAGCAACTCGCTTGGTGATTGGCCTTTCCTGAGGCCACCAGAGCGGGTCCCTGAGGTCCCCTACGTAACTCGAGAACACCTGCCGCAACCTGAGAAAATCCAGGAGGTTCTCCCCACCAGGAGAGATGAGGCCCATTTCCGCTGAGGCGCCTCGAGGCTAATCCCACCTCACCTCTGGAACTTCGAAAGGGTCCTTTACACGTTTGCAACTCAAGAAGTTCCCCGACATACCGGTCTCCACTCGAGAGGAAGCACGAGGGTCCCGCCCACATGAAGAGTAGCCCCGTGTCCGCCTCGTAGATCGAGATGAGGGATCCTTTCCCTGCTTCGTCAGGAAAGAATTCCCAGCGTTAACGTCGCATCTCAAGAGGAGGCGCTCTCAACAGGAAAGGCGAGAGGAACTCCAGGGTCGTACCCACCATTCCAAGAGTCCCCGAGGTGTCTCAGTCCATTCCAGAGGAACCTCTTTTCCCTTCCCTGGCTCGTCTTTCACGCCGAGGATCGAATCACAACACGGTGGCACGTTGCAGAGCCCTGTGGGAAACCCTCGTGGGAAAGCATCGACGGAAAGCCACAGATCGCTTGATCCACGTGACGGGAGGCGTGACAATGCTGCTATAGCTCGGGAGGAAAGCGCACGTCCATGCCCCCACTCGAGACGAGGACTGACTCCCCTGGGGAGACTCCAGAAATACCCCAAGGTCCATGTCAGCACCGGACAGGAATTCTCAGTTTCCGGCCCCGACTTCACAGAAGGTCTTAGGCCCCGGGATCGAAGGGAGAGGAATCCCGAAATGCCACCTTGGAACTCGCATGGGGACTGGCCTCTCCTGAGGCCACCAGAGCGGGTCCCTGAGGTCCCCGTCGTAACTCGAGAACACCTGCCGCAACTCGTGAAAATCCGGGATGTTCTCCCCTCCAGGCGAGATGAGGCCCATTTCCGCTGAGGCGTCTCGAGGCTAATCAGACCTTACATCTGGAACTTCGAAAGGGTCCTTCACACCCTTGCTGCAACTCAAGAAGTTCCCCGACATACCCGTCTCCCCTCGAGAGGAAGCACGAGGGTCCCGCCCACATCCAGAGGAGCCCCGTTTTCGCCTCGTAGCTCGAGATGAGGGACCCGGTCCCTGCTTCGTCAGGAAAGAATGCCCTTCTTTCCCGTCGCATCTCAAGAGGAGGCGCTCTCAACAGGAAAGGCGAGAGGAACTCCAGGTTCGTGTAAGCATTCCAAGAGTCCCCCAGATGTCTCAGCCCATTCCAAAGGAACCTCTATTCCCTGCACTGGCTCGTCCTTCACGCCAAGGATCGACTCACACCACGGTTGCACTTGGAACAGCCCTGTGGGAAAGCCTCGTGGAACGCCTCGATGGAAAGCAACAGATCCCTTGATCCAAGTGATGGGAAGTGTGACACTGCTGCTGCAGCTCGGGAGGAAAGCGCACATGCATGCCCCTACTCGAGATGAGGCCTAACTCCCCTGGGGAGACTCCAGAAGTACCCTAAGATCCATGTCGTCACTGGATAGGAATCCTCAGCTTCCGGCCCCGACTCCACACAAGGTCTTAGGTCCTGGCATCGAAGGGAAAGGAATCCCGAGAGGCCCTCTAGCAACTCGCATGGGGACTGGCCTTTCCTGAGGTCACCTGAGTGGATCCCTGAGGTTCCCGTCGTAACTCGAGAACACCTGCCGCAACTCGAGAAAATCCAGGAGGTTCTCCCCTCCAGGCGAGATGAGGCCCATTTCCGCTGAGGCGTCTCGAGGCTAATCACACCTAAACTCTTGAACTTCGAAAGTGTCCTTCACAGCCTAGCTGCAACTCAAGAAGTTTCCCGACATACCCGTCTCCACTCGAGAGGAAGCACGAGGGTCCCGCCCACATCGAGAGGAACCCCGTTCCCGCCTCGTAGCTCGAGATGACGGATCCTGTCCCTGCATCGTCTGGAGAGAATTCCCATCGTTCCCGTCGCATCTCAAGAGGACGCGCTCTCAACAGGATAGGCCAGAGGAACTCCAGGGTCTTGCCACCATTCCAAGAGTCCCCCAGATGTCTCAGTCCATTCCAGAGGAACCTCTTTTCCCTGCACTGGCTCGTCTTTCACGCTGAGGATTGACTGACACCACGGTTGCACGTGGCACAGCCCTGTGGGAAATCCTCCTGGGAAAGCCTCGAGGGAGAGCCACAGATCCCTTGATCCACGTGACGGGAAGCGTGACACTGCTGATACAGCTCGGGAGGAAAGCGCACGTACATGCCCCCACTCGTGATGAGGCCTGACTCCCCTGGGGAGACTACAGTAGTAGCCCAAGATCCATGTCCGCACTGGACAGGAAACCTCAGCTTCCGGCCCCGACTCCGCACAAGGTCTTAGACCCCGGCCTCGACAGGTGGGGAATTCTTAGAGGCCCCGTAGCAACTCGCCTGGGGATTGGCCTTGCTGACGCCACTGAAGCGGGTCCCTGAGGTCCCCGTCGTAACTCGAGAACACCTGCCGCAACTCGAGAAAATCCAGGAGGTTCTCCCCTCCAGGCGAGATGAGGCCCTTTTCCGCTGAGGCGTCTGGAGGCTAATCACACCTAAACTCTGGAACTTCGACAGGGTCCTTCACACTCTTGCTGCAACTCATGAAGTTTCCCGACATACCCGTCTCCACTCGAGAGGAAGCACGAGGGTCCCGCCCACATCCAGAGGATCCCCGTTTCCACCTCGTAGGTAAAGATGAGGGATCCTTTCCCTGCTTCGTTGGGAAAGAATTCCCGGCATTCCCATCGCATCTGAAGAGGAGGCCCTCTCAACAGGAAAGGCAAGAGGAACTCCAGTGTCGTGCCACCATTCCAAGAGTCCCCTAGATGTCTCAGTCCATTCCAGAGGAACCTCTTTTCCCTTCACAAGCTCGTATCTCACGCTGAGGGTCGACTCACACCCCGGTGGCACATGGCACATCCCTGTGGGAAATCCTCGTGGGAAAGCCTCGAAGGAAAGCCACAGATCCCTTGATCCACGTGACGGGAAGCGTGACACTGTTGCGACAGCTCGGGAGGAAAGCGCACGTGCATGCCCCCCTGGGAAAGAGGCCTAACTCCCCTGGGGAGACTCCAGAAGAACCCCAAGGTCCATGTCAGCACTGGAGAGGAAGCCTCAGGTTTCGGCCCCGATTCCACACAAGGTCTTAGGCCCCGACATCGACGGGAGAGGAATCCCGAAATGCCCCCTAGCAACTCGCATGGGGACTGGCCTCTTCTGAGGACACCTTAGCGGGTCCCTGACGTCCCCGTCGTAACTCGAGAACACCTGCCGCAACTCGAGAAAATGCAGGAGGTTCTCCCCTCCAGGCGAGATGCGGCCATTTCTGCTGAGGCGTCTCGAGGCTAATCACACCTAACCTCTGGAACTTCGAAAGGGTCCTTCACACCCTTGCTGCAACTCAAGAAATTCCCCGACATACCTGTCTCCACTCGAGACGAAACACGAGGGTCCCGCCCACATCCAGAGGAGCCCCGTTTCCGCCTCGTAGCTCGAGATGAGGGATTCATTCCCTGATTCGTCGGGAAAGAATTCCCGGCGTTCCCATCGCATCTCAAGAGGAGGCGCTCTCAACAGGAAAGGAGAGAGGAACTCCAGGTTCTGGTCACCACTCCAAGAGTCCCACAGATGTCTCAGTCCATTCCAGAGGAAACTCTGTTCCCTGCACTGGCTCGTCTTTCACGTCGAGGATGGACTCACACCACGGTGGCACGTGGCACAGCCCTGTGGGAAATCCTCGTGGGAAAGCCTCGAGGGAAAGCCACAGATCCTTTGATCCACGAGACGGGAAGCGTAACACTGCTGCTCCAGATCGGGAGGAAAGCGCACGTGCATGCCCCCACTGGGAATGAGGACTGACTCCCCTGGGGAGACTCCAGAAGCACCCCAAGATCCATGTCAACACTGGAGAGGAATCCTCAGGTTTCGGCACCGATTCCACAGCAGGTCTTAGCCCCGGCATCGACGGGAGAGGTATCCCGAAATGCCCCCTAGCAACTCGAACGGGGAGTGGCCTCTTCTGAGGCCACCAGAGCGGGTCCCTGAGGTCCCCGTCGTAACTCGAGAACACCTACCGCAACTCGAGAAAATCCAGAAGGTTCTCCCCTCCAGGCGAGATGAGGCCCATTTCCTCTGAGGCGTCTCTAGGCTAATCACACCTAACCTCTGGAACGTCGAAAGGGTCCTTCACACCCTTGGTGCAAATCAGGAAGTTCCCCGAAATAGCCGTATCCACTCGAGAGGAAGGACGAGGGTCCCGCCCACATCCAGAGGAGCCCCGTTTCCACCTCGTACCTCGAGATGAGCGATCCTTTCCCTGCTTCGTCGGGAAAGAATTCCCAGCGTTACCGTCGCATCTCAAGAGGAAGCGCTCTCAACAGGAAAGGCCAAAGGAACTCCAGGGTCGTGCCACCATTCCAAGAGTCCCCCAGATGTCTCAGTCGATTTCAGAGGAACCTCTTTTCCCTTCACTGTCTCGTCTTACACACCGAGGATCGACTTACACCACGGTGGCACGTTGCACAGCATATGGGAAAGCCTCGTGGGAAAGCCTCGACGGAAAGCCACAGATCCCTTGATACACGTGACGGGAAACGTGACACTGCTGCTACAGCTCGGGAGTAGAGCGAACGTGCATGCCCCCATTCGTGACGAGGACTGACTCCCCTGGGGAGACTCCAGAAGTACCCCCAAGATCCATGTCGGCACTGGAGAGGAATCCTCAGATTTCGGCCTCGACTCCACACAAGGTCTTAGGCCCCGGCATCGTCCGGAGAGGAATCCCGAGATGTCCCCCAGCAACTCGCTTGGTGATTGGCCTTTCCTGAGGCCACCAGAGCGGGTCCCTGAGGTCCCCTACGTAACTCGAGAACACCTGCCGCAACCTGAGAAAATCCAGGAGGTTCTCCCCACCAGGAGAGATGAGGCCCATTTCCGCTGAGGCGCCTCGAGGCTAATCCCACCTCACCTCTGGAACTTCGAAAGGGTCCTTTACACGTTTGCAACTCAAGAAGTTCCCCGACATACCGGTCTCCACTCGAGAGGAAGCACGAGGGTCCCGCCCACATGAAGAGTAGCCCCGTGTCCGCCTCGTAGATCGAGATGAGGGATCCTTTCCCTGCTTCGTCAGGAAAGAATTCCCAGCGTTAACGTCGCATCTCAAGAGGAGGCGCTCTCAACAGGAAAGGCGAGAGGAACTCCAGGGTCGTACCCACCATTCCAAGAGTCCCCGAGGTGTCTCAGTCCATTCCAGAGGAACCTCTTTTCCCTTCCCTGGCTCGTCTTTCACGCCGAGGATCGAATCACAACACGGTGGCACGTTGCAGAGCCCTGTGGGAAACCCTCGTGGGAAAGCATCGACGGAAAGCCACAGATCGCTTGATCCACGTGACGGGAGGCGTGACAATGCTGCTATAGCTCGGGAGGAAAGCGCACGTCCATGCCCCCACTCGAGACGAGGACTGACTCCCCTGGGGAGACTCCAGAAATACCCCAAGGTCCATGTCAGCACCGGACAGGAATTCTCAGTTTCCGGCCCCGACTTCACAGAAGGTCTTAGGCCCCGGGATCGAAGGGAGAGGAATCCCGAAATGCCACCTTGGAACTCGCATGGGGACTGGCCTCTCCTGAGGCCACCAGAGCGGGTCCCTGAGGTCCCCGTCGTAACTCGAGAACACCTGCCGCAACTCGTGAAAATCCGGGATGTTCTCCCCTCCAGGCGAGATGAGGCCCATTTCCGCTGAGGCGTCTCGAGGCTAATCAGACCTTACATCTGGAACTTCGAAAGGGTCCTTCACACCCTTGCTGCAACTCAAGAAGTTCCCCGACATACCCGTCTCCCCTCGAGAGGAAGCACGAGGGTCCCGCCCACATCCAGAGGAGCCCCGTTTTCGCCTCGTAGCTCGAGATGAGGGACCCGGTCCCTGCTTCGTCAGGAAAGAATGCCCTTCTTTCCCGTCGCATCTCAAGAGGAGGCGCTCTCAACAGGAAAGGCGAGAGGAACTCCAGGTTCGTGTAAGCATTCCAAGAGTCCCCCAGATGTCTCAGCCCATTCCAAAGGAACCTCTATTCCCTGCACTGGCTCGTCCTTCACGCCAAGGATCGACTCACACCACGGTTGCACTTGGAACAGCCCTGTGGGAAAGCCTCGTGGAACGCCTCGATGGAAAGCAACAGATCCCTTGATCCAAGTGATGGGAAGTGTGACACTGCTGCTGCAGCTCGGGAGGAAAGCGCACATGCATGCCCCTACTCGAGATGAGGCCTAACTCCCCTGGGGAGACTCCAGAAGTACCCTAAGATCCATGTCGTCACTGGATAGGAATCCTCAGCTTCCGGCCCCGACTCCACACAAGGTCTTAGGTCCTGGCATCGAAGGGAAAGGAATCCCGAGAGGCCCTCTAGCAACTCGCATGGGGACTGGCCTTTCCTGAGGTCACCTGAGTGGATCCCTGAGGTTCCCGTCGTAACTCGAGAACACCTGCCGCAACTCGAGAAAATCCAGGAGGTTCTCCCCTCCAGGCGAGATGAGGCCCATTTCCGCTGAGGCGTCTCGAGGCTAATCACACCTAAACTCTTGAACTTCGAAAGTGTCCTTCACAGCCTAGCTGCAACTCAAGAAGTTTCCCGACATACCCGTCTCCACTCGAGAGGAAGCACGAGGGTCCCGCCCACATCGAGAGGAACCCCGTTCCCGCCTCGTAGCTCGAGATGACGGATCCTGTCCCTGCATCGTCTGGAGAGAATTCCCATCGTTCCCGTCGCATCTCAAGAGGACGCGCTCTCAACAGGATAGGCCAGAGGAACTCCAGGGTCTTGCCACCATTCCAAGAGTCCCCCAGATGTCTCAGTCCATTCCAGAGGAACCTCTTTTCCCTGCACTGGCTCGTCTTTCACGCTGAGGATTGACTGACACCACGGTTGCACGTGGCACAGCCCTGTGGGAAATCCTCCTGGGAAAGCCTCGAGGGAGAGCCACAGATCCCTTGATCCACGTGACGGGAAGCGTGACACTGCTGATACAGCTCGGGAGGAAAGCGCACGTACATGCCCCCACTCGTGATGAGGCCTGACTCCCCTGGGGAGACTACAGTAGTAGCCCAAGATCCATGTCCGCACTGGACAGGAAACCTCAGCTTCCGGCCCCGACTCCGCACAAGGTCTTAGACCCCGGCCTCGACAGGTGGGGAATTCTTAGAGGCCCCGTAGCAACTCGCCTGGGGATTGGCCTTGCTGACGCCACTGAAGCGGGTCCCTGAGGTCCCCGTCGTAACTCGAGAACACCTGCCGCAACTCGAGAAAATCCAGGAGGTTCTCCCCTCCAGGCGAGATGAGGCCCTTTTCCGCTGAGGCGTCTGGAGGCTAATCACACCTAAACTCTGGAACTTCGACAGGGTCCTTCACACTCTTGCTGCAACTCATGAAGTTTCCCGACATACCCGTCTCCACTCGAGAGGAAGCACGAGGGTCCCGCCCACATCCAGAGGATCCCCGTTTCCACCTCGTAGGTAAAGATGAGGGATCCTTTCCCTGCTTCGTTGGGAAAGAATTCCCGGCATTCCCATCGCATCTGAAGAGGAGGCCCTCTCAACAGGAAAGGCAAGAGGAACTCCAGTGTCGTGCCACCATTCCAAGAGTCCCCTAGATGTCTCAGTCCATTCCAGAGGAACCTCTTTTCCCTTCACAAGCTCGTATCTCACGCTGAGGGTCGACTCACACCCCGGTGGCACATGGCACATCCCTGTGGGAAATCCTCGTGGGAAAGCCTCGAAGGAAAGCCACAGATCCCTTGATCCACGTGACGGGAAGCGTGACACTGTTGCGACAGCTCGGGAGGAAAGCGCACGTGCATGCCCCCCTGGGAAAGAGGCCTAACTCCCCTGGGGAGACTCCAGAAGAACCCCAAGGTCCATGTCAGCACTGGAGAGGAAGCCTCAGGTTTCGGCCCCGATTCCACACAAGGTCTTAGGCCCCGACATCGACGGGAGAGGAATCCCGAAATGCCCCCTAGCAACTCGCATGGGGACTGGCCTCTTCTGAGGACACCTTAGCGGGTCCCTGACGTCCCCGTCGTAACTCGAGAACACCTGCCGCAACTCGAGAAAATGCAGGAGGTTCTCCCCTCCAGGCGAGATGCGGCCATTTCTGCTGAGGCGTCTCGAGGCTAATCACACCTAACCTCTGGAACTTCGAAAGGGTCCTTCACACCCTTGCTGCAACTCAAGAAATTCCCCGACATACCTGTCTCCACTCGAGACGAAACACGAGGGTCCCGCCCACATCCAGAGGAGCCCCGTTTCCGCCTCGTAGCTCGAGATGAGGGATTCATTCCCTGATTCGTCGGGAAAGAATTCCCGGCGTTCCCATCGCATCTCAAGAGGAGGCGCTCTCAACAGGAAAGGAGAGAGGAACTCCAGGTTCTGGTCACCACTCCAAGAGTCCCACAGATGTCTCAGTCCATTCCAGAGGAAACTCTGTTCCCTGCACTGGCTCGTCTTTCACGTCGAGGATGGACTCACACCACGGTGGCACGTGGCACAGCCCTGTGGGAAATCCTCGTGGGAAAGCCTCGAGGGAAAGCCACAGATCCTTTGATCCACGAGACGGGAAGCGTAACACTGCTGCTCCAGATCGGGAGGAAAGCGCACGTGCATGCCCCCACTGGGAATGAGGACTGACTCCCCTGGGGAGACTCCAGAAGCACCCCAAGATCCATGTCAACACTGGAGAGGAATCCTCAGGTTTCGGCACCGATTCCACAGCAGGTCTTAGCCCCGGCATCGACGGGAGAGGTATCCCGAAATGCCCCCTAGCAACTCGAACGGGGAGTGGCCTCTTCTGAGGCCACCAGAGCGGGTCCCTGAGGTCCCCGTCGAAACTCGAGAACACCTACCGCAACTCGAGAAAATCCAGAAGGTTCTCCCCTCCAGGCGAGATGAGGCCCATTTCCTCTGAGGCGTCTCTAGGCTAATCACACCTAACCTCTGGAACGTCGAAAGGGTCCTTCACACCCTTGGTGCAAATCAGGAAGTTCCCCGAAATAGCCGTATCCACTCGAGAGGAAGGACGAGGGTCCCGCCCACATCCAGAGGAGCCCCGTTTCCACCTCGTACCTCGAGATGAGCGATCCTTTCCCTGCTTCGTCGGGAAAGAATTCCCAGCGTTACCGTCGCATCTCAAGAGGAAGCGCTCTCAACAGGAAAGGCCAAAGGAACTCCAGGGTCGTGCCACCATTCCAAGAGTCCCCCAGATGTCTCAGTCGATTTCAGAGGAACCTCTTTTCCCTTCACTGTCTCGTCTTACACACCGAGGATCGACTTACACCACGGTGGCACGTTGCACAGCATATGGGAAAGCCTCGTGGGAAAGCCTCGACGGAAAGCCACAGATCCCTTGATACACGTGACGGGAAACGTGACACTGCTGCTACAGCTCGGGAGTAGAGCGAACGTGCATGCCCCCATTCGTGACGAGGACTGACTCCCCTGGGGAGACTCCAGAAGTACCCCCAAGATCCATGTCGGCACTGGAGAGGAATCCTCAGATTTCGGCCTCGACTCCACACAAGGTCTTAGGCCCCGGCATCGTCCGGAGAGGAATCCCGAGATGTCCCCCAGCAACTCGCTTGGTGATTGGCCTTTCCTGAGGCCACCAGAGCGGGTCCCTGAGGTCCCCTACGTAACTCGAGAACACCTGCCGCAACCTGAGAAAATCCAGGAGGTTCTCCCCACCAGGAGAGATGAGGCCCATTTCCGCTGAGGCGCCTCGAGGCTAATCCCACCTCACCTCTGGAACTTCGAAAGGGTCCTTTACACGTTTGCAACTCAAGAAGTTCCCCGACATACCGGTCTCCACTCGAGAGGAAGCACGAGGGTCCCGCCCACATGAAGAGTAGCCCCGTGTCCGCCTCGTAGATCGAGATGAGGGATCCTTTCCCTGCTTCGTCAGGAAAGAATTCCCAGCGTTAACGTCGCATCTCAAGAGGAGGCGCTCTCAACAGGAAAGGCGAGAGGAACTCCAGGGTCGTACCCACCATTCCAAGAGTCCCCGAGGTGTCTCAGTCCATTCCAGAGGAACCTCTTTTCCCTTCCCTGGCTCGTCTTTCACGCCGAGGATCGAATCACAACACGGTGGCACGTTGCAGAGCCCTGTGGGAAACCCTCGTGGGAAAGCATCGACGGAAAGCCACAGATCGCTTGATCCACGTGACGGGAGGCGTGACAATGCTGCTATAGCTCGGGAGGAAAGCGCACGTCCATGCCCCCACTCGAGACGAGGACTGACTCCCCTGGGGAGACTCCAGAAATACCCCAAGGTCCATGTCAGCACCGGACAGGAATTCTCAGTTTCCGGCCCCGACTTCACAGAAGGTCTTAGGCCCCGGGATCGAAGGGAGAGGAATCCCGAAATGCCACCTTGGAACTCGCATGGGGACTGGCCTCTCCTGAGGCCACCAGAGCGGGTCCCTGAGGTCCCCGTCGTAACTCGAGAACACCTGCCGCAACTCGTGAAAATCCGGGATGTTCTCCCCTCCAGGCGAGATGAGGCCCATTTCCGCTGAGGCGTCTCGAGGCTAATCAGACCTTACATCTGGAACTTCGAAAGGGTCCTTCACACCCTTGCTGCAACTCAAGAAGTTCCCCGACATACCCGTCTCCCCTCGAGAGGAAGCACGAGGGTCCCGCCCACATCCAGAGGAGCCCCGTTTTCGCCTCGTAGCTCGAGATGAGGGACCCGGTCCCTGCTTCGTCAGGAAAGAATGCCCTTCTTTCCCGTCGCATCTCAAGAGGAGGCGCTCTCAACAGGAAAGGCGAGAGGAACTCCAGGTTCGTGTAAGCATTCCAAGAGTCCCCCAGATGTCTCAGCCCATTCCAAAGGAACCTCTATTCCCTGCACTGGCTCGTCCTTCCCGCCAAGGATCGACTCACACCACGGTTGCACTTGGAACAGCCCTGTGGGAAAGCCTCGTGGAACGCCTCGATGGAAAGCAACAGATCCCTTGATCCACGTGATGGGAAGTGTGACACTGCTGCTGCAGCTCGGGAGGAAAGCGCACATGCATGCCCCTACTCGAGATGAGGCCTAACTCCCCTGGGGAGACTCCAGAAGTACCCTAAGATCCATGTCGTCACTGGATAGGAATCCTCAGCTTCCGGCCCCGACTCCACACAAGGTCTTAGGTCCTGGCATCGAAGGGAAAGGAATCCCGAGAGGCCCTCTAGCAACTCGCATGGGGACTGGCCTTTCCTGAGGTCACCTGAGTGGATCCCTGAGGTTCCCGTCGTAACTCGAGAACACCTGCCGCAACTCGAGAAAATCCAGGAGGTTCTCCCCTCCAGGCGAGATGAGGCCCATTTCCGCTGAGGCGTCTCGAGGCTAATCACACCTAAACTCTTGAACTTCGAAAGTGTCCTTCACAGCCTAGCTGCAACTCAAGAAGTTTCCCGACATACCCGTCTCCACTCGAGAGGAAGCACGAGGGTCCCGCCCACATCGAGAGGAACCCCGTTCCCGCCTCGTAGCTCGAGATGACGGATCCTGTCCCTGCATCGTCTGGAGAGAATTCCCATCGTTCCCGTCGCATCTCAAGAGGACGCGCTCTCAACAGGATAGGCCAGAGGAACTCCAGGGTCTTGCCACCATTCCAAGAGTCCCCCAGATGTCGCAGTCCATTCCAGAGGAACCTCTTTTCCCTGCACTGGCTCGTCTTTCACGCTGAGGATTGACTGACACCACGGTTGCACGTGGCACAGCCCTGTGGGAAATCCTCCTGGGAAAGCCTCGAGGGAGAGCCACAGATCCCTTGATCCACGTGACGGGAAGCGTGACACTGCTGATACAGCTCGGGAGGAAAGCGCACGTACATGCCCCCACTCGTGATGAGGCCTGACTCCCCTGGGGAGACTACAGTAGTAGCCCAAGATCCATGTCCGCACTGGAGAGGAAACCTCAGCTTCCGGCCCCGACTCCGCACAAGGTCTTAGACCCCGGCCTCGACAGGTGGGGAATTCTTAGAGGCCCCGTAGCAACTCGCCTGGGGACTGGCCTCTCCTGAGGCCACCAGAGCGGGTCCCTGAGGTCCCCGTCGTAACTCGAGAACACCTGCCGCAACTCGTGAAAATCCGGGATGTTCTCCCCTCCAGGCGAGATGAGGCCCATTTCCGCTGAGGCGTCTCGAGGCTAATCAGACCTTACATCTGGAACTTCGAAAGGGTCCTTCACACCCTTGCTGCAACTCAGGAAGTTCCCCGACATACCCGTCTCCCCTCGAGAGGAAGCACGAGGGTCCCGCCCACATCCAGAGGAGCCCCGTTTTCGCCTCGTAGCTCGAGATGAGGGACCCGGTCCCTGCTTCGTCAGGAAAGAATGCCCTTCTTTCCCGACGCATCTCAAGAGGAGGCGCTCTCAACAGGAAAGGCGAGAGGAACTCCAGGTTCGTGTAAGCATTCCAAGAGTCCCCCAGATGTCTCAGCCCATTCCAAAGGAACCTCTATTCCCTGCACTGGCTCGTCCTTCCCGCCAAGGATCGACTCACACCACGGTTGCACTTGGAACAGCCCTGTGGGAAAGCCTCGTGGAACGCCTCGATGGAAAGCAACAGATCCCTTGATCCACGTGATGGGAAGTGTGACACTGCTGCTGCAGCTCGGGAGGAAAGCGCACATGCATGCCCCTACTCGAGATGAGGCCTAACTCCCCTGGGGAGACTCCAGAAGTACCCTAAGATCCATGTCGTCACTGGATAGGAATCCTCAGCTTCCGGCCCCGACTCCACACAAGGTCTTAGGTCCTGGCATCGAAGGGAAAGGAATCCCGAGAGGCCCTCTAGCAACTCGCATGGGGACTGGCCTTTCCTGAGGTCACCTGAGTGGATCCCTGAGGTTCCCGTCGTAACTCGAGAACACCTGCCGCAACTCGAGAAAATCCAGGAGGTTCTCCCCTCCAGGCGAGATGAGGCCCATTTCCGCTGAGGCGTCTCGAGGCTAATCACACCTAAACTCTTGAACTTCGAAAGTGTCCTTCACAGCCTAGCTGCAACTCAAGAAGTTTCCCGACATACCCGTCTCCACTCGAGAGGAAGCACGAGGGTCCCGCCCACATCGAGAGGAACCCCGTTCCCGCCTCGTAGCTCGAGATGACGGATCCTGTCCCTGCATCGTCTGGAGAGAATTCCCATCGTTCCCGTCGCATCTCAAGAGGACGCGCTCTCAACAGGATAGGCCAGAGGAACTCCAGGGTCTTGCCACCATTCCAAGAGTCCCCCAGATGTCGCAGTCCATTCCAGAGGAACCTCTTTTCCCTGCACTGGCTCGTCTTTCACGCTGAGGATTGACTGACACCACGGTTGCACGTGGCACAGCCCTGTGGGAAATCCTCCTGGGAAAGCCTCGAGGGAGAGCCACAGATCCCTTGATCCACGTGACGGGAAGCGTGACACTGCTGATACAGCTCGGGAGGAAAGCGCACGTACATGCCCCCACTCGTGATGAGGCCTGACTCCCCTGGGGAGACTACAGTAGTAGCCCAAGATCCATGTCCGCACTGGAGAGGAAACCTCAGCTTCCGGCCCCGACTCCGCACAAGGTCTTAGACCCCGGCCTCGACAGGTGGGGAATTCTTAGAGGCCCCGTAGCAACTCGCCTGGGGATTGGCCTTGCTGACGCCACTGAAGCGGGTCCCTGAGGTCCCCGTCGTAACTCGAGAACACCTGCCGCAACTCGAGAAAATCCAGGAGGTTCTCCCCTCCAGGCGAGATGAGGCCCTTTTCCGCTGAGGCGTCTGGAGGCTAATCACACCTAAACTCTGGAACTTCGACAGGGTCCTTCACACTCTTGCTGCAACTCATGAAGTTTCCCGACATACCCGTCTCCACTCGAGAGGAAGCACGAGGGTCCCGCCCACATCCAGAGGATCCCCGTTTCCACCTCGTAGGTAAAGATGAGGGATCCTTTCCCTGCTTCGTTGGGAAAGAATTCCCGGCATTCCCATCGCATCTGAAGAGGAGGCCCTCTCAACAGGAAAGGCAAGAGGAACTCCAGTGTCGTGCCACCATTCCAAGAGTCCCCTAGATGTCTCAGTCCATTCCAGAGGAACCTCTTTTCCCTTCACAAGCTCGTATCTCACGCTGAGGGTCGACTCACACCCCGGTGGCACATGGCACATCCCTGTGGGAAATCCTCGTGGGAAAGCCTCGAAGGAAAGCCACAGATCCCTTGATCCACGTGACGGGAAGCGTGACACTGTTGCGACAGCTCGGGAGGAAAGCGCACGTGCATGCCCCCCTGGGAAAGAGGCCTAACTCCCCTGGGGAGACTCCAGAAGAACCCCAAGGTCCATGTCAGCACTGGAGAGGAAGCCTCAGGTTTCGGCCCCGATTCCACACAAGGTCTTAGGCCCCGACATCGACGGGAGAGGAATCCCGAAATGCCCCCTAGCAACTCGCATGGGGACTGGCCTCTTCTGAGGACACCTTAGCGGGTCCCTGACGTCCCCGTCGTAACTCGAGAACACCTGCCGCAACTCGAGAAAATGCAGGAGGTTCTCCCCTCCAGGCGAGATGCGGCCATTTCTGCTGAGGCGTCTCGAGGCTAATCACACCTAACCTCTGGAACTTCGAAAGGGTCCTTCAGAACCTTGCTGCAAATCAAGAAATTCCCCGACATACCTGTCTCCACTCGAGACGAAACACGAGGGTCCCGCCCACATCCAGAGGAGCCCCGTTTCCGCCTCGTAGCTCGAGATGAGGGATTCATTCCCTGATTCGTCGGGAAAGAATTCCCGGCGTTCCCATCGCATCTCAAGAGGAGGCGCTCTCAACAGGAAAGGAGAGAGGAACTCCAGGTTCTGGTCACCACTCCAAGAGTCCCACAGATGTCTCAGTCCATTCCAGAGGAAACTCTGTTCCCTGCACTGGCTCGTCTTTCACGTCGAGGATGGACTCACACCACGGTGGCACGTGGCACAGCCCTGTGGGAAATCCTCGTGGGAAAGCCTCGAGGGAAAGCCACAGATCCTTTGATCCACGAGACGGGAAGCGTAACACTGCTGCTCCAGATCGGGAGGAAAGCGCACGTGCATGCCCCCACTGGGAATGAGGACTGACTCCCCTGGGGAGACTCCAGAAGCACCCCAAGATCCATGTCAACACTGGAGAGGAATCCTCAGGTTTCGGCACCGATTCCACAGCAGGTCTTAGCCCCGGCATCGACGGGAGAGGTATCCCGAAATGCCCCCTAGCAACTCGAACGGGGAGTGGCCTCTTCTGAGGCCACCAGAGCGGGTCCCTGAGGTCCCCGTCGTAACTCGAGAACACCTACCGCAACTCGAGAAAATCCAGAAGGTTCTCCCCTCCAGGCGAGATGAGGCCCATTTCCTCTGAGGCGTCTCTAGGCTAATCACACCTAACCTCTGGAACGTCGAAATGGTCCTTCACACCCTTGGTGCAAATCAGGAAGTTCCCCGAAATAGCCGTATCCACTCGAGAGGAAGGACGAGGGTCCCGCCCACATCCAGAGGAGCCCCGTTTCCACCTCGTACCTCGAGATGAGCGATCCTTTCCCTGCTTCGTCGGGAAAGAATTCCCAGCGTTACCGTCGCATCTCAAGAGGAAGCGCTCTCAACAGGAAAGGCCAAAGGAACTCCAGGGTCGTGCCACCATTCCAAGAGTCCCCCAGATGTCTCAGTCGATTTCAGAGGAACCTCTTTTCCCTTCACTGTCTCGTCTTACACACCGAGGATCGACTTACACCACGGTGGCACGTTGCACAGCATATGGGAAAGCCTCGTGGGAAAGCCTCGACGGAAAGCCACAGATCCCTTGATACAAGTGACGGGAAACGTGACACTGCTGCTACAGCTCGGGAGTAGAGCGAACGTGCATGCCCCCATTCGTGACGAGGACTGACTCCCCTGGGGAGACTCCAGAAGTACCCCCAAGATCCATGTCGGCACTGGAGAGGAATCCTCAGATTTCGGCCTCGACTCCACACAAGGTCTTAGGCCCCGGCATCGTCCGGAGAGGAATCCCGAGATGTCCCCCAGCAACTCGCTTGGTGATTGGCCTTTCCTGAGGCCACCAGAGCGGGTCCCTGAGGTCCCCTACGTAAGTCGAGAACACCTGCCGCAACCTGAGAAAATCCAGGAGGTTCTCCCCACCAGGAGAGATGAGGCCCATTTCCGCTGAGGCGCCTCGAGGCTAATCCCACCTCACCTCTGGAACTTCGAAAGGGTCCTTTACACGTTTGCAACTCAAGAAGTTCCCCGACATACCGGTCTCCACTCGAGAGGAAGCACGAGGGTCCCGCCCACATGAAGAGTAGCCCCGTGTCCGCCTCGTAGATCGAGATGAGGGATCCTTTCCCTGCTTCGTCAGGAAAGAATTCCCAGCGTTAACGTCGCATCTCAAGAGGAGGCGCTCTCAACAGGAAAGGCGAGAGGAACTCCAGGGTCGTACCCACCATTCCAAGAGTCCCCGAGGTGTCTCAGTCCATTCCAGAGGAACCTCTTTTCCCTTCCCTGGCTCGTCTTTCACGCCGAGGATCGAATCACAACACGGTGGCACGTTGCAGAGCCCTGTGGGAAACCCTCGTGGGAAAGCATCGACGGAAAGCCACAGATCGCTTGATCCACGTGACGGGAGGCGTGACAATGCTGCTATAGCTCGGGAGGAAAGCGCACGTCCATGCCCCCACTCGAGACGAGGACTGACTCCCCTGGGGAGACTCCAGAAATACCCCAAGGTCCATGTCAGCACCGGACAGGAATTCTCAGTTTCCGGCCCCGACTTCACAGAAGGTCTTAGGCCCCGGGATCGAAGGGAGAGGAATCCCGAAATGCCACCTTGGAACTCGCCTGGGGACTGGCCTCTCCTGAGGCCACCAGAGCGGGTCCCTGAGGTCCCCGTCGTAACTCGAGAACACCTGCCGCAACTCGTGAAAATCCGGGATGTTCTCCCCTCCAGGCGAGATGAGGCCCATTTCCGCTGAGGCGTCTCGAGGCTAATCAGACCTTACATCTGGAACTTCGAAAGGGTCCTTCACACCCTTGCTGCAACTCAAGAAGTTCCCCGACATACCCGTCTCCCCTCGAGAGGAAGCACGAGGGTCCCGCCCACATCCAGAGGAGCCCCGTTTTCGCCTCGTAGCTCGAGATGAGGGACCCGGTCCCTGCTTCGTCAGGAAAGAATGCCCTTCTTTCCCGACGCATCTCAAGAGGAGGCGCTCTCAACAGGAAAGGCGAGAGGAACTCCAGGTTCGTGTAAGCATTCCAAGAGTCCCCCAGATGTCTCAGCCCATTCCAAAGGAACCTCTATTCCCTGCACTGGCTCGTCCTTCACGCCAAGGATCGACTCACACCACGGTTGCACTTGGAACAGCCCTGTGGGAAAGCCTCGTGGAACGCCTCGATGGAAAGCAACAGATCCCTTGATCCACGTGATGGGAAGTGTGACACTGCTGCTGCAGCTCGGGAGGAAAGCGCACATGCATGCCCCTACTCGAGATGAGGCCTAACTCCCCTGGGGAGACTCCAGAAGTACCCTAAGATCCATGTCGTCACTGGATAGGAATCCTCAGCTTCCGGCCCCGACTCCACACAAGGTCTTAGGTCCTGGCATCGAAGGGAAAGGAATCCCGAGAGGCCCTCTAGCAACTCGCATGGGGACTGGCCTTTCCTGAGGTCACCTGAGTGGATCCCTGAGGTTCCCGTCGTAACTCGAGAACACCTGCCGCAACTCGAGAAAATCCAGGAGGTTCTCCCCTCCAGGCGAGATGAGGCCCATTTCCGCTGAGGCGTCTCGAGGCTAATCACACCTAAACTCTTGAACTTCGAAAGTGTCCTTCACAGCCTAGCTGCAACTCAAGAAGTTTCCCGACATACCCGTCTCCACTCGAGAGGAAGCACGAGGGTCCCGCCCACATCGAGAGGAACCCCGTTCCCGCCTCGTAGCTCGAGATGACGGATCCTGTCCCTGCATCGTCTGGAGAGAATTCCCATCGTTCCCGTCGCATCTCAAGCGGACGCGCTCTCAACAGGATAGGCCAGAGGAACTCCAGGGTCTTGCCACCATTCCAAGAGTCCCCCAGATGTCGCAGTCCATTCCAGAGGAACCTCTTTTCCCTGCACTGGCTCGTCTTTCACGCTGAGGATTGACTGACACCACGGTTGCACGTGGCACAGCCCTGTGGGAAATCCTCCTGGGAAAGCCTCGAGGGAGAGCCACAGATCCCTTGATCCACGTGACGGGAAGCGTGACACTGCTGATACAGCTCGGGAGGAAAGCGCACGTACATGCCCCCACTCGTGATGAGGCCTGACTCCCCTGGGGAGACTACAGTAGTAGCCCAAGATCCATGTCCGCACTGGAGAGGAAACCTCAGCTTCCGGCCCCGACTCCGCACAAGGTCTTAGACCCCGGCCTCGACAGGTGGGGAATTCTTAGAGGCCCCGTAGCAACTCGCCTGGGGACTGGCCTCTCCTGAGGCCACCAGAGCGGGTCCCTGAGGTCCCCCTCGTAACTCGAGAACACCTGCCGCAACTCGTGAAAATCCGGGATGTTCTCCCCTCCAGGCGAGATGAGGCCCATTTCCGCTGAGGCGTCTCGAGGCTAATCAGACCTTACATCTGGAACTTCGAAAGGGTCCTTCACACCCTTGCTGCAACTCAGGAAGTTCCCCGACATACCCGTCTCCCCTCGAGAGGAAGCACGAGGGTCCTGCCCACATCCAGAGGAGCCCCGTTTTCGCCTCGTAGCTCGAGATGAGGGACCCGGTCCCTGCTTCGTCAGGAAAGAATGCCCTTCTTTCCCGACGCATCTCAAGAGGAGGCGCTCTCAACAGGAAAGGCGAGAGGAACTCCAGGTTCGTGTAAGCATTCCAAGAGTCCCCCAGATGTCTCAGCCCATTCCAAAGGAACCTCTATTCCCTGCACTGGCTCGTCCTTCACGCCAAGGATCGACTCACACCACGGTTGCACTTGGAACAGCCCTGTGGGAAAGCCTCGTGGAACGCCTCGATGGAAAGCAACAGATCCCTTGATCCACGTGATGGGAAGTGTGACACTGCTGCTGCAGCTCGGGAGGAAAGCGCACATGCATGCCCCTACTCGAGATGAGGCCTAACTCCCCTGGGGAGACTCCAGAAGTACCCTAAGATCCATGTCGTCACTGGATAGGAATCCTCAGCTTCCGGCCCCGACTCCACACAAGGTCTTAGGTCCTGGCATCGAAGGGAAAGGAATCCCGAGAGGCCCTCTAGCAACTCGCATGGGGACTGGCCTTTCCTGAGGTCACCTGAGTGGATCCCTGAGGTTCCCGTCGTAACTCGAGAACACCTGCCGCAACTCGAGAAAATCCAGGAGGTTCTCCCCTCCAGGCGAGATGAGGCCCATTTCCGCTGAGGCGTCTCGAGGCTAATCACACCTAAACTCTTGAACTTCGAAAGTGTCCTTCACAGCCTAGCTGCAACTCAAGAAGTTTCCCGACATACCCGTCTCCACTCGAGAGGAAGCACGAGGGTCCCGCCCACATCGAGAGGAACCCCGTTCCCGCCTCGTAGCTCGAGATGACGGATCCTGTCCCTGCATCGTCTGGAGAGAATTCCCATCGTTCCCGTCGCATCTCAAGAGGACGCGCTCTCAACAGGATAGGCCAGAGGAACTCCAGGGTCTTGCCACCATTCCAAGAGTCCCCCAGATGTCTCAGTCCATTCCAGAGGAACCTCTTTTCCCTGCACTGGCTCGTCTTTCACGCTGAGGATTGACTGACACCACGGTTGCACGTGGCACAGCCCTGTGGGAAATCCTCCTGGGAAAGCCTCGAGGGAGAGCCACAGATCCCTTGATCCACGTGACGGGAAGCGTGACACTGCTGATACAGCTCGGGAGGAAAGCGCACGTACATGCCCCCACTCGTGATGAGGCCTGACTCCCCTGGGGAGACTACAGTAGTAGCCCAAGATCCATGTCCGCACTGGAGAGGAAACCTCAGCTTCCGGCCCCGACTCCGCACAAGGTCTTAGACCCCGGCCTCGACAGGTGGGGAATTCTTAGAGGCCCCGTAGCAACTCGCCTGGGGACTGGCCTCTCCTGAGGCCACCAGAGCGGGTCCCTGAGGTCCCCCTCGTAACTCGAGAACACCTGCCGCAACTCGTGAAAATCCGGGATGTTCTCCCCTCCAGGCGAGATGAGGCCCATTTCCGCTGAGGCGTCTCGAGGCTAATCAGACCTTACATCTGGAACTTCGAAAGGGTCCTTCACACCCTTGCTGCAACTCAGGAAGTTCCCCGACATACCCGTCTCCCCTCGAGAGGAAGCACGAGGGTCCCGCCCACATCCAGAGGAGCCCCGTTTTCGCCTCGTAGCTCGAGATGAGGGACCCGGTCCCTGCTTCGTCAGGAAAGAATGCCCTTCTTTCCCGACGCATCTCAAGAGGAGGCGCTCTCAACAGGAAAGGCGAGAGGAACTCCAGGTTCGTGTAAGCATTCCAAGAGTCCCCCAGATGTCTCAGCCCATTCCAAAGGAACCTCTATTCCCTGCACTGGCTCGTCCTTCACGCCAAGGATCGACTCACACCACGGTTGCACTTGGAACAGCCCTGTGGGAAAGCCTCGTGGAACGCCTCGATGGAAAGCAACAGATCCCTTGATCCACGTGATGGGAAGTGTGACACTGCTGCTGCAGCTCGGGAGGAAAGCGCACATGCATGCCCCTACTCGAGATGAGGCCTAACTCCCCTGGGGAGACTCCAGAAGTACCCTAAGATCCATGTCGTCACTGGATAGGAATCCTCAGCTTCCGGCCCCGACTCCACACAAGGTCTTAGGTCCTGGCATCGAAGGGAAAGGAATCCCGAGAGGCCCTCTAGCAACTCGCATGGGGACTGGCCTTTCCTGAGGTCACCTGAGTGGATCCCTGAGGTTCCCGTCGTAACTCGAGAACACCTGCCGCAACTCGAGAAAATCCAGGAGGTTCTCCCCTCCAGGCGAGATGAGGCCCATTTCCGCTGAGGCGTCTCGAGGCTAATCACACCTAAACTCTTGAACTTCGAAAGTGTCCTTCACAGCCTAGCTGCAACTCAAGAAGTTTCCCGACATACCCGTCTCCACTCGAGAGGAAGCACGAGGGTCCCGCCCACATCGAGAGGAACCCCGTTCCCGCCTCGTAGCTCGAGATGACGGATCCTGTCCCTGCATCGTCTGGAGAGAATTCCCATCGTTCCCGTCGCATCTCAAGCGGACGCGCTCTCAACAGGATAGGCCAGAGGAACTCCAGGGTCTTGCCACCATTCCAAGAGTCCCCCAGATGTCTCAGTCCATTCCAGAGGAACCTCTTTTCCCTGCACTGGCTCGTCTTTCACGCTGAGGATTGACTGACACCACGGTTGCACGTGGCACAGCCCTGTGGGAAATCCTCCTGGGAAAGCCTCGAGGGAGAGCCACAGATCCCTTGATCCACGTGACGGGAAGCGTGACATTGCTGATACAGCTCGGGAGGAAAGCGCACGTACATGCCCCCACTCGTGATGAGGCCTGACTCCCCTGGGGAGACTACAGTAGTAGCCCAAGATCCATGTCCGCACTGGAGAGGAAACCTCAGCTTCCGGCCCCGACTCCGCACAAGGTCTTAGACCCCGGCCTCGACAGGTGGGGAATTCTTAGAGGCCCCGTAGCAACTCGCCTGGGGACTGGCCTCTCCTGAGGCCACCAGAGCGGGTCCCTGAGGTCCCCCTCGTAACTCGAGAACACCTGCCGCAACTCGTGAAAATCCGGGATGTTCTCCCCTCCAGGCGAGATGAGGCCCATTTCCGCTGAGGCGTCTCGAGGCTAATCAGACCTTACATCTGGAACTTCGAAAGGGTCCTTCACACCCTTGCTGCAACTCAAGAAGTTCCCCGACATACCCGTCTCCCCTCGAGAGGAAGCACGAGGGTCCCGCCCACATCCAGAGGAGCCCCGTTTTCGCCTCGTAGCTCGAGATGAGGGACCCGGTCCCTGCTTCGTCAGGAAAGAATGCCCTTCTTTCCCGACGCATCTCAAGAGGAGGCGCTCTCAACAGGAAAGGCGAGAGGAACTCCAGGTTCGTGTAAGCATTCCAAGAGTCCCCCAGATGTCTCAGCCCATTCCAAAGGAACCTCTATTCCCTGCACTGGCTCGTCCTTCACGCCAAGGATCGACTCACACCACGGTTGCACTTGGAACAGCCCTGTGGGAAAGCCTCGTGGAACGCCTCGATGGAAAGCAACAGATCCCTTGATCCACGTGATGGGAAGTGTGACACTGCTGCTGCAGCTCGGGAGGAAAGCGCACATGCATGCCCCTACTCGAGATGAGGCCTAACTCCCCTGGGGAGACTCCAGAAGTACCCTAAGATCCATGTCGTCACTGGATAGGAATCCTCAGCTTCCGGCCCCGACTCCACACAAGGTCTTAGGTCCTGGCATCGAAGGGAAAGGAATCCCGAGAGGCCCTCTAGCAACTCGCATGGGGACTGGCCTTTCCTGAGGTCACCTGAGTGGATCCCTGAGGTTCCCGTCGTAACTCGAGAACACCTGCCGCAACTCGAGAAAATCCAGGAGGTTCTCCCCTCCAGGCGAGATGAGGCCCATTTCCGCTGAGGCGTCTCGAGGCTAATCACACCTAAACTCTTGAACTTCGAAAGTGTCCTTCACAGCCTAGCTGCAACTCAAGAAGTTTCCCGACATACCCGTCTCCACTCGAGAGGAAGCACGAGGGTCCCGCCCACATCGAGAGGAACCCCGTTCCCGCCTCGTAGCTCGAGATGACGGATCCTGTCCCTGCATCGTCTGGAGAGAATTCCCATCGTTCCCGTCGCATCTCAAGCGGACGCGCTCTCAACAGGATAGGCCAGAGGAACTCCAGGGTCTTGCCACCATTCCAAGAGTCCCCCAGATGTCTCAGTCCATTCCAGAGGAACCTCTTTTCCCTGCACTGGCTCGTCTTTCACGCTGAGGATTGACTGACACCACGGTTGCACGTGGCACAGCCCTGTGGGAAATCCTCCTGGGAAAGCCTCGAGGGAGAGCCACAGACCCCTTGATCCACGTGACGGGAAGCGTGACACTGCTGATACAGCTCGGGAGGAAAGCGCACGTACATGCCCCCACTCGTGATGAGGCCTGACTCCCCTGGGGAGACTACAGTAGTAGCCCAAGATCCATGTCCGCACTGGAGAGGAAACCTCAGCTTCCGGCCCCGACTCCGCACAAGGTCTTAGACCCCGGCCTCGACAGGTGGGGAATTCTTAGAGGCCCCGTAGCAACTCGCCTGGGGACTGGCCTCTCCTGAGGCCACCAGAGCGGGTCCCTGAGGTCCCCCTCGTAACTCGAGAACACCTGCCGCAACTCGTGAAAATCCGGGATGTTCTCCCCTCCAGGCGAGATGAGGCCCATTTCCGCTGAGGCGTCTCGAGGCTAATCAGACCTTACATCTGGAACTTCGAAAGGGTCCTTCACACCCTTGCTGCAACTCAGGAAGTTCCCCGACATACCCGTCTCCCCTCGAGAGGAAGCACGAGGGTCCCGCCCACATCCAGAGGAGCCCCGTTTTCGCCTCGTAGCTCGAGATGAGGGACCCGGTCCCTGCTTCGTCAGGAAAGAATGCCCTTCTTTCCCGACGCATCTCAAGAGGAGGCGCTCTCAACAGGAAAGGCGAGAGGAACTCCAGGTTCGTGTAAGCATTCCAAGAGTCCCCCAGATGTCTCAGCCCATTCCAAAGGAACCTCTATTCCCTGCACTGGCTCGTCCTTCACGCCAAGGATCGACTCACACCACGGTTGCACTTGGAACAGCCCTGTGGGAAAGCCTCGTGGAACGCCTCGATGGAAAGCAACAGATCCCTTGATCCACGTGATGGGAAGTGTGACACTGCTGCTGCAGCTCAGGAGGAAAGCGCACATGCATGCCCCTACTCGAGATGAGGCCTAACTCCCCTGGGGAGACTCCAGAAGTACCCTAAGATCCATGTCGTCACTGGATAGGAATCCTCAGCTTCCGGCCCCGACTCCACACAAGGTCTTAGGTCCTGGCATCGAAGGGAAAGGAATCCCGAGAGGCCCTCTAGCAACTCGCATGGGGACTGGCCTTTCCTGAGGTCACCTGAGTGGATCCCTGAGGTTCCCGTCGTAACTCGAGAACACCTGCCGCAACTCGAGAAAATCCAGGAGGTTCTCCCCTCCAGGCGAGATGAGGCCCATTTCCGCTGAGGCGTCTCGAGGCTAATCACACCTAAACTCTTGAACTTCGAAAGTGTCCTTCACAGCCTAGCTGCAACTCAAGAAGTTTCCCGACATACCCGTCTCCACTCGAGAGGAAGCACGAGGGTCCCGCCCACATCGAGAGGAACCCCGTTCCCGCCTCGTAGCTCGAGATGACGGATCCTGTCCCTGCATCGTCTGGAGAGAATTCCCATCGTTCCCGTCGCATCTCAAGCGGACGCGCTCTCAACAGGATAGGCCAGAGGAACTCCAGGGTCTTGCCACCATTCCAAGAGTCCCCCAGATGTCTCAGTCCATTCCAGAGGAACCTCTTTTCCCTGCACTGGCTCGTCTTTCACGCTGAGGATTGACTGACACCACGGTTGCACGTGGCACAGCCCTGTGGGAAATCCTCCTGGGAAAGCCTCGAGGGAGAGCCACAGATCCCTTGATCCACGTGACGGGAAGCGTGACACTGCTGATACAGCTCGGGAGGAAAGCGCACGTACATGCCCCCACTCGTGATGAGGCCTGACTCCCCTGGGGAGACTACAGTAGTAGCCCAAGATCCATGTCCGCACTGGAGAGGAAACCTCAGCTTCCGGCCCCGACTCCGCACAAGGTCTTAGACCCCGGCCTCGACAGGTGGGGAATTCTTAGAGGCCCCGTAGCAACTCGCCTGGGGACTGGCCTCTCCTGAGGCCACCAGAGCGGGTCCCTGAGGTCCCCCTCGTAACTCGAGAACACCTGCCGCAACTCGTGAAAATCCGGGATGTTCTCCCCTCCAGGCGAGATGAGGCCCATTTCCGCTGAGGCGTCTCGAGGCTAATCAGACCTTACATCTGGAACTTCGAAAGGGTCCTTCACACCCTTGCTGCAACTCAGGAAGTTCCCCGACATACCCGTCTCCCCTCGAGAGGAAGCACGAGGGTCCCGCCCACATCCAGAGGAGCCCCGTTTTCGCCTCGTAGCTCGAGATGAGGGACCCGGTCCCTGCTTCGTCAGGAAAGAATGCCCTTCTTTCCCGACGCATCTCAAGAGGAGGCGCTCTCAACAGGAAAGGCGAGAGGAACTCCAGGTTCGTGTAAGCATTCCAAGAGTCCCCCAGATGTCTCAGCCCATTCCAAAGGAACCTCTATTCCCTGCACTGGCTCGTCCTTCACGCCAAGGATCGACTCACACCACGGTTGCACTTGGAACAGCCCTGTGGGAAAGCCTCGTGGAACGCCTCGATGGAAAGCAACAGATCCCTTGATCCACGTGATGGGAAGTGTGACACTGCTGCTGCAGCTCGGGAGGAAAGCGCACATGCATGCCCCTACTCGAGATGAGGCCTAACTCCCCTGGGGAGACTCCAGAAGTACCCTAAGATCCATGTCGTCACTGGATAGGAATCCTCAGCTTCTGGCCCCGACTCCACACAAGGTCTTAGGTCCTGGCATCGAAGGGAAAGGAATCCCGAGAGGCCCTCTAGCAACTCGCATGGGGACTGGCCTTTCCTGAGGTCACCTGAGTGGATCCCTGAGGTTCCCGTCGTAACTCGAGAACACCTGCCGCAACTCGAGAAAATCCAGGAGGTTCTCCCCTCCAGGCGAGATGAGGCCCATTTCCACTGAGGCGTCTCGAGGCTAATCACACCTAAACTCTTGAACTTCGAAAGTGTCCTTCACAGCCTAGCTGCAACTCAAGAAGTTTCCCGACATACCCGTCTCCACTCGAGAGGAAGCACGAGGGTCCCGCCCACATCGAGAGGAACCCCGTTCCCGCCTCGTAGCTCGAGATGACGGATCCTGTCCCTGCATCGTCTGGAGAGAATTCCCATCGTTCCCGTCGCATCTCAAGCGGACGCGCTCTCAACAGGATAGGCCAGAGGAACTCCAGGGTCTTGCCACCATTCCAAGAGTCCCCCAGATGTCGCAGTCCATTCCAGAGGAACCTCTTTTCCCTGCACTGGCTCGTCTTTCACGCTGAGGATTGACTGACACCACGGTTGCACGTGGCACAGCCCTGTGGGAAATCCTCCTGGGAAAGCCTCGAGGGAGAGCCACAGATCCCTTGATCCACGTGACGGGAAGCGTGACACTGCTGATACAGCTCGGGAGGAAAGCGCACGTACATGCCCCCACTCGTGATGAGGCCTGACTCCCCTGGGGAGACTACAGTAGTAGCCCAAGATCCATGTCCGCACTGGAGAGGAAACCTCAGCTTCCGGCCCCGACTCCGCACAAGGTCTTAGACCCCGGCCTCGACAGGTGGGGAATTCTTAGAGGCCCCGTAGCAACTCGCCTGGGGACTGGCCTCTCCTGAGGCCACCAGAGCGGGTCCCTGAGGTCCCCCTCGTAACTCGAGAACACCTGCCGCAACTCGTGAAAATCCGGGATGTTCTCCCCTCCAGGCGAGATGAGGCCCATTTCCGCTGAGGCGTCTCGAGGCTAATCAGACCTTACATCTGGAACTTCGAAAGGGTCCTTCACACCCTTGCTGCAACTCAGGAAGTTCCCCGACATACCCGTCTCCCCTCGAGAGGAAGCACGAGGGTCCCGCCCACATCCAGAGGAGCCCCGTTTTCGCCTCGTAGCTCGAGATGAGGGACCCGGTCCCTGCTTCGTCAGGAAAGAATGCCCTTCTTTCCCGACGCATCTCAAGAGGAGGCGCTCTCAACAGGAAAGGCGAGAGGAACTCCAGGTTCGTGTAAGCATTCCAAGAGTCCCCCAGATGTCTCAGCCCATTCCAAAGGAACCTCTATTCCCTGCACTGGCTCGTCCTTCACGCCAAGGATCGACTCACACCACGGTTGCACTTGGAACAGCCCTGTGGGAAAGCCTCGTGGAACGCCTCGATGGAAAGCAACAGATCCCTTGATCCACGTGATGGGAAGTGTGACACTGCTGCTGCAGCTCGGGAGGAAAGCGCACATGCATGCCCCTACTCGAGATGAGGCCTAACTCCCCTGGGGAGACTCCAGAAGTACCCTAAGATCCATGTCGTCACTGGATAGGAATCCTCAGCTTCCGGCCCCGACTCCACACAAGGTCTTAGGTCCTGGCATCGAAGGGAAAGGAATCCCGAGAGGCCCTCTAGCAACTCGCATGGGGACTGGCCTTTCCTGAGGTCACCTGAGTGGATCCCTGAGGTTCCCGTCGTAACTCGAGAACACCTGCCGCAACTCGAGAAAATCCAGGAGGTTCTCCCCTCCAGGCGAGATGAGGCCCATTTCCGCTGAGGCGTCTCGAGGCTAATCACACCTAAACTCTTGAACTTCGAAAGTGTCCTTCACAGCCTAGCTGCAACTCAAGAAGTTTCCCGACATACCCGTCTCCACTCGAGAGGAAGCACGAGGGTCCCGCCCACATCGAGAGGAACCCCGTTCCCGCCTCGTAGCTCGAGATGACGGATCCTGTCCCTGCATCGTCTGGAGAGAATTCCCATCGTTCCCGTCGCATCTCAAGCGGACGCGCTCTCAACAGGATAGGCCAGAGGAACTCCAGGGTCTTGCCACCATTCCAAGAGTCCCCCAGATGTCTCAGTCCATTCCAGAGGAACCTCTTTTCCCTGCACTGGCTCGTCTTTCACGCTGAGGATTGACTGACACCACGGTTGCACGTGGCACAGCCCTGTGGGAAATCCTCCTGGGAAAGCCTCGAGGGAGAGCCACAGATCCCTTGATCCACGTGACGGGAAGCGTGACATTGCTGATACAGCTCGGGAGGAAAGCGCACGTACATGCCCCCACTCGTGATGAGGCCTGACTCCCCTGGGGAGACTACAGTAGTAGCCCAAGATCCATGTCCGCACTGGAGAGGAAACCTCAGCTTCCGGCCCCGACTCCGCACAAGGTCTTAGACCCCGGCCTCGACAGGTGGGGAATTCTTAGAGGCCCCGTAGCAACTCGCCTGGGGACTGGCCTCTCCTGAGGCCACCAGAGCGGGTCCCTGAGGTCCCCCTCGTAACTCGAGAACACCTGCCGCAACTCGTGAAAATCCGGGATGTTCTCCCCTCCAGGCGAGATGAGGCCCATTTCCGCTGAGGCGTCTCGAGGCTAATCAGACCTTACATCTGGAACTTCGAAAGGGTCCTTCACACCCTTGCTGCAACTCAAGAAGTTCCCCGACATACCCGTCTCCCCTCGAGAGGAAGCACGAGGGTCCCGCCCACATCCAGAGGAGCCCCGTTTTCGCCTCGTAGCTCGAGATGAGGGACCCGGTCCCTGCTTCGTCAGGAAAGAATGCCCTTCTTTCCCGACGCATCTCAAGAGGAGGCGCTCTCAACAGGAAAGGCGAGAGGAACTCCAGGTTCGTGTAAGCATTCCAAGAGTCCCCCAGATGTCTCAGCCCATTCCAAAGGAACCTCTATTCCCTGCACTGGCTCGTCCTTCACGCCAAGGATCGACTCACACCACGGTTGCACTTGGAACAGCCCTGTGGGAAAGCCTCGTGGAACGCCTCGATGGAAAGCAACAGATCCCTTGATCCACGTGATGGGAAGTGTGACACTGCTGCTGCAGCTCGGGAGGAAAGCGCACATGCATGCCCCTACTCGAGATGAGGCCTAACTCCCCTGGGGAGACTCCAGAAGTACCCTAAGATCCATGTCGTCACTGGATAGGAATCCTCAGCTTCCGGCCCCGACTCCACACAAGGTCTTAGGTCCTGGCATCGAAGGGAAAGGAATCCCGAGAGGCCCTCTAGCAACTCGCATGGGGACTGGCCTTTCCTGAGGTCACCTGAGTGGATCCCTGAGGTTCCCGTCGTAACTCGAGAACACCTGCCGCAACTCGAGAAAATCCAGGAGGTTCTCCCCTCCAGGCGAGATGAGGCCCATTTCCGCTGAGGCGTCTCGAGGCTAATCACACCTAAACTCTTGAACTTCGAAAGTGTCCTTCACAGCCTAGCTGCAACTCAAGAAGTTTCCCGACATACCCGTCTCCACTCGAGAGGAAGCACGAGGGTCCCGCCCACATCGAGAGGAACCCCGTTCCCGCCTCGTAGCTCGAGATGACGGATCCTGTCCCTGCATCGTCTGGAGAGAATTCCCATCGTTCCCGTCGCATCTCAAGCGGACGCGCTCTCAACAGGATAGGCCAGAGGAACTCCAGGGTCTTGCCACCATTCCAAGAGTCCCCCAGATGTCTCAGTCCATTCCAGAGGAACCTCTTTTCCCTGCACTGGCTCGTCTTTCACGCTGAGGATTGACTGACACCACGGTTGCACGTGGCACAGCCCTGTGGGAAATCCTCCTGGGAAAGCCTCGAGGGAGAGCCACAGACCCCTTGATCCACGTGACGGGAAGCGTGACACTGCTGATACAGCTCGGGAGGAAAGCGCACGTACATGCCCCCACTCGTGATGAGGCCTGACTCCCCTGGGGAGACTACAGTAGTAGCCCAAGATCCATGTCCGCACTGGAGAGGAAACCTCAGCTTCCGGCCCCGACTCCGCACAAGGTCTTAGACCCCGGCCTCGACAGGTGGGGAATTCTTAGAGGCCCCGTAGCAACTCGCCTGGGGACTGGCCTCTCCTGAGGCCACCAGAGCGGGTCCCTGAGGTCCCCCTCGTAACTCGAGAACACCTGCCGCAACTCGTGAAAATCCGGGATGTTCTCCCCTCCAGGCGAGATGAGGCCCATTTCCGCTGAGGCGTCTCGAGGCTAATCAGACCTTACATCTGGAACTTCGAAAGGGTCCTTCACACCCTTGCTGCAACTCAGGAAGTTCCCCGACATACCCGTCTCCCCTCGAGAGGAAGCACGAGGGTCCCGCCCACATCCAGAGGAGCCCCGTTTTCGCCTCGTAGCTCGAGATGAGGGACCCGGTCCCTGCTTCGTCAGGAAAGAATGCCCTTCTTTCCCGACGCATCTCAAGAGGAGGCGCTCTCAACAGGAAAGGCGAGAGGAACTCCAGGTTCGTGTAAGCATTCCAAGAGTCCCCCAGATGTCTCAGCCCATTCCAAAGGAACCTCTATTCCCTGCACTGGCTCGTCCTTCACGCCAAGGATCGACTCACACCACGGTTGCACTTGGAACAGCCCTGTGGGAAAGCCTCGTGGAACGCCTCGATGGAAAGCAACAGATCCCTTGATCCACGTGATGGGAAGTGTGACACTGCTGCTGCAGCTCAGGAGGAAAGCGCACATGCATGCCCCTACTCGAGATGAGGCCTAACTCCCCTGGGGAGACTCCAGAAGTACCCTAAGATCCATGTCGTCACTGGATAGGAATCCTCAGCTTCCGGCCCCGACTCCACACAAGGTCTTAGGTCCTGGCATCGAAGGGAAAGGAATCCCGAGAGGCCCTCTAGCAACTCGCATGGGGACTGGCCTTTCCTGAGGTCACCTGAGTGGATCCCTGAGGTTCCCGTCGTAACTCGAGAACACCTGCCGCAACTCGAGAAAATCCAGGAGGTTCTCCCCTCCAGGCGAGATGAGGCCCATTTCCGCTGAGGCGTCTCGAGGCTAATCACACCTAAACTCTTGAACTTCGAAAGTGTCCTTCACAGCCTAGCTGCAACTCAAGAAGTTTCCCGACATACCCGTCTCCACTCGAGAGGAAGCACGAGGGTCCCGCCCACATCGAGAGGAACCCCGTTCCCGCCTCGTAGCTCGAGATGACGGATCCTGTCCCTGCATCGTCTGGAGAGAATTCCCATCGTTCCCGTCGCATCTCAAGCGGACGCGCTCTCAACAGGATAGGCCAGAGGAACTCCAGGGTCTTGCCACCATTCCAAGAGTCCCCCAGATGTCTCAGTCCATTCCAGAGGAACCTCTTTTCCCTGCACTGGCTCGTCTTTCACGCTGAGGATTGACTGACACCACGGTTGCACGTGGCACAGCCCTGTGGGAAATCCTCCTGGGAAAGCCTCGAGGGAGAGCCACAGATCCCTTGATCCACGTGACGGGAAGCGTGACACTGCTGATACAGCTCGGGAGGAAAGCGCACGTACATGCCCCCACTCGTGATGAGGCCTGACTCCCCTGGGGAGACTACAGTAGTAGCCCAAGATCCATGTCCGCACTGGAGAGGAAACCTCAGCTTCCGGCCCCGACTCCGCACAAGGTCTTAGACCCCGGCCTCGACAGGTGGGGAATTCTTAGAGGCCCCGTAGCAACTCGCCTGGGGACTGGCCTCTCCTGAGGCCACCAGAGCGGGTCCCTGAGGTCCCCCTCGTAACTCGAGAACACCTGCCGCAACTCGTGAAAATCCGGGATGTTCTCCCCTCCAGGCGAGATGAGGCCCATTTCCGCTGAGGCGTCTCGAGGCTAATCAGACCTTACATCTGGAACTTCGAAAGGGTCCTTCACACCCTTGCTGCAACTCAGGAAGTTCCCCGACATACCCGTCTCCCCTCGAGAGGAAGCACGAGGGTCCCGCCCACATCCAGAGGAGCCCCGTTTTCGCCTCGTAGCTCGAGATGAGGGACCCGGTCCCTGCTTCGTCAGGAAAGAATGCCCTTCTTTCCCGACGCATCTCAAGAGGAGGCGCTCTCAACAGGAAAGGCGAGAGGAACTCCAGGTTCGTGTAAGCATTCCAAGAGTCCCCCAGATGTCTCAGCCCATTCCAAAGGAACCTCTATTCCCTGCACTGGCTCGTCCTTCACGCCAAGGATCGACTCACACCACGGTTGCACTTGGAACAGCCCTGTGGGAAAGCCTCGTGGAACGCCTCGATGGAAAGCAACAGATCCCTTGATCCACGTGATGGGAAGTGTGACACTGCTGCTGCAGCTCGGGAGGAAAGCGCACATGCATGCCCCTACTCGAGATGAGGCCTAACTCCCCTGGGGAGACTCCAGAAGTACCCTAAGATCCATGTCGTCACTGGATAGGAATCCTCAGCTTCTGGCCCCGACTCCACACAAGGTCTTAGGTCCTGGCATCGAAGGGAAAGGAATCCCGAGAGGCCCTCTAGCAACTCGCATGGGGACTGGCCTTTCCTGAGGTCACCTGAGTGGATCCCTGAGGTTCCCGTCGTAACTCGAGAACACCTGCCGCAACTCGAGAAAATCCAGGAGGTTCTCCCCTCCAGGCGAGATGAGGCCCATTTCCACTGAGGCGTCTCGAGGCTAATCACACCTAAACTCTTGAACTTCGAAAGTGTCCTTCACAGCCTAGCTGCAACTCAAGAAGTTTCCCGACATACCCGTCTCCACTCGAGAGGAAGCACGAGGGTCCCGCCCACATCGAGAGGAACCCCGTTCCCGCCTCGTAGCTCGAGATGACGGATCCTGTCCCTGCATCGTCTGGAGAGAATTCCCATCGTTCCCGTCGCATCTCAAGCGGACGCGCTCTCAACAGGATAGGCCAGAGGAACTCCAGGGTCTTGCCACCATTCCAAGAGTCCCCCAGATGTCGCAGTCCATTCCAGAGGAACCTCTTTTCCCTGCACTGGCTCGTCTTTCACGCTGAGGATTGACTGACACCACGGTTGCACGTGGCACAGCCCTGTGGGAAATCCTCCTGGGAAAGCCTCGAGGGAGAGCCACAGATCCCTTGATCCACGTGACGGGAAGCGTGACACTGCTGATACAGCTCGGGAGGAAAGCGCACGTACATGCCCCCACTCGTGATGAGGCCTGACTCCCCTGGGGAGACTACAGTAGTAGCCCAAGATCCATGTCCGCACTGGAGAGGAAACCTCAGCTTCCGGCCCCGACTCCGCACAAGGTCTTAGACCCCGGCCTCGACAGGTGGGGAATTCTTAGAGGCCCCGTAGCAACTCGCCTGGGGACTGGCCTCTCCTGAGGCCACCAGAGCGGGTCCCTGAGGTCCCCCTCGTAACTCGAGAACACCTGCCGCAACTCGTGAAAATCCGGGATGTTCTCCCCTCCAGGCGAGATGAGGCCCATTTCCGCTGAGGCGTCTCGAGGCTAATCAGACCTTACATCTGGAACTTCGAAAGGGTCCTTCACACCCTTGCTGCAACTCAGGAAGTTCCCCGACATACCCGTCTCCCCTCGAGAGGAAGCACGAGGGTCCCGCCCACATCCAGAGGAGCCCCGTTTTCGCCTCGTAGCTCGAGATGAGGGACCCGGTCCCTGCTTCGTCAGGAAAGAATGCCCTTCTTTCCCGACGCATCTCAAGAGGAGGCGCTCTCAACAGGAAAGGCGAGAGGAACTCCAGGTTCGTGTAAGCATTCCAAGAGTCCCCCAGATGTCTCAGCCCATTCCAAAGGAACCTCTATTCCCTGCACTGGCTCGTCCTTCACGCCAAGGATCGACTCACACCACGGTTGCACTTGGAACAGCCCTGTGGGAAAGCCTCGTGGAACGCCTCGATGGAAAGCAACAGATCCCTTGATCCACGTGATGGGAAGTGTGACACTGCTGCTGCAGCTCGGGAGGAAAGCGCACATGCATGCCCCTACTCGAGATGAGGCCTAACTCCCCTGGGGAGACTCCAGAAGTACCCTAAGATCCATGTCGTCACTGGATAGGAATCCTCAGCTTCCGGCCCCGACTCCACACAAGGTCTTAGGTCCTGGCATCGAAGGGAAAGGAATCCCGAGAGGCCCTCTAGCAACTCGCATGGGGACTGGCCTTTCCTGAGGTCACCTGAGTGGATCCCTGAGGTTCCCGTCGTAACTCGAGAACACCTGCCGCAACTCGAGAAAATCCAGGAGGTTCTCCCCTCCAGGCGAGATGAGGCCCATTTCCGCTGAGGCGTCTCGAGGCTAATCACACCTAAACTCTTGAACTTCGAAAGTGTCCTTCACAGCCTAGCTGCAACTCAAGAAGTTTCCCGACATACCCGTCTCCACTCGAGAGGAAGCACGAGGGTCCCGCCCACATCGAGAGGAACCCCGTTCCCGCCTCGTAGCTCGAGATGACGGATCCTGTCCCTGCATCGTCTGGAGAGAATTCCCATCGTTCCCGTCGCATCTCAAGCGGACGCGCTCTCAACAGGATAGGCCAGAGGAACTCCAGGGTCTTGCCACCATTCCAAGAGTCCCCCAGATGTCGCAGTCCATTCCAGAGGAACCTCTTTTCCCTGCACTGGCTCGTCTTTCACGCTGAGGATTGACTGACACCACGGTTGCACGTGGCACAGCCCTGTGGGAAATCCTCCTGGGAAAGCCTCGAGGGAGAGCCACAGACCCCTTGATCCACGTGACGGGAAGCGTGACACTGCTGATACAGCTCGGGAGGAAAGCGCACGTACATGCCCCCACTCGTGATGAGGCCTGACTCCCCTGGGGAGACTACAGTAGTAGCCCAAGATCCATGTCCGCACTGGAGAGGAAACCTCAGCTTCCGGCCCCGACTCCGCACAAGGTCTTAGACCCCGGCCTCGACAGGTGGGGAATTCTTAGAGGCCCCGTAGCAACTCGCCTGGGGACTGGCCTCTCCTGAGGCCACCAGAGCGGGTCCCTGAGGTCCCCCTCGTAACTCGAGAACACCTGCCGCAACTCGTGAAAATCCGGGATGTTCTCCCCTCCAGGCGAGATGAGGCCCATTTCCGCTGAGGCGTCTCGAGGCTAATCAGACCTTACATCTGGAACTTCGAAAGGGTCCTTCACACCCTTGCTGCAACTCAGGAAGTTCCCCGACATACCCGTCTCCCCTCGAGAGGAAGCACGAGGGTCCCGCCCACATCCAGAGGAGCCCCGTTTTCGCCTCGTAGCTCGAGATGAGGGACCCGGTCCCTGCTTCGTCAGGAAAGAATGCCCTTCTTTCCCGACGCATCTCAAGAGGAGGCGCTCTCAACAGGAAAGGCGAGAGGAACTCCAGGTTCGTGTAAGCATTCCAAGAGTCCCCCAGATGTCTCAGCCCATTCCAAAGGAACCTCTATTCCCTGCACTGGCTCGTCCTTCACGCCAAGGATCGACTCACACCACGGTTGCACTTGGAACAGCCCTGTGGGAAAGCCTCGTGGAACGCCTCGATGGAAAGCAACAGATCCCTTGATCCACGTGATGGGAAGTGTGACACTGCTGCTGCAGCTCGGGAGGAAAGCGCACATGCATGCCCCTACTCGAGATGAGGCCTAACTCCCCTGGGGAGACTCCAGAAGTACCCTAAGATCCATGTCGTCACTGGATAGGAATCCTCAGCTTCCGGCCCCGACTCCACACAAGGTCTTAGGTCCTGGCATCGAAGGGAAAGGAATCCCGAGAGGCCCTCTAGCAACTCGCATGGGGACTGGCCTTTCCTGAGGTCACCTGAGTGGATCCCTGAGGTTCCCGTCGTAACTCGAGAACACCTGCCGCAACTCGAGAAAATCCAGGAGGTTCTCCCCTCCAGGCGAGATGAGGCCCATTTCCGCTGAGGCGTCTCGAGGCTAATCACACCTAAACTCTTGAACTTCGAAAGTGTCCTTCACAGCCTAGCTGCAACTCAAGAAGTTTCCCGACATACCCGTCTCCACTCGAGAGGAAGCACGAGGGTCCCGCCCACATCGAGAGGAACCCCGTTCCCGCCTCGTAGCTCGAGATGACGGATCCTGTCCCTGCATCGTCTGGAGAGAATTCCCATCGTTCCCGTCGCATCTCAAGAGGACGCGCTCTCAACAGGATAGGCCAGAGGAACTCCAGGGTCTTGCCACCATTCCAAGAGTCCCCCAGATGTCTCAGTCCATTCCAGAGGAACCTCTTTTCCCTGCACTGGCTCGTCTTTCACGCTGAGGATTGACTGACACCACGGTTGCACGTGGCACAGCCCTGTGGGAAATCCTCCTGGGAAAGCCTCGAGGGAGAGCCACAGACCCCTTGATCCACGTGACGGGAAGCGTGACACTGCTGATACAGCTCGGGAGGAAAGCGCACGTACATGCCCCCACTCGTGATGAGGCCTGACTCCCCTGGGGAGACTACAGTAGTAGCCCAAGATCCATGTCCGCACTGGAGAGGAAACCTCAGCTTCCGGCCCCGACTCCGCACAAGGTCTTAGACCCCGGCCTCGACAGGTGGGGAATTCTTAGAGGCCCCGTAGCAACTCGCCTGGGGACTGGCCTCTCCTGAGGCCACCAGAGCGGGTCCCTGAGGTCCCCCTCGTAACTCGAGAACACCTGCCGCAACTCGTGAAAATCCGGGATGTTCTCCCCTCCAGGCGAGATGAGGCCCATTTCCGCTGAGGCGTCTCGAGGCTAATCAGACCTTACATCTGGAACTTCGAAAGGGTCCTTCACACCCTTGCTGCAACTCAGGAAGTTCCCCGACATACCCGTCTCCCCTCGAGAGGAAGCACGAGGGTCCTGCCCACATCCAGAGGAGCCCCGTTTTCGCCTCGTAGCTCGAGATGAGGGACCCGGTCCCTGCTTCGTCAGGAAAGAATGCCCTTCTTTCCCGACGCATCTCAAGAGGAGGCGCTCTCAACAGGAAAGGCGAGAGGAACTCCAGGTTCGTGTAAGCATTCCAAGAGTCCCCCAGATGTCTCAGCCCATTCCAAAGGAACCTCTATTCCCTGCACTGGCTCGTCCTTCACGCCAAGGATCGACTCACACCACGGTTGCACTTGGAACAGCCCTGTGGGAAAGCCTCGTGGAACGCCTCGATGGAAAGCAACAGATCCCTTGATCCACGTGATGGGAAGTGTGACACTGCTGCTGCAGCTCGGGAGGAAAGCGCACATGCATGCCCCTACTCGAGATGAGGCCTAACTCCCCTGGGGAGACTCCAGAAGTACCCTAAGATCCATGTCGTCACTGGATAGGAATCCTCAGCTTCCGGCCCCGACTCCACACAAGGTCTTAGGTCCTGGCATCGAAGGGAAAGGAATCCCGAGAGGCCCTCTAGCAACTCGCATGGGGACTGGCCTTTCCTGAGGTCACCTGAGTGGATCCCTGAGGTTCCCGTCGTAACTCGAGAACACCTGCCGCAACTCGAGAAAATCCAGGAGGTTCTCCCCTCCAGGCGAGATGAGGCCCATTTCCGCTGAGGCGTCTCGAGGCTAATCACACCTAAACTCTTGAACTTCGAAAGTGTCCTTCACAGCCTAGCTGCAACTCAAGAAGTTTCCCGACATACCCGTCTCCACTCGAGAGGAAGCACGAGGGTCCCGCCCACATCGAGAGGAACCCCGTTCCCGCCTCGTAGCTCGAGATGACGGATCCTGTCCCTGCATCGTCTGGAGAGAATTCCCATCGTTCCCGTCGCATCTCAAGCGGACGCGCTCTCAACAGGATAGGCCAGAGGAACTCCAGGGTCTTGCCACCATTCCAAGAGTCCCCCAGATGTCGCAGTCCATTCCAGAGGAACCTCTTTTCCCTGCACTGGCTCGTCTTTCACGCTGAGGATTGACTGACACCACGGTTGCACGTGGCACAGCCCTGTGGGAAATCCTCCTGGGAAAGCCTCGAGGGAGAGCCACAGACCCCTTGATCCACGTGACGGGAAGCGTGACACTGCTGATACAGCTCGGGAGGAAAGCGCACGTACATGCCCCCACTCGTGATGAGGCCTGACTCCCCTGGGGAGACTACAGTAGTAGCCCAAGATCCATGTCCGCACTGGAGAGGAAACCTCAGCTTCCGGCCCCGACTCCGCACAAGGTCTTAGACCCCGGCCTCGACAGGTGGGGAATTCTTAGAGGCCCCGTAGCAACTCGCCTGGGGACTGGCCTCTCCTGAGGCCACCAGAGCGGGTCCCTGAGGTCCCCCTCGTAACTCGAGAACACCTGCCGCAACTCGTGAAAATCCGGGATGTTCTCCCCTCCAGGCGAGATGAGGCCCATTTCCGCTGAGGCGTCTCGAGGCTAATCAGACCTTACATCTGGAACTTCGAAAGGGTCCTTCACACCCTTGCTGCAACTCAGGAAGTTCCCCGACATACCCGTCTCCCCTCGAGAGGAAGCACGAGGGTCCCGCCCACATCCAGAGGAGCCCCGTTTTCGCCTCGTAGCTCGAGATGAGGGACCCGGTCCCTGCTTCGTCAGGAAAGAATGCCCTTCTTTCCCGACGCATCTCAAGAGGAGGCGCTCTCAACAGGAAAGGCGAGAGGAACTCCAGGTTCGTGTAAGCATTCCAAGAGTCCCCCAGATGTCTCAGCCCATTCCAAAGGAACCTCTATTCCCTGCACTGGCTCGTCCTTCACGCCAAGGATCGACTCACACCACGGTTGCACTTGGAACAGCCCTGTGGGAAAGCCTCGTGGAACGCCTCGATGGAAAGCAACAGATCCCTTGATCCACGTGATGGGAAGTGTGACACTGCTGCTGCAGCTCGGGAGGAAAGCGCACATGCATGCCCCTACTCGAGATGAGGCCTAACTCCCCTGGGGAGACTCCAGAAGTACCCTAAGATCCATGTCGTCACTGGATAGGAATCCTCAGCTTCCGGCCCCGACTCCACACAAGGTCTTAGGTCCTGGCATCGAAGGGAAAGGAATCCCGAGAGGCCCTCTAGCAACTCGCATGGGGACTGGCCTTTCCTGAGGTCACCTGAGTGGATCCCTGAGGTTCCCGTCGTAACTCAAGAACACCTGCCGCAACTCGAGAAAATCCAGGAGGTTCTCCCCTCCAGGCGAGATGAGGCCCATTTCCGCTGAGGCGTCTCGAGGCTAATCACACCTAAACTCTTGAACTTCGAAAGTGTCCTTCACAGCCTAGCTGCAACTCAAGAAGTTTCCCGACATACCCGTCTCCACTCGAGAGGAAGCACGAGGGTCCCGCCCACATCGAGAGGAACCCCGTTCCCGCCTCGTAGCTCGAGATGACGGATCCTGTCCCTGCATCGTCTGGAGAGAATTCCCATCGTTCCCGTCGCATCTCAAGAGGACGCGCTCTCAACAGGATAGGCCAGAGGAACTCCAGGGTCTTGCCACCATTCCAAGAGTCCCCCAGATGTCTCAGTCCATTCCAGAGGAACCTCTTTTCCCTGCACTGGCTCGTCTTTCACGCTGAGGATTGACTGACACCACGGTTGCACGTGGCACAGCCCTGTGGGAAATCCTCCTGGGAAAGCCTCGAGGGAGAGCCACAGATCCCTTGATCCACGTGACGGGAAGCGTGACACTGCTGATACAGCTCGGGAGGAAAGCGCACGTACATGCCCCCACTCGTGATGAGGCCTGACTCCCCTGGGGAGACTACAGTAGTAGCCCAAGATCCATGTCCGCACTGGAGAGGAAACCTCAGCTTCCGGCCCCGACTCCGCACAAGGTCTTAGACCCCGGCCTCGACAGGTGGGGAATTCTTAGAGGCCCCGTAGCAACTCGCCTGGGGATTGGCCTTGCTGACGCCACTGAAGCGGGTCCCTGAGGTCCCCGTCGTAACTCGAGAACACCTGCCGCAACTCGAGAAAATCCAGGAGGTTCTCCCCTCCAGGCGAGATGAGGCCCTTTTCCGCTGAGGCGTCTGGAGGCTAATCACACCTAAACTCTGGAACTTCGACAGGGTCCTTCACACTCTTGCTGCAACTCATGAAGTTTCCCGACATACCCGTCTCCACTCGAGAGGAAGCACGAGGGTCCCGCCCACATCCAGAGGATCCCCGTTTCCACCTCGTAGGTAAAGATGAGGGATCCTTTCCCTGCTTCGTTGGGAAAGAATTCCCGGCATTCCCATCGCATCTGAAGAGGAGGCCCTCTCAACAGGAAAGGCAAGAGGAACTCCAGTGTCGTGCCACCATTCCAAGAGTCCCCTAGATGTCTCAGTCCATTCCAGAGGAACCTCTTTTCCCTTCACAAGCTCGTATCTCACGCTGAGGGTCGACTCACACCCCGGTGGCACATGGCACATCCCTGTGGGAAATCCTCGTGGGAAAGCCTCGAAGGAAAGCCACAGATCCCTTGATCCACGTGACGGGAAGCGTGACACTGTTGCGACAGCTCGGGAGGAAAGCGCACGTGCATGCCCCCCTGGGAAAGAGGCCTAACTCCCCTGGGGAGACTCCAGAAGAACCCCAAGGTCCATGTCAGCACTGGAGAGGAAGCCTCAGGTTTCGGCCCCGATTCCACACAAGGTCTTAGGCCCCGACATCGACGGGAGAGGAATCCCGAAATGCCCCCTAGCAACTCGCATGGGGACTGGCCTCTTCTGAGGACACCTTAGCGGGTCCCTGACGTCCCCGTCGTAACTCGAGAACACCTGCCGCAACTCGAGAAAATGCAGGAGGTTCTCCCCTCCAGGCGAGATGCGGCCATTTCTGCTGAGGCGTCTCGAGGCTAATCACACCTAACCTCTGGAACTTCGAAAGGGTCCTTCACACCCTTGCTGCAACTCAAGAAATTCCCCGACATACCTGTCTCCACTCGAGACGAAACACGAGGGTCCCGCCCACATCCAGAGGAGCCCCGTTTCCGCCTCGTAGCTCGAGATGAGGGATTCATTCCCTGATTCGTCGGGAAAGAATTCCCGGCGTTCCCATCGCATCTCAAGAGGAGGCGCTCTCAACAGGAAAGGAGAGAGGAACTCCAGGTTCTGGTCACCACTCCAAGAGTCCCACAGATGTCTCAGTCCATTCCAGAGGAAACTCTGTTCCCTGCACTGGCTCGTCTTTCACGTCGAGGATGGACTCACACCACGGTGGCACGTGGCACAGCCCTGTGGGAAATCCTCGTGGGAAAGCCTCGAGGGAAAGCCACAGATCCTTTGATCCACGAGACGGGAAGCGTAACACTGCTGCTCCAGATCGGGAGGAAAGCGCACGTGCGTGCCCCCACTGGGAATGAGGACTGACTCCCCTGGGGAGACTCCAGAAGCACCCCAAGATCCATGTCAACACTGGAGAGGAATCCTCAGGTTTCGGCACCGATTCCACAGCAGGTCTTAGCCCCGGCATCGACGGGAGAGGTATCCCGAAATGCCCCCTAGCAACTCGAACGGGGAGTGGCCTCTTCTGAGGCCACCAGAGCGGGTCCCTGAGGTCCCCGTCGTAACTCGAGAACACCTACCGCAACTCGAGAAAATCCAGAAGGTTCTCCCCTCCAGGCGAGATGCGGCCCATTTCCTCTGAGGCGTCTCTAGGCTAATCACACCTAACCTCTGGAACGTCGAAAGGGTCCTTCACACCCTTGGTGCAAATCAGGAAGTTCCCCGAAATAGCCGTATCCACTCGAGAGGAAGGACGAGGGTCCCGCCCACATCCAGAGGAGCCCCGTTTCCACCTCGTACCTCGAGATGAGCGATCCTTTCCCTGCTTCGTCGGGAAAGAATTCCCAGCGTTACCGTCGCATCTCAAGAGGAAGCGCTCTCAACAGGAAAGGCCAAAGGAACTCCAGGGTCGTGCCACCATTCCAAGAGTCCCCCAGATGTCTCAGTCGATTTCAGAGGAACCTCTTTTCCCTTCACTGTCTCGTCTTACACACCGAGGATCGACTTACACCATGGTGGCACGTTGCACAGCATATGGGAAAGCCTCGTGGGAAAGCCTCGACGGAAAGCCACAGATCCCTTGATACACGTGACGGGAAACGTGACACTGCTGCTACAGCTCGGGAGTAGAGCGAACGTGCATGCCCCCATTCGTGACGAGGACTGACTCCCCTGGGGAGACTCCAGAAGTACCCCCAAGATCCATGTCGGCACTGGAGAGGAATCCTCAGATTTCGGCCTCGACTCCACACAAGGTCTTAGGCCCCGGCATCGTCCGGAGAGGAATCCCGAGATGTCCCCCAGCAACTCGCTTGGTGATTGGCCTTTCCTGAGGCCACCAGAGCGGGTCCCTGAGGTCCCCTACGTAACTCGAGAACACCTGCCGCAACCTGAGAAAATCCAGGAGGTTCTCCCCACCAGGAGAGATGAGGCCCATTTCCGCTGAGGCGCCTCGAGGCTAATCCCACCTCACCTCTGGAACTTCGAAAGGGTCCTTTACACGTTTGCAACTCAAGAAGTTCCCCGACATACCGGTCTCCACTCGAGAGGAAGCACGAGGGTCCCGCCCACATGAAGAGTAGCCCCGTGTCCGCCTCGTAGATCGAGATGAGGGATCCTTTCCCTGCTTCGTCAGGAAAGAATTCCCAGCGTTAACGTCGCATCTCAAGAGGAGGCGCTCTCAACAGGAAAGGCGAGAGGAACTCCAGGGTCGTACCCACCATTCCAAGAGTCCCCGAGGTGTCTCAGTCCATTCCAGAGGAACCTCTTTTCCCTTCCCTGGCTCGTCTTTCACGCCGAGGATCGAATCACAACACGGTGGCACGTTGCAGAGCCCTGTGGGAAACCCTCGTGGGAAAGCATCGACGGAAAGCCACAGATCGCTTGATCCACGTGACGGGAGGCGTGACAATGCTGCTATAGCTCGGGAGGAAAGCGCACGTCCATGCCCCCACTCGAGACGAGGACTGACTCCCCTGGGGAGACTCCAGAAATACCCCAAGGTCCATGTCAGCACCGGACAGGAATTCTCAGTTTCCGGCCCCGACTTCACAGAAGGTCTTAGGCCCCGGGATCGAAGGGAGAGGAATCCCGAAATGCCACCTTGGAACTCGCATGGGGACTGGCCTCTCCTGAGGCCACCAGAGCGGGTCCCTGAGGTCCCCCTCGTAACTCGAGAACACCTGCCGCAACTCGTGAAAATCCGGGATGTTCTCCCCTCCAGGCGAGATGAGGCCCATTTCCGCTGAGGCGTCTCGAGGCTAATCAGACCTTACATCTGGAACTTCGAAAGGGTCCTTCACACCCTTGCTGCAACTCAAGAAGTTCCCCGACATACCCGTCTCCCCTCGAGAGGAAGCACGAGGGTCCCGCCCACATCCAGAGGAGCCCCGTTTTCGCCTCGTAGCTCGAGATGAGGGACCCGGTCCCTGCTTCGTCAGGAAAGAATGCCCTTCTTTCCCGTCGCATCTCAAGAGGAGGCGCTCTCAACAGGAAAGGCGAGAGGAACTCCAGGTTCGTGTAAGCATTCCAAGAGTCCCCCAGATGTCTCAGCCCATTCCAAAGGAACCTCTATTCCCTGCACTGGCTCGTCCTTCACGCCAAGGATCGACTCACACCACGGTTGCACTTGGAACAGCCCTGTGGGAAAGCCTCGTGGAACGCCTCGATGGAAAGCAACAGATCCCTTGATCCACGTGATGGGAAGTGTGACACTGCTGCTGCAGCTCGGGAGGAAAGCGCACATGCATGCCCCTACTCGAGATGAGGCCTAACTCCCCTGGGGAGACTCCAGAAGTACCCTAAGATCCATGTCGTCACTGGATAGGAATCCTCAGCTTCCGGCCCCGACTCCACACAAGGTCTTAGGTCCTGGCATCGAAAGGAAAGGAATCCCGAGAGGCCCTCTAGCAACTCGCATGGGGACTGGCCTTTCCTGAGGTCACCTGAGTGGATCCCTGAGGTTCCCGTCGTAACTCGAGAACACCTGCCGCAACTCGAGAAAATCCAGGAGGTTCTCCCCTCCAGGCGAGATGAGGCCCATTTCCGCTGAGGCGTCTCGAGGCTAATCACACCTAAACTCTTGAACTTCGAAAGTGTCCTTCACAGCCTAGCTGCAACTCAAGAAGTTTCCCGACATACCCGTCTCCACTCGAGAGGAAGCACGAGGGTCCCGCCCACATCGAGAGGAACCCCGTTCCCGCCTCGTAGCTCGAGATGACGGATCCTGTCCCTGCATCGTCTGGAGAGAATTCCCATCGTTCCCGTCGCATCTCAAGAGGACGCGCTCTCAACAGGATAGGCCAGAGGAACTCCAGGGTCTTGCCACCATTCCAAGAGTCCCCCAGATGTCGCAGTCCATTCCAGAGGAACCTCTTTTCCCTGCACTGGCTCGTCTTTCACGCTGAGGATTGACTGACACCACGGTTGCACGTGGCACAGCCCTGTGGGAAATCCTCCTGGGAAAGCCTCGAGGGAGAGCCACAGATCCCTTGATCCACGTGACGGGAAGCGTGACACTGCTGATACAGCTCGGGAGGAAAGCGCACGTACATGCCCCCACTCGTGATGAGGCCTGACTCCCCTGGGGAGACTACAGTAGTAGCCCAAGATCCATGTCCGCACTGGAGAGGAAACCTCAGCTTCCGGCCCCGACTCCGCACAAGGTCTTAGACCCCGGCCTCGACAGGTGGGGAATTCTTAGAGGCCCCGTAGCAACTCGCCTGGGGATTGGCCTTGCTGACGCCACTGAAGCGGGTCCCTGAGGTCCCCGTCGTAACTCGAGAACACCTGCCGCAACTCGAGAAAATCCAGGAGGTTCTCCCCTCCAGGCGAGATGAGGCCCTTTTCCGCTGAGGCGTCTGGAGGCTAATCACACCTAAACTCTGGAACTTCGACAGGGTCCTTCACACTCTTGCTGCAACTCATGAAGTTTCCCGACATACCCGTCTCCACTCGAGAGGAAGCACGAGGGTCCCGCCCACATCCAGAGGATCCCCGTTTCCACCTCGTAGGTAAAGATGAGGGATCCTTTCCCTGCTTCGTTGGGAAAGAATTCCCGGCATTCCCATCGCATCTGAAGAGGAGGCCCTCTCAACAGGAAAGGCAAGAGGAACTCCAGTGTCGTGCCACCATTCCAAGAGTCCCCTAGATGTCTCAGTCCATTCCAGAGGAACCTCTTTTCCCTTCACAAGCTCGTATCTCACGCTGAGGGTCGACTCACACCCCGGTGGCACATGGCACATCCCTGTGGGAAATCCTCGTGGGAAAGCCTCGAAGGAAAGCCACAGATCCCTTGATCCACGTGACGGGAAGCGTGACACTGTTGCGACAGCTCGGGAGGAAAGCGCACGTGCATGCCCCCCTGGGAAAGAGGCCTAACTCCCCTGGGGAGACTCCAGAAGAACCCCAAGGTCCATGTCAGCACTGGAGAGGAAGCCTCAGGTTTCGGCCCCGATTCCACACAAGGTCTTAGGCCCCGACATCGACGGGAGAGGAATCCCGAAATGCCCCCTAGCAACTCGCATGGGGACTGGCCTCTTCTGAGGACACCTTAGCGGGTCCCTGACGTCCCCGTCGTAACTCGAGAACACCTGCCGCAACTCGAGAAAATGCAGGAGGTTCTCCCCTCCAGGCGAGATGCGGCCATTTCTGCTGAGGCGTCTCGAGGCTAATCACACCTAACCTCTGGAACTTCGAAAGGGTCCTTCACACCCTTGCTGCAACTCAAGAAATTCCCCGACATACCTGTCTCCACTCGAGACGAAACACGAGGGTCCCGCCCACATCCAGAGGAGCCCCGTTTCCGCCTCGTAGCTCGAGATGAGGGATTCATTCCCTGATTCGTCGGGAAAGAATTCCCGGCGTTCCCATCGCATCTCAAGAGGAGGCGCTCTCAACAGGAAAGGAGAGAGGAACTCCAGGTTCTGGTCACCACTCCAAGAGTCCCACAGATGTCTCAGTCCATTCCAGAGGAAACTCTGTTCCCTGCACTGGCTCGTCTTTCACGTCGAGGATGGACTCACACCACGGTGGCACGTGGCACAGCCCTGTGGGAAATCCTCGTGGGAAAGCCTCGAGGGAAAGCCACAGATCCTTTGATCCACGAGACGGGAAGCGTAACACTGCTGCTCCAGATCGGGAGGAAAGCGCACGTGCATGCCCCCACTGGGAATGAGGACTGACTCCCCTGGGGAGACTCCAGAAGCACCCCAAGATCCATGTCAACACTGGAGAGGAATCCTCAGGTTTCGGCACCGATTCCACAGCAGGTCTTAGCCCCGGCATCGACGGGAGAGGTATCCCGAAATGCCCCCTAGCAACTCGAACGGGGAGTGGCCTCTTCTGAGGCCACCAGAGCGGGTCCCTGAGGTCCCCGTCGTAACTCGAGAACACCTACCGCAACTCGAGAAAATCCAGAAGGTTCTCCCCTCCAGGCGAGATGCGGCCCATTTCCTCTGAGGCGTCTCTAGGCTAATCACACCTAACCTCTGGAACGTCGAAAGGGTCCTTCACACCCTTGGTGCAAATCAGGAAGTTCCCCGAAATAGCCGTATCCACTCGAGAGGAAGGACGAGGGTCCCGCCCACATCCAGAGGAGCCCCGTTTCCGCCTCGTACCTTGAGATGAGCGATCCTTTCCCTGCTTCGTCGGGAAAGAATTCCCAGCGTTACCGTCGCATCTCAAGAGGAAGCGCTCTCAACAGGAAAGGCCAAAGGAACTCCAGGGTCGTGCCACCATTCCAAGAATCCCCCAGATGTCTCAGTCGATTTCAGAGGAACCTCTTTTCCCTTCACTGTCTCGTCTTACACACCGAGGATCGACTTACACCACGGTGGCACGTTGCACAGCATATGGGAAAGCCTCGTGGGAAAGCCTCGACGGAAAGCCACGGATCCCTTGATACACGTGACGGGAAACGTGACACTGCTGCTACAGCTCGGGAGTAGAGCGAACGTGCATGCCCCCATTCGTGACGAGGACTGACTCCCCTGGGGAGACTCCAGAAGTACCCCCAAGATCCATGTCGGCACTGGAGAGGAATCCTCAGATTTCGGCCTCGACTCCACACAAGGTCTTAGGCCCCGGCATCGTCCGGAGAGGAATCCCGAGATGTCCCCCAGCAACTCGCTTGGTGATTGGCCTTTCCTGAGGCCACCAGAGCGGGTCCCTGAGGTCCCCTACGTAACTCGAGAACACCTGCCGCAACCTGAGAAAATCCAGGAGGTTCTCCCCACCAGGAGAGATGAGGCCCATTTCCGCTGAGGCGCCTCGAGGCTAATCCCACCTCACCTCTGGAACTTCGAAAGGGTCCTTTACACGTTTGCAACTCAAGAAGTTCCCCGACATACCGGTCTCCACTCGAGAGGAAGCACGAGGGTCCCGCCCACATGAAGAGTAGCCCCGTGTCCGCCTCGTAGATCGAGATGAGGGATCCTTTCCCTGCTTCGTCAGGAAAGAATTCCCAGCGTTAACGTCGCATCTCAAGAGGAGGCGCTCTCAACAGGAAAGGCGAGAGGAACTCCAGGGTCGTACCCACCATTCCAAGAGTCCCCGAGGTGTCTCAGTCCATTCCAGAGGAACCTCTTTTCCCTTCCCTGGCTCGTCTTTCACGCCGAGGATCGAATCACAACACGGTGGCACGTTGCAGAGCCCTGTGGGAAACCCTCGTGGGAAAGCATCGACGGAAAGCCACAGATCGCTTGATCCACGTGACGGGAGGCGTGACAATGCTGCTATAGCTCGGGAGGAAAGCGCACGTCCATGCCCCCACTCGAGACGAGGACTGACTCCCCTGGGGAGACTCCAGAAATACCCCAAGGTCCATGTCAGCACCGGACAGGAATTCTCAGTTTCCGGCCCCGACTTCACAGAAGGTCTTAGGCCCCGGGATCGAAGGGAGAGGAATCCCGAAATGCCACCTTGGAACTCGCATGGGGACTGGCCTCTCCTGAGGCCACCAGAGCGGGTCCCTGAGGTCCCCGTCGTAACTCGAGAACACCTGCCGCAACTCGTGAAAATCCGGGATGTTCTCCCCTCCAGGCGAGATGAGGCCCATTTCCGCTGAGGCGTCTCGAGGCTAATCAGACCTTACATCTGGAACTTCGAAAGGGTCCTTCACACCCTTGCTGCAACTCAGGAAGTTCCCCGACATACCCGTCTCCCCTCGAGAGGAAGCACGAGGGTCCCGCCCACATCCAGAGGAGCCCCGTTTTCGCCTCGTAGCTCGAGATGAGGGACCCGGTCCCTGCTTCGTCAGGAAAGAATGCCCTTCTTTCCCGTCGCATCTCAAGAGGAGGCGCTCTCAACAGGAAAGGCGAGAGGAACTCCAGGTTCGTGTAAGCATTCCAAGAGTCCCCCAGATGTCTCAGCCCATTCCAAAGGAACCTCTATTCCCTGCACTGGCTCGTCCTTCACGCCAAGGATCGACTCACACCACGGTTGCACTTGGAACAGCCCTGTGGGAAAGCCTCGTGGAACGCCTCGATGGAAAGCAACAGATCCCTTGATCCACGTGATGGGAAGTGTGACACTGCTGCTGCAGCTCGGGAGGAAAGCGCACATGCATGCCCCTACTCGAGATGAGGCCTAACTCCCCTGGGGAGACTCCAGAAGTACCCTAAGATCCATGTCGTCACTGGATAGGAATCCTCAGCTTCCGGCCCCGACTCCACACAAGGTCTTAGGTCCTGGCATCGAAGGGAAAGGAATCCCGAGAGGCCCTCTAGCAACTCGCATGGGGACTGGCCTTTCCTGAGGTCACCTGAGTGGATCCCTGAGGTTCCCGTCGTAACTCGAGAACACCTGCCGCAACTCGAGAAAATCCAGGAGGTTCTCCCCTCCAGGCGAGATGAGGCCCATTTCCGCTGAGGCGTCTCGAGGCTAATCACACCTAAACTCTTGAACTTCGAAAGTGTCCTTCACAGCCTAGCTGCAACTCAAGAAGTTTCCCGACATACCCGTCTCCACTCGAGAGGAAGCACGAGGGTCCCGCCCACATCGAGAGGAACCCCGTTCCCGCCTCGTAGCTCGAGATGACGGATCCTGTCCCTGCATCGTCTGGAGAGAATTCCCATCGTTCCCGTCGCATCTCAAGAGGACGCGCTCTCAACAGGATAGGCCAGAGGAACTCCAGGGTCTTGCCACCATTCCAAGAGTCCCCCAGATGTCGCAGTCCATTCCAGAGGAACCTCTTTTCCCTGCACTGGCTCGTCTTTCACGCTGAGGATTGACTGACACCACGGTTGCACGTGGCACAGCCCTGTGGGAAATCCTCCTGGGAAAGCCTCGAGGGAGAGCCACAGATCCCTTGATCCACGTGACGGGAAGCGTGACACTGCTGATACAGCTCGGGAGGAAAGCGCACGTACATGCCCCCACTCGTGATGAGGCCTGACTCCCCTGGGGAGACTACAGTAGTAGCCCAAGATCCATGTCCGCACTGGAGAGGAAACCTCAGCTTCCGGCCCCGACTCCGCACAAGGTCTTAGACCCCGGCCTCGACAGGTGGGGAATTCTTAGAGGCCCCGTAGCAACTCGCCTGGGGATTGGCCTTGCTGACGCCACTGAAGCGGGTCCCTGAGGTCCCCGTCGTAACTCGAGAACACCTGCCGCAACTCGAGAAAATCCAGGAGGTTCTCCCCTCCAGGCGAGATGAGGCCCTTTTCCGCTGAGGCGTCTGGAGGCTAATCACACCTAAACTCTGGAACTTCGAAAGGGTCCTTCACACTCTTGCTGCAACTCATGAAGTTTCCCGACATACCCGTCTCCACTCGAGAGGAAGCACGAGGGTCCCGCCCACATCCAGAGGATCCCCGTTTCCACCTCGTAGGTAAAGATGAGGGATCCTTTCCCTGCTTCGTTGGGAAAGAATTCCCGGCATTCCCATCGCATCTGAAGAGGAGGCCCTCTCAACAGGAAAGGCAAGAGGAACTCCAGTGTCGTGCCACCATTCCAAGAGTCCCCTAGATGTCTCAGTCCATTCCAGAGGAACCTCTTTTCCCTTCACAAGCTCGTATCTCACGCTGAGGGTCGACTCACACCCCGGTGGCACATGGCACATCCCTGTGGGAAATCCTCGTGGGAAAGCCTCGAAGGAAAGCCACAGATCCCTTGATCCACGTGACGGGAAGCGTGACACTGTTGCGACAGCTCGGGAGGAAAGCGCACGTGCATGCCCCCCTGGGAAAGAGGCCTAACTCCCCTGGGGAGACTCCAGAAGAACCCCAAGGTCCATGTCAGCACTGGAGAGGAAGCCTCAGGTTTCGGCCCCGATTCCACACAAGGTCTTAGGCCCCGACATCGACGGGAGAGGAATCCCGAAATGCCCCCTAGCAACTCGCATGGGGACTGGCCTCTTCTGAGGACACCTTAGCGGGTCCCTGACGTCCCCGTCGTAACTCGAGAACACCTGCCGCAACTCGAGAAAATGCAGGAGGTTCTCCCCTCCAGGCGAGATGCGGCCATTTCTGCTGAGGCGTCTCGAGGCTAATCACACCTAACCTCTGGAACTTCGAAAGGGTCCTTCACACCCTTGCTGCAACTCAAGAAATTCCCCGACATACCTGTCTCCACTCGAGACGAAACACGAGGGTCCCGCCCACATCCAGAGGAGCCCCGTTTCCGCCTCGTAGCTCGAGATGAGGGATTCATTCCCTGATTCGTCGGGAAAGAATTCCCGGCGTTCCCATCGCATCTCAAGAGGAGGCGCTCTCAACAGGAAAGGAGAGAGGAACTCCAGGTTCTGGTCACCACTCCAAGAGTCCCACAGATGTCTCAGTCCATTCCAGAGGAAACTCTGTTCCCTGCACTGGCTCGTCTTTCACGTCGAGGATGGACTCACACCACGGTGGCACGTGGCACAGCCCTGTGGGAAATCCTCGTGGGAAAGCCTCGAGGGAAAGCCACAGATCCTTTGATCCACGAGACGGGAAGCGTAACACTGCTGCTCCAGATCGGGAGGAAAGCGCACGTGCGTGCCCCCACTGGGAATGAGGACTGACTCCCCTGGGGAGACTCCAGAAGCACCCCAAGATCCATGTCAACACTGGAGAGGAATCCTCAGGTTTCGGCACCGATTCCACAGCAGGTCTTAGCCCCGGCATCGACGGGAGAGGTATCCCGAAATGCCCCCTAGCAACTCGAACGGGGAGTGGCCTCTTCTGAGGCCACCAGAGCGGGTCCCTGAGGTCCCCGTCGTAACTCGAGAACACCTACCGCAACTCGAGAAAATCCAGAAGGTTCTCCCCTCCAGGCGAGATGCGGCCCATTTCCTCTGAGGCGTCTCTAGGCTAATCACACCTAACCTCTGGAACGTCGAAAGGGTCCTTCACACCCTTGGTGCAAATCAGGAAGTTCCCCGAAATAGCCGTATCCACTCGAGAGGAAGGACGAGGGTCCCGCCCACATCCAGAGGAGCCCCGTTTCCACCTCGTACCTCGAGATGAGCGATCCTTTCCCTGCTTCGTCGGGAAAGAATTCCCAGCATTACCGTCGCATCTCAAGAGGAAGCGCTCTCAACAGGAAAGGCCAAAGGAACTCCAGGGTCGTGCCACCATTCCAAGAGTCCCCCAGATGTCTCAGTCGATTTCAGAGGAACCTCTTTTCCCTTCACTGTCTCGTCTTACACACCGAGGATCGACTTACACCACGGTGGCACGTTGCACAGCATATGGGAAAGCCTCGTGGGAAAGCCTCGACGGAAAGCCACAGATCCCTTGATACACGTGACGGGAAACGTGACACTGCTGCTACAGCTCGGGAGTAGAGCGAACGTGCATGCCCCCATTCGTGACGAGGACTGACTCCCCTGGGGAGACTCCAGAAGTACCCCCAAGATCCATGTCGGCACTGGAGAGGAATCCTCAGATTTCGGCCTCGACTCCACACAAGGTCTTAGGCCCCGGCATCGTCCGGAGAGGAATCCCGAGATGTCCCCCAGCAACTCGCTTGGTGATTGGCCTTTCCTGAGGCCACCAGAGCGGGTCCCTGAGGTCCCCTACGTAACTCGAGAACACCTGCCGCAACCTGAGAAAATCCAGGAGGTTCTCCCCACCAGGAGAGATGAGGCCCATTTCCGCTGAGGCGCCTCGAGGCTAATCCCACCTCACCTCTGGAACTTCGAAAGGGTCCTTTACACGTTTGCAACTCAAGAAGTTCCCCGACATACCGGTCTCCACTCGAGAGGAAGCACGAGGGTCCCGCCCACATGAAGAGTAGCCCCGTGTCCGCCTCGTAGATCGAGATGAGGGATCCTTTCCCTGCTTCGTCAGGAAAGAATTCCCAGCGTTAACGTCGCATCTCAAGAGGAGGCGCTCTCAACAGGAAAGGCGAGAGGAACTCCAGGGTCGTACCCACCATTCCAAGAGTCCCCGAGGTGTCTCAGTCCATTCCAGAGGAACCTCTTTTCCCTTCCCTGGCTCGTCTTTCACGCCGAGGATCGAATCACAACACGGTGGCACGTTGCAGAGCCCTGTGGGAAACCCTCGTGGGAAAGCATCGACGGAAAGCCACAGATCGCTTGATCCACGTGACGGGAGGCGTGACAATGCTGCTATAGCTCGGGAGGAAAGCGCACGTCCATGCCCCCACTCGAGACGAGGACTGACTCCCCTGGGGAGACTCCAGAAATACCCCAAGGTCCATGTCAGCACCGGACAGGAATTCTCAGTTTCCGGCCCCGACTTCACAGAAGGTCTTAGGCCCCGGGATCGAAGGGAGAGGAATCCCGAAATGCCACCTTGGAACTCGCATGGGGACTGGCCTCTCCTGAGGCCACCAGAGCGGGTCCCTGAGGTCCCCGTCGTAACTCGAGAACACCTGCCGCAACTCGTGAAAATCCGGGATGTTCTCCCCTCCAGGCGAGATGAGGCCCATTTCCGCTGAGGCGTCTCGAGGCTAATCAGACCTTACATCTGGAACTTCGAAAGGGTCCTTCACACCCTTGCTGCAACTCAGGAAGTTCCCCGACATACCCGTCTCCCCTCGAGAGGAAGCACGAGGGTCCCGCCCACATCCAGAGGAGCCCCGTTTTCGCCTCGTAGCTCGAGATGAGGGACCCGGTCCCTGCTTCGTCAGGAAAGAATGCCCTTCTTTCCCGTCGCATCTCAAGAGGAGGCGCTCTCAACAGGAAAGGCGAGAGGAACTCCAGGTTCGTGTAAGCATTCCAAGAGTCCCCCAGATGTCTCAGCCCATTCCAAAGGAACCTCTATTCCCTGCACTGGCTCGTCCTTCACGCCAAGGATCGACTCACACCACGGTTGCACTTGGAACAGCCCTGTGGGAAAGCCTCGTGGAACGCCTCGATGGAAAGCAACAGATCCCTTGATCCAAGTGATGGGAAGTGTGACACTGCTGCTGCAGCTCGGGAGGAAAGCGCACATGCATGCCCCTACTCGAGATGAGGCCTAACTCCCCTGGGGAGACTCCAGAAGTACCCTAAGATCCATGTCGTCACTGGATAGGAATCCTCAGCTTCCGGCCCCGACTCCACACAAGGTCTTAGGTCCTGGCATCGAAGGGAAAGGAATCCCGAGAGGCCCTCTAGCAACTCGCATGGGGACTGGCCTTTCCTGAGGTCACCTGAGTGGATCCCTGAGGTTCCCGTCGTAACTCGAGAACACCTGCCGCAACTCGAGAAAATCCAGGAGGTTCTCCCCTCCAGGCGAGATGAGGCCCATTTCCGCTGAGGCGTCTCGAGGCTAATCACACCTAAACTCTTGAACTTCGAAAGTGTCCTTCACAGCCTAGCTGCAACTCAAGAAGTTTCCCGACATACCCGTCTCCACTCGAGAGGAAGCACGAGGGTCCCGCCCACATCGAGAGGAACCCCGTTCCCGCCTCGTAGCTCGAGATGACGGATCCTGTCCCTGCATCGTCTGGAGAGAATTCCCATCGTTCCCGTCGCATCTCAAGAGGACGCGCTCTCAACAGGATAGGCCAGAGGAACTCCAGGGTCTTGCCACCATTCCAAGAGTCCCCCAGATGTCGCAGTCCATTCCAGAGGAACCTCTTTTCCCTGCACTGGCTCGTCTTTCACGCTGAGGATTGACTGACACCACGGTTGCACGTGGCACAGCCCTGTGGGAAATCCTCCTGGGAAAGCCTCGAGGGAGAGCCACAGATCCCTTGATCCACGTGACGGGAAGCGTGACACTGCTGATACAGCTCGGGAGGAAAGCGCACGTACATGCCCCCACTCGTGATGAGGCCTGACTCCCCTGGGGAGACTACAGTAGTAGCCCAAGATCCATGTCCGCACTGGAGAGGAAACCTCAGCTTCCGGCCCCGACTCCGCACAAGGTCTTAGACCCCGGCCTCGACAGGTGGGGAATTCTTAGAGGCCCCGTAGCAACTCGCCTGGGGATTGGCCTTGCTGACGCCACTGAAGCGGGTCCCTGAGGTCCCCGTCGTAACTCGAGAACACCTGCCGCAACTCGAGAAAATCCAGGAGGTTCTCCCCTCCAGGCGAGATGAGGCCCTTTTCCGCTGAGGCGTCTGGAGGCTAATCACACCTAAACTCTGGAACTTCGAAAGGGTCCTTCACACTCTTGCTGCAACTCATGAAGTTTCCCGACATACCCGTCTCCACTCGAGAGGAAGCACGAGGGTCCCGCCCACATCCAGAGGATCCCCGTTTCCACCTCGTAGGTAAAGATGAGGGATCCTTTCCCTGCTTCGTTGGGAAAGAATTCCCGGCATTCCCATCGCATCTGAAGAGGAGGCCCTCTCAACAGGAAAGGCAAGAGGAACTCCAGTGTTGTGCCACCATTCCAAGAGTCCCCTAGATGTCTCAGTCCATTCCAGAGGAACCTCTTTTCCCTTCACAAGCTCGTATCTCACGCTGAGGGTCGACTCACACCCCGGTGGCACATGGCACATCCCTGTGGGAAATCCTCGTGGGAAAGCCTCGAAGGAAAGCCACAGATCCCTTGATCCACGTGACGGGAAGCGTGACACTGTTGCGACAGCTCGGGAGGAAAGCGCACGTGCATGCCCCCCTGGGAAAGAGGCCTAACTCCCCTGGGGAGACTCCAGAAGAACCCCAAGGTCCATGTCAGCACTGGAGAGGAAGCCTCAGGTTTCGGCCCCGATTCCACACAAGGTCTTAGGCCCCGACATCGACGGGAGAGGAATCCCGAAATGCCCCCTAGCAACTCGCATGGGGACTGGCCTCTTCTGAGGACACCTTAGCGGGTCCCTGACGTCCCCGTCGTAACTCGAGAACACCTGCCGCAACTCGAGAAAATGCAGGAGGTTCTCCCCTCCAGGCGAGATGCGGCCATTTCTGCTGAGGCGTCTCGAGGCTAATCACACCTAACCTCTGGAACTTCGAAAGGGTCCTTCACACCCTTGCTGCAACTCAAGAAATTCCCCGACATACCTGTCTCCACTCGAGACGAAACACGAGGGTCCCGCCCACATCCAGAGGAGCCCCGTTTCCGCCTCGTAGCTCGAGATGAGGGATTCATTCCCTGATTCGTCGGGAAAGAATTCCCGGCGTTCCCATCGCATCTCAAGAGGAGGCGCTCTCAACAGGAAAGGAGAGAGGAACTCCAGGTTCTGGTCACCACTCCAAGAGTCCCACAGATGTCTCAGTCCATTCCAGAGGAAACTCTGTTCCCTGCACTGGCTCGTCTTTCACGTCGAGGATGGACTCACACCACGGTGGCACGTGGCACAGCCCTGTGGGAAATCCTCGTGGGAAAGCCTCGAGGGAAAGCCACAGATCCTTTGATCCACGAGACGGGAAGCGTAACACTGCTGCTCCAGATCGGGAGGAAAGCGCACGTGCGTGCCCCCACTGGGAATGAGGACTGACTCCCCTGGGGAGACTCCAGAAGCACCCCAAGATCCATGTCAACACTGGAGAGGAATCCTCAGGTTTCGGCACCGATTCCACAGCAGGTCTTAGCCCCGGCATCGACGGGAGAGGTATCCCGAAATGCCCCCTAGCAACTCGAACGGGGAGTGGCCTCTTCTGAGGCCACCAGAGCGGGTCCCTGAGGTCCCCGTCGTAACTCGAGAACACCTACCGCAACTCGAGAAAATCCAGAAGGTTCTCCCCTCCAGGCGAGATGCGGCCCATTTCCTCTGAGGCGTCTCTAGGCTAATCACACCTAACCTCTGGAACGTCGAAAGGGTCCTTCACACCCTTGGTGCAAATCAGGAAGTTCCCCGAAATAGCCGTATCCACTCGAGAGGAAGGACGAGGGTCCCGCCCACATCCAGAGGAGCCCCGTTTCCGCCTCGTACCTCGAGATGAGCGATCCTTTCCCTGTTTCGTCGGGAAAGAATTCCCAGCATTACCGTCGCATCTCAAGAGGAAGCGCTCTCAACAGGAAAGGCCAAAGGAACTCCAGGGTCGTGCCACCATTCCAAGAGTCCCCCAGATGTCTCAGTCGATTTCAGAGGAACCTCTTTTCCCTTCACTGTCTCGTCTTACACACCGAGGATCGACTTACACCACGGTGGCACGTTGCACAGCATATGGGAAAGCCTCGTGGGAAAGCCTCGACGGAAAGCCACAGATCCCTTGATACACGTGACGGGAAACGTGACACTGCTGCTACAGCTCGGGAGTAGAGCGAACGTGCATGCCCCCATTCGTGACGAGGACTGACTCCCCTGGGGAGACTCCAGAAGTACCCCCAAGATCCATGTCGGCACTGGAGAGGAATCCTCAGATTTCGGCCTCGACTCCACACAAGGTCTTAGGCCCCGGCATCGTCCGGAGAGGAATCCCGAGATGTCCCCCAGCAACTCGCTTGGTGATTGGCCTTTCCTGAGGCCACCAGAGCGGGTCCCTGAGGTCCCCTACGTAACTCGAGAACACCTGCCGCAACCTGAGAAAATCCAGGAGGTTCTCCCCACCAGGAGAGATGAGGCCCATTTCCGCTGAGGCGCCTCGAGGCTAATCCCACCTCACCTCTGGAACTTCGAAAGGGTCCTTTACACGTTTGCAACTCAAGAAGTTCCCCGACATACCGGTCTCCACTCGAGAGGAAGCACGAGGGTCCCGCCCACATGAAGAGTAGCCCCGTGTCCGCCTCGTAGATCGAGATGAGGGATCCTTTCCCTGCTTCGTCAGGAAAGAATTCCCAGCGTTAACGTCGCATCTCAAGAGGAGGCGCTCTCAACAGGAAAGGCGAGAGGAACTCCAGGGTCGTACCCACCATTCCAAGAGTCCCCGAGGTGTCTCAGTCCATTCCAGAGGAACCTCTTTTCCCTTCCCTGGCTCGTCTTTCACGCCGAGGATCGAATCACAACACGGTGGCACGTTGCAGAGCCCTGTGGGAAACCCTCGTGGGAAAGCATCGACGGAAAGCCACAGATCGCTTGATCCACGTGACGGGAGGCGTGACAATGCTGCTATAGCTCGGGAGGAAAGCGCACGTCCATGCCCCCACTCGAGACGAGGACTGACTCCCCTGGGGAGACTCCAGAAATACCCCAAGGTCCATGTCAGCACCGGACAGGAATTCTCAGTTTCCGGCCCCGACTTCACAGAAGGTCTTAGGCCCCGGGATCGAAGGGAGAGGAATCCCGAAATGCCACCTTGGAACTCGCATGGGGACTGGCCTCTCCTGAGGCCACCAGAGCGGGTCCCTGAGGTCCCCGTCGTAACTCGAGAACACCTGCCGCAACTCGTGAAAATCCGGGATGTTCTCCCCTCCAGGCGAGATGAGGCCCATTTCCGCTGAGGCGTCTCGAGGCTAATCAGACCTTACATCTGGAACTTCGAAAGGGTCCTTCACACCCTTGCTGCAACTCAGGAAGTTCCCCGACATACCCGTCTCCCCTCGAGAGGAAGCACGAGGGTCCCGCCCACATCCAGAGGAGCCCCGTTTTCGCCTCGTAGCTCGAGATGAGGGACCCGGTCCCTGCTTCGTCAGGAAAGAATGCCCTTCTTTCCCGTCGCATCTCAAGAGGAGGCGCTCTCAACAGGAAAGGCGAGAGGAACTCCAGGTTCGTGTAAGCATTCCAAGAGTCCCCCAGATGTCTCAGCCCATTCCAAAGGAACCTCTATTCCCTGCACTGGCTCGTCCTTCACGCCAAGGATCGACTCACACCACGGTTGCACTTGGAACAGCCCTGTGGGAAAGCCTCGTGGAACGCCTCGATGGAAAGCAACAGATCCCTTGATCCACGTGATGGGAAGTGTGACACTGCTGCTGCAGCTCGGGAGGAAAGCGCACATGCATGCCCCTACTCGAGATGAGGCCTAACTCCCCTGGGGAGACTCCAGAAGTACCCTAAGATCCATGTCGTCACTGGATAGGAATCCTCAGCTTCCGGCCCCGACTCCACACAAGGTCTTAGGTCCTGGCATCGAAGGGAAAGGAATCCCGAGAGGCCCTCTAGCAACTCGCATGGGGACTGGCCTTTCCTGAGGTCACCTGAGTGGATCCCTGAGGTTCCCGTCGTAACTCGAGAACACCTGCCGCAACTCGAGAAAATCCAGGAGGTTCTCCCCTCCAGGCGAGATGAGGCCCATTTCCGCTGAGGCGTCTCGAGGCTAATCACACCTAAACTCTTGAACTTCGAAAGTGTCCTTCACAGCCTAGCTGCAACTCAAGAAGTTTCCCGACATACCCGTCTCCACTCGAGAGGAAGCACGAGGGTCCCGCCCACATCGAGAGGAACCCCGTTCCCGCCTCGTAGCTCGAGATGACGGATCCTGTCCCTGCATCGTCTGGAGAGAATTCCCATCGTTCCCGTCGCATCTCAAGAGGACGCGCTCTCAACAGGATAGGCCAGAGGAACTCCAGGGTCTTGCCACCATTCCAAGAGTCCCCCAGATGTCGCAGTCCATTCCAGAGGAACCTCTTTTCCCTGCACTGGCTCGTCTTTCACGCTGAGGATTGACTGACACCACGGTTGCACGTGGCACAGCCCTGTGGGAAATCCTCCTGGGAAAGCCTCGAAGGAAAGCCACAGATCCCTTGATCCACGTGACGGGAAGCGTGACACTGTTGCGACAGCTCGGGAGGAAAGCGCACGTGCATGCCCCCCTGGGAAAGAGGCCTAACTCCCCTGGGGAGACTCCAGAAGAACCCCAAGGTCCATGTCAGCACTGGAGAGGAAGCCTCAGGTTTCGGCCCCGATTCCACACAAGGTCTTAGGCCCCGACATCGACGGGAGAGGAATCCCGAAATGCCCCCTAGCAACTCGCATGGGGACTGGCCTCTTCTGAGGACACCTTAGCGGGTCCCTGACGTCCCCGTCGTAACTCGAGAACACCTGCCGCAACTCGAGAAAATGCAGGAGGTTCTCCCCTCCAGGCGAGATGCGGCCATTTCTGCTGAGGCGTCTCGAGGCTAATCACACCTAACCTCTGGAACTTCGAAAGGGTCCTTCACACCCTTGCTGCAACTCAAGAAATTCCCCGACATACCTGTCTCCACTCGAGACGAAACACGAGGGTCCCGCCCACATCCAGAGGAGCCCCGTTTCCGCCTCGTAGCTCGAGATGAGGGATTCATTCCCTGATTCGTCGGGAAAGAATTCCCGGCGTTCCCATCGCATCTCAAGAGGAGGCGCTCTCAACAGGAAAGGAGAGAGGAACTCCAGGTTCTGGTCACCACTCCAAGAGTCCCACAGATGTCTCAGTCCATTCCAGAGGAAACTCTGTTCCCTGCACTGGCTCGTCTTTCACGTCGAGGATGGACTCACACCACGGTGGCACGTGGCACAGCCCTGTGGGAAATCCTCGTGGGAAAGCCTCGAGGGAAAGCCACAGATCCTTTGATCCACGAGACGGGAAGCGTAACACTGCTGCTCCAGATCGGGAGGAAAGCGCACGTGCGTGCCCCCACTGGGAATGAGGACTGACTCCCCTGGGGAGACTCCAGAAGCACCCCAAGATCCATGTCAACACTGGAGAGGAATCCTCAGGTTTCGGCACCGATTCCACAGCAGGTCTTAGCCCCGGCATCGACGGGAGAGGTATCCCGAAATGCCCCCTAGCAACTCGAACGGGGAGTGGCCTCTTCTGAGGCCACCAGAGCGGGTCCCTGAGGTCCCCGTCGTAACTCGAGAACACCTACCGCAACTCGAGAAAATCCAGAAGGTTCTCCCCTCCAGGCGAGATGTGGCCCATTTCCTCTGAGGCGTCTCTAGGCTAATCACACCTAACCTCTGGAACGTCGAAAGGGTCCTTCACACCCTTGGTGCAAATCAGGAAGTTCCCCGAAATAGCCATATCCACTCGAGAGGAAGGACGAGGGTCCCGCCCACATCCAGAGGAGCCCCGTTTCCGCCTCGTACCTCGAGATGAGCGATCCTTTCCCTGCTTCGTCGGGAAAGAATTCCCAGCGTTACCTTCGCATCTCAAGAGGAAGCGCTCTCAACAGGAAAGGCCAAAGGAACTCCAGGGTCGTGCCACCATTCCAAGAGTCCCCCAGATGTCTCAGTCGATTTCAGAGGAACCTCTTTTCCCTTCACTGTCTCGTCTTACACACCGAGGATCGACTTACACCACGGTGGCACGTTGCACAGCATATGGGAAAGCCTCGTGGGAAAGCCTCGACGGAAAGCCACAGATCCCTTGATACACGTGACGGGAAACGTGACACTGCTGCTACAGCTCGGGAGTAGAGCGAACGTGCATGCCCCCATTCGTGACGAGGACTGACTCCCCTGGGGAGACTCCAGAAGTACCCCCAAGATCCATGTCGGCACTGGAGAGGAATCCTCAGATTTCGGCCTCTACTCCACACAAGGTCTTAGGCCCCGGCATCGTCCGGAGAGGAATCCCGAGATGTCCCCCAGCAACTCGCTTGGTGATTGGCCTTTCCTGAGGCCACCAGAGCGGGTCCCTGAGGTCCCCTACGTAACTCGAGAACACCTGCCGCAACCTGAGAAAATCCAGGAGGTTCTCCCCACCAGGAGAGATGAGGCCCATTTCCGCTGAGGCGCCTCGAGGCTAATCCCACCTCACCTCTGGAACTTCGAAAGGGTCCTTTACACGTTTGCAACTCAAGAAGTTCCCCGACATACCGGTCTCCACTCGAGAGGAAGCACGAGGGTCCCGCCCACATGAAGAGTAGCCCCGTGTCCGCCTCGTAGATCGAGATGAGGGATCCTTTCCCTGCTTCGTCAGGAAAGAATTCCCAGCGTTAACGTCGCATCTCAAGAGGAGGCGCTCTCAACAGGAAAGGCGAGAGGAACTCCAGGGTCGTACCCACCATTCCAAGAGTCCCCGAGGTGTCTCAGTCCATTCCAGAGGAACCTCTTTTCCCTTCCCTGGCTCGTCTTTCACGCCGAGGATCGAATCACAACACGGTGGCACGTTGCAGAGCCCTGTGGGAAACCCTCGTGGGAAAGCATCGACGGAAAGCCACAGATCGCTTGATCCACGTGACGGGAGGCGTGACAATGCTGCTATAGCTCGGGAGGAAAGCGCACGTCCATGCCCCCACTCGAGACGAGGACTGACTCCCCTGGGGAGACTCCAGAAATACCCCAAGGTCCATGTCAGCACCGGACAGGAATTCTCAGTTTCCGGCCCCGACTTCACAGAAGGTCTTAGGCCCCGGGATCGAAGGGAGAGGAATCCCGAAATGCCACCTTGGAACTCGCCTGGGGACTGGCCTCTCCTGAGGCCACCAGAGCGGGTCCCTGAGGTCCCCGTCGTAACTCGAGAACACCTGCCGCAACTCGTGAAAATCCGGGATGTTCTCCCCTCCAGGCGAGATGAGGCCCATTTCCGCTGAGGCGTCTCGAGGCTAATCAGACCTTACATCTGGAACTTCGAAAGGGTCCTTCACACCCTTGCTGCAACTCAGGAAGTTCCCCGACATACCCGTCTCCCCTCGAGAGGAAGCACGAGGGTCCCGCCCACATCCAGAGGAGCCCCGTTTTCGCCTCGTAGCTCGAGATGAGGGACCCGGTCCCTGCTTCGTCAGGAAAGAATGCCCTTCTTTCCCGTCGCATCTCAAGAGGAGGCGCTCTCAACAGGAAAGGCGAGAGGAACTCCAGGTTCGTGTAAGCATTCCAAGAGTCCCCCAGATGTCTCAGCCCATTCCAAAGGAACCTCTATTCCCTGCACTGGCTCGTCCTTCACGCCAAGGATCGACTCACACCACGGTTGCACTTGGAACAGCCCTGTGGGAAAGCCTCGTGGAACGCCTCGATGGAAAGCAACAGATCCCTTGATCCACGTGATGGGAAGTGTGACACTGCTGCTGCAGCTCGGGAGGAAAGCGCACATGCATGCCCCTACTCGAGATGAGGCCTAACTCCCCTGGGGAGACTCCAGAAGTACCCTAAGATCCATGTCGTCACTGGATAGGAATCCTCAGCTTCCGGCCCCGACTCCACACAAGGTCTTAGGTCCTGGCATCGAAGGGAAAGGAATCCCGAGAGGCCCTCTAGCAACTCGCATGGGGACTGGCCTTTCCTGAGGTCACCTGAGTGGATCCCTGAGGTTCCCGTCGTAACTCGAGAACACCTGCCGCAACTCGAGAAAATCCAGGAGGTTCTCCCCTCCAGGCGAGATGAGGCCCATTTCCGCTGAGGCGTCTCGAGGCTAATCACACCTAAACTCTTGAACTTCGAAAGTGTCCTTCACAGCCTAGCTGCAACTCAAGAAGTTTCCCGACATACCCGTCTCCACTCGAGAGGAAGCACGAGGGTCCCGCCCACATCGAGAGGAACCCCGTTCCCGCCTCGTAGCTCGAGATGACGGATCCTGTCCCTGCATCGTCTGGAGAGAATTCCCATCGTTCCCGTCGCATCTCAAGAGGACGCGCTCTCAACAGGATAGGCCAGAGGAACTCCAGGGTCTTGCCACCATTCCAAGAGTCCCCCAGATGTCGCAGTCCATTCCAGAGGAACCTCTTTTCCCTGCACTGGCTCGTCTTTCACGCTGAGGATTGACTGACACCACGGTTGCACGTGGCACAGCCCTGTGGGAAATCCTCCTGGGAAAGCCTCGAGGGAGAGCCACAGATCCCTTGATCCACGTGACGGGAAGCGTGACACTGCTGATACAGCTCGGGAGGAAAGCGCACGTACATGCCCCCACTCGTGATGAGGCCTGACTCCCCTGGGGAGACTACAGTAGTAGCCCAAGATCCATGTCCACACTGGAGAGGAAACCTCAGCTTCCGGCCCCGACTCCGCACAAGGTCTTAGACCCCGGCCTCGACAGGTGGGGAATTCTTAGAGGCCCCGTAGCAACTCGCCTGGGGATTGGCCTTGCTGACGCCACTGAAGCGGGTCCCTGAGGTCCCCGTCGTAACTCGAGAACACCTGCCGCAACTCGAGAAAATCCAGGAGGTTCTCCCCTCCAGGCGAGATGAGGCCCTTTTCCGCTGAGGCGTCTGGAGGCTAATCACACCTAAACTCTGGAACTTCGACAGGGTCCTTCACACTCTTGCTGCAACTCATGAAGTTTCCCGACATACCCGTCTCCACTCGAGAGGAAGCACGAGGGTCCCGCCCACATCCAGAGGATCCCCGTTTCCACCTCGTAGGTAAAGATGAGGGATCCTTTCCCTGCTTCGTTGGGAAAGAATTCCCGGCATTCCCATCGCATCTGAAGAGGAGGCCCTCTCAACAGGAAAGGCAAGAGGAACTCCAGTGTCGTGCCACCATTCCAAGAGTCCCCTAGATGTCTCAGTCCATTCCAGAGGAACCTCTTTTCCCTTCACAAGCTCGTATCTCACGCTGAGGGTCGACTCACACCCCGGTGGCACATGGCACATCCCTGTGGGAAATCCTCGTGGGAAAGCCTCGAAGGAAAGCCACAGATCCCTTGATCCACGTGACGGGAAGCGTGACACTGTTGCGACAGCTCGGGAGGAAAGCGCACGTGCATGCCCCCCTGGGAAAGAGGCCTAACTCCCCTGGGGAGACTCCAGAAGAACCCCAAGGTCCATGTCAGCACTGGAGAGGAAGCCTCAGGTTTCGGCCCCGATTCCACACAAGGTCTTAGGCCCCGACATCGACGGGAGAGGAATCCCGAAATGCCCCCTAGCAACTCGCATGGGGACTGGCCTCTTCTGAGGACACCTTAGCGGGTCCCTGACGTCCCCGTCGTAACTCGAGAACACCTGCCGCAACTCGAGAAAATGCAGGAGGTTCTCCCCTCCAGGCGAGATGCGGCCATTTCTGCTGAGGCGTCTCGAGGCTAATCACACCTAACCTCTGGAACTTCGAAAGGGTCCTTCACACCCTTGCTGCAACTCAAGAAATTCCCCGACATACCTGTCTCCACTCGAGACGAAACACGAGGGTCCCGCCCACATCCAGAGGAGCCCCGTTTCCGCCTCGTAGCTCGAGATGAGGGATTCATTCCCTGATTCGTCGGGAAAGAATTCCCGGCGTTCCCATCGCATCTCAAGAGGAGGCGCTCTCAACAGGAAAGGAGAGAGGAACTCCAGGTTCTGGTCACCACTCCAAGAGTCCCACAGATGTCTCAGTCCATTCCAGAGGAAACTCTGTTCCCTGCACTGGCTCGTCTTTCACGTCGAGGATGGACTCACACCACGGTGGCACGTGGCACAGCCCTGTGGGAAATCCTCGTGGGAAAGCCTCGAGGGAAAGCCACAGATCCTTTGATCCACGAGACGGGAAGCGTAACACTGCTGCTCCAGATCGGGAGGAAAGCGCACGTGCGTGCCCCCACTGGGAATGAGGACTGACTCCCCTGGGGAGACTCCAGAAGCACCCCAAGATCCATGTCAACACTGGAGAGGAATCCTCAGGTTTCGGCACCGATTCCACAGCAGGTCTTAGCCCCGGCATCGACGGGAGAGGTATCCCGAAATGCCCCCTAGCAACTCGAACGGGGAGTGGCCTCTTCTGAGGCCACCAGAGCGGGTCCCTGAGGTCCCCGTCGTAACTCGAGAACACCTACCGCAACTCGAGAAAATCCAGAAGGTTCTCCCCTCCAGGCGAGATGTGGCCCATTTCCTCTGAGGCGTCTCTAGGCTAATCACACCTAACCTCTGGAACGTCGAAAGGGTCCTTCACACCCTTGGTGCAAATCAGGAAGTTCCCCGAAATAGCCATATCCACTCGAGAGTAAGGACGAGGGTCCCGCCCACATCCAGAGGAGCCCCGTTTCCGCCTCGTACCTCGAGATGAGCGATCCTTTCCCTGCTTCGTCGGGAAAGAATTCCCAGCGTTACCTTCGCATCTCAAGAGGAAGCGCTCTCAACAGGAAAGGCCAAAGGAACTCCAGGGTCGTGCCACCATTCCAAGAGTCCCCCAGATGTCTCAGTCGATTTCAGAGGAACCTCTTTTCCCTTCACTGTCTCGTCTTACACACCGAGGATCGACTTACACCACGGTGGCACGTTGCACAGCATATGGGAAAGCCTCATGGGAAAGCCTCGACGGAAAGCCACAGATCCCTTGATACACGTGACGGGAAACGTGACACTGCTGCTACAGCTCGGGAGTAGAGCGAACGTGCATGCCCCCATTCGTGACGAGGACTGACTCCCCTGGGGAGACTCCAGAAGTACCCCCAAGATCCATGTCGGCACTGGAGAGGAATCCTCAGATTTCGGCCTCGACTCCACACAAGGTCTTAGGCCCCGGCATCGTCCGGAGAGGAATCCCGAGATGTCCCCCAGCAACTCGCTTGGTGATTGGCCTTTCCTGAGGCCACCAGAGCGGGTCCCTGAGGTCCCCTACGTAAGTCGAGAACACCTGCCGCAACCTGAGAAAATCCAGGAGGTTCTCCCCACCAGGAGAGATGAGGCCCATTTCCGCTGAGGCGCCTCGAGGCTAATCCCACCTCACCTCTGGAACTTCGAAAGGGTCCTTTACACGTTTGCAACTCAAGAAGTTCCCCGACATACCGGTCTCCACTCGAGAGGAAGCACGAGGGTCCCGCCCACGTGAAGAGTAGCCCCGTGTCCGCCTCGTAGATCGAGATGAGGGATCCTTTCCCTGCTTCGTCAGGAAAGAATTCCCAGCGTTAACGTCGCATCTCAAGAGGAGGCGCTCTCAACAGGAAAGGCGAGAGGAACTCCAGGGTCGTACCCACCATTCCAAGAGTCCCCGAGGTGTCTCAGTCCATTCCAGAGGAACCTCTATTCCCTGCACTGGCTCGTCCTTCACGCCAAGGATCGACTCACACCACGGTTGCACTTGGAACAGCCCTGTGGGAAAGCCTCGTGGAACGCCTCGATGGAAAGCAACAGATCCCTTGATCCACGTGATGGGAAGTGTGACACTGCTGCTGCAGCTCGGGAGGAAATCGCACGTCCATGCCCCCACTCGAGACGAGGACTGACTCCCCTGGGGAGACTCCAGAAATACCCCAAGGTCCATGTCAGCACCGGACAGGAATTCTCAGTTTCCGGCCCCGACTTCACAGAAGGTCTTAGGCCCCGGGATCGAAGGGAGAGGAATCCCGAAATGCCACCTTGGAACTCGCATGGGGACTGGCCTCTCCTGAGGCCACCAGAGCGGGTCCCTGAGGTCCCCGTCGTAACTCGAGAACACCTGCCGCAACTCGTGAAAATCCGGGATGTTCTCCCCTCCAGGCGAGATGAGGCCCATTTCCGCTGAGGCGTCTCGAGGCTAATCAGACCTTACATCTGGAACTTCGAAAGGGTCCTTCACACCCTTGCTGCAACTCAAGAAGTTCCCCGACATACCCGTCTCCCCTCGAGAGGAAGCACGAGGGTCCCGCCCACATCCAGAGGAGCCCCGTTTTCGCCTCGTAGCTCGAGATGAGGGACCCGGTCCCTGCTTCGTCAGGAAAGAATGCCCTTCTTTCCCGACGCATCTCAAGAGGAGGCGCTCTCAACAGGAAAGGCGAGAGGAACTCCAGGTTCGTGTAAGCATTCCAAGAGTCCCCCAGATGTCTCAGCCCATTCCAAAGGAACCTCTATTCCCTGCACTGGCTCGTCCTTCACGCCAAGGATCGACTCACACCACGGTTGCACTTGGAACAGCCCTGTGGGAAAGCCTCGTGGAACGCCTCGATGGAAAGCAACAGATCCCTTGATCCACGTGATGGGAAGTGTGACACTGCTGCTGCAGCTCGGGAGGAAAGCGCACATGCATGCCCCTACTCGAGATGAGGCCTAACTCCCCTGGGGAGACTCCAGAAGTACCCTAAGATCCATGTCGTCACTGGATAGGAATCCTCAGCTTCCGGCCCCGACTCCACACAAGGTCTTAGGTCCTGGCATCGAAGGGAAAGGAATCCCGAGAGGCCCTCTAGCAACTCGCATGGGGACTGGCCTTTCCTGAGGTCACCTGAGTGGATCCCTGAGGTTCCCGTCGTAACTCGAGAACACCTGCCGCAACTCGAGAAAATCCAGGAGGTTCTCCCCTCCAGGCGAGATGAGGCCCATTTCCGCTGAGGCGTCTCGAGGCTAATCACACCTAAACTCTTGAACTTCGAAAGTGTCCTTCACAGCCTAGCTGCAACTCAAGAAGTTTCCCGACATACCCGTCTCCACTCGAGAGGAAGCACGAGGGTCCCGCCCACATCGAGAGGAACCCCGTTCCCGCCTCGTAGCTCGAGATGACGGATCCTGTCCCTGCATCGTCTGGAGAGAATTCCCATCGTTCCCGTCGCATCTCAAGAGGACGCGCTCTCAACAGGATAGGCCAGAGGAACTCCAGGGTCTTGCCACCATTCCAAGAGTCCCCCAGATGTCGCAGTCCATTCCAGAGGAACCTCTTTTCCCTGCACTGGCTCGTCTTTCACGCTGAGGATTGACTGACACCACGGTTGCACGTGGCACAGCCCTGTGGGAAATCCTCCTGGGAAAGCCTCGAGGGAGAGCCACAGATCCCTTGATCCACGTGACGGGAAGCGTGACACTGCTGATACAGCTCGGGAGGAAAGCGCACGTACATGCCCCCACTCGTGATGAGGCCTGACTCCCCTGGGGAGACTACAGTAGTAGCCCAAGATCCATGTCCGCACTGGAGAGGAAACCTCAGCTTCCGGCCCCGACTCCGCACAAGGTCTTAGACCCCGGCCTCGACAGGTGGGGAATTCTTAGAGGCCCCGTAGCAACTCGCCTGGGGATTGGCCTTGCTGACGCCACTGAAGCGGGTCCCTGAGGTCCCCGTCGTAACTCGAGAACACCTGCCGCAACTCGAGAAAATCCAGGAGGTTCTCCCCTCCAGGCGAGATGAGGCCCTTTTCCGCTGAGGCGTCTGGAGGCTAATCACACCTAAACTCTGGAACTTCGACAGGGTCCTTCACACTCTTGCTGCAACTCATGAAGTTTCCCGACATACCCGTCTCCACTCGAGAGGAAGCACGAGGGTCCCGCCCACATCCAGAGGATCCCCGTTTCCACCTCGTAGGTAAAGATGAGGGATCCTTTCCCTGCTTCGTTGGGAAAGAATTCCCGGCATTCCCATCGCATCTGAAGAGGAGGCCCTCTCAACAGGAAAGGCAAGAGGAACTCCAGTGTCGTGCCACCATTCCAAGAGTCCCCTAGATGTCTCAGTCCATTCCAGAGGAACCTCTTTTCCCTTCACAAGCTCGTATCTCACGCTGAGGGTCGACTCACACCCCGGTGGCACATGGCACATCCCTGTGGGAAATCCTCGTGGGAAAGCCTCGAAGGAAAGCCACAGATCCCTTGATCCACGTGACGGGAAGCGTGACACTGTTGCGACAGCTCGGGAGGAAAGCGCACGTGCATGCCCCCCTGGGAAAGAGGCCTAACTCCCCTGGGGAGACTCCAGAAGAACCCCAAGGTCCATGTCAGCACTGGAGAGGAAGCCTCAGGTTTCGGCCCCGATTCCACACAAGGTCTTAGGCCCCGACATCGACGGGAGAGGAATCCCGAAATGCCCCCTAGCAACTCGCATGGGGACTGGCCTCTTCTGAGGACACCTTAGCGGGTCCCTGACGTCCCCGTCGTAACTCGAGAACACCTGCCGCAACTCGAGAAAATGCAGGAGGTTCTCCCCTCCAGGCGAGATGCGGCCATTTCTGCTGAGGCGTCTCGAGGCTAATCACACCTAACCTCTGGAACTTCGAAAGGGTCCTTCACACCCTTGCTGCAACTCAAGAAATTCCCCGACATACCTGTCTCCACTCGAGACGAAACACGAGGGTCCCGCCCACATCCAGAGGAGCCCCGTTTCCGCCTCGTAGCTCGAGATGAGGGATTCATTCCCTGATTCGTCGGGAAAGAATTCCCGGCGTTCCCATCGCATCTCAAGAGGAGGCGCTCTCAACAGGAAAGGAGAGAGGAACTCCAGGTTCTGGTCACCACTCCAAGAGTCCCACAGATGTCTCAGTCCATTCCAGAGGAAACTCTGTTCCCTGCACTGGCTCGTCTTTCACGTCGAGGATGGACTCACACCACGGTGGCACGTGGCACAGCCCTGTGGGAAATCCTCGTGGGAAAGCCTCGAGGGAAAGCCACAGATCCTTTGATCCACGAGACGGGAAGCGTAACACTGCTGCTCCAGATCGGGAGGAAAGCGCACGTGCGTGCCCCCACTGGGAATGAGGACTGACTCCCCTGGGGAGACTCCAGAAGCACCCCAAGATCCATGTCAACACTGGAGAGGAATCCTCAGGTTTCGGCACCGATTCCACAGCAGGTCTTAGCCCCGGCATCGACGGGAGAGGTATCCCGAAATGCCCCCTAGCAACTCGAACGGGGAGTGGCCTCTTCTGAGGCCACCAGAGCGGGTCCCTGAGGTCCCCGTCGTAACTCGAGAACACCTACCGCAACTCGAGAAAATCCAGAAGGTTCTCCCCTCCAGGCGAGATGTGGCCCATTTCCTCTGAGGCGTCTCTAGGCTAATCACACCTAACCTCTGGAACGTCGAAAGGGTCCTTCACACCCTTGGTGCAAATCAGGAAGTTCCCCGAAATAGCCATATCCACTCGAGAGGAAGGACGAGGGTCCCGCCCACATCCAGAGGAGCCCCGTTTCCGCCTCGTACCTCGAGATGAGCGATCCTTTCCCTGCTTCGTCGGGAAAGAATTCCCAGCGTTACCTTCGCATCTCAAGAGGAAGCGCTCTCAACAGGAAAGGCCAAAGGAACTCCAGGGTCGTGCCACCATTCCAAGAGTCCCCCAGATGTCTCAGTCGATTTCAGAGGAACCTCTTTTCCCTTCACTGTCTCGTCTTACACACCGAGGATCGACTTACACCACGGTGGCACGTTGCACAGCATATGGGAAAGCCTCATGGGAAAGCCTCGACGGAAAGCCACAGATCCCTTGATACACGTGACGGGAAACGTGACACTGCTGCTACAGCTCGGGAGTAGAGCGAACGTGCATGCCCCCATTCGTGACGAGGACTGACTCCCCTGGGGAGACTCCAGAAGTACCCCCAAGATCCATGTCGGCACTGGAGAGGAATCCTCAGATTTCGGCCTCGACTCCACACAAGGTCTTAGGCCCCGGCATCGTCCGGAGAGGAATCCCGAGATGTCCCCCAGCAACTCGCTTGGTGATTGGCCTTTCCTGAGGCCACCAGAGCGGGTCCCTGAGGTCCCCTACGTAAGTCGAGAACACCTGCCGCAACCTGAGAAAATCCAGGAGGTTCTCCCCACCAGGAGAGATGAGGCCCATTTCCGCTGAGGCGCCTCGAGGCTAATCCCACCTCACCTCTGGAACTTCGAAAGGGTCCTTTACACGTTTGCAACTCAAGAAGTTCCCCGACATACCGGTCTCCACTCGAGAGGAAGCACGAGGGTCCCGCCCACATGAAGAGTAGCCCCGTGTCCGCCTCGTAGATCGAGATGAGGGATCCTTTCCCTGCTTCGTCAGGAAAGAATTCCCAGCGTTAACGTCGCATCTCAAGAGGAGGCGCTCTCAACAGGAAAGGCGAGAGGAACTCCAGGGTCGTACCCACCATTCCAAGAGTCCCCGAGGTGTCTCAGTCCATTCCAGAGGAACCTCTTTTCCCTTCCCTGGCTCGTCTTTCACGCCGAGGATCGAATCACAACACGGTGGCACGTTGCAGAGCCCTGTGGGAAACCCTCGTGGGAAAGCATCGACGGAAAGCCACAGATCGCTTGATCCACGTGACGGGAGGCGTGACAATGCTGCTATAGCTCGGGAGGAAAGCGCACGTCCATGCCCCCACTCGAGACGAGGACTGACTCCCCTGGGGAGACTCCAGAAATACCCCAAGGTCCATGTCAGCACCGGACAGGAATTCTCAGTTTCCGGCCCCGACTTCACAGAAGGTCTTAGGCCCCGGGATCGAAGGGAGAGGAATCCCGAAATGCCACCTTGGAACTCGCCTGGGGACTGGCCTCTCCTGAGGCCACCAGAGCGGGTCCCTGAGGTCCCCGTCGTAACTCGAGAACACCTGCCGCAACTCGTGAAAATCCGGGATGTTCTCCCCTCCAGGCGAGATGAGGCCCATTTCCGCTGAGGTGTCTCGAGGCTAATCAGACCTTACATCTGGAACTTCGAAAGGGTCCTTCACACCCTTGCTGCAACTCAAGAAGTTCCCCGACATACCCGTCTCCCCTCGAGAGGAAGCACGAGGGTCCCGCCCACATCCAGAGGAGCCCCGTTTTCGCCTCGTAGCTCGAGATGAGGGACCCGGTCCCTGCTTCGTCAGGAAAGAATGCCCTTCTTTCCCGACGCATCTCAAGAGGAGGCGCTCTCAACAGGAAAGGCGAGAGGAACTCCAGGTTCGTGTAAGCATTCCAAGAGTCCCCCAGATGTCTCAGCCCATTCCAAAGGAACCTCTATTCCCTGCACTGGCTCGTCCTTCACGCCAAGGATCGACTCACACCACGGTTGCACTTGGAACAGCCCTGTGGGAAAGCCTCGTGGAACGCCTCGATGGAAAGCAACAGATCCCTTGATCCACGTGATGGGAAGTGTGACACTGCTGCTGCAGCTCGGGAGGAAAGCGCACATGCATGCCCCTACTCGAGATGAGGCCTAACTCCCCTGGGGAGACTCCAGAAGTACCCTAAGATCCATGTCGTCACTGGATAGGAATCCTCAGCTTCCGGCCCCGACTCCACACAAGGTCTTAGGTCCTGGCATCGAAGGGAAAGGAATCCCGAGAGGCCCTCTAGCAACTCGCATGGGGACTGGCCTTTCCTGAGGTCACCTGAGTGGATCCCTGAGGTTCCCGTCGTAACTCGAGAACACCTGCCGCAACTCGAGAAAATCCAGGAGGTTCTCCCCTCCAGGCGAGATGAGGCCCATTTCCGCTGAGGCGTCTCGAGGCTAATCACACCTAAACTCTTGAACTTCGAAAGTGTCCTTCACAGCCTAGCTGCAACTCAAGAAGTTTCCCGACATACCCGTCTCCACTCGAGAGGAAGCACGAGGGTCCCGCCCACATCGAGAGGAACCCCGTTCCCGCCTCGTAGCTCGAGATGACGGATCCTGTCCCTGCATCGTCTGGAGAGAATTCCCATCGTTCCCGTCGCATCTCAAGAGGACGCGCTCTCAACAGGATAGGCCAGAGGAACTCCAGGGTCTTGCCACCATTCCAAGAGTCCCCCAGATGTCGCAGTCCATTCCAGAGGAACCTCTTTTCCCTGCACTGGCTCGTCTTTCACGCTGAGGATTGACTGACACCACGGTTGCACGTGGCACAGCCCTGTGGGAAATCCTCCTGGGAAAGCCTCGAGGGAGAGCCACAGATCCCTTGATCCACGTGACGGGAAGCGTGACACTGCTGATACAGCTCGGGAGGAAAGCGCACGTACATGCCCCCACTCGTGATGAGGCCTGACTCCCCTGGGGAGACTACAGTAGTAGCCCAAGATCCATGTCCGCACTGGAGAGGAAACCTCAGCTTCCGGCCCCGACTCCGCACAAGGTCTTAGACCCCGGCCTCGACAGGTGGGGAATTCTTAGAGGCCCCGTAGCAACTCGCCTGGGGATTGGCCTTGCTGACGCCACTGAAGCGGGTCCCTGAGGTCCCCGTCGTAACTCGAGAACACCTGCCGCAACTCGAGAAAATCCAGGAGGTTCTCCCCTCCAGGCGAGATGAGGCCCTTTTCCGCTGAGGCGTCTGGAGGCTAATCACACCTAAACTCTGGAACTTCGACAGGGTCCTTCACACTCTTGCTGCAACTCATGAAGTTTCCCGACATACCCGTCTCCACTCGAGAGGAAGCACGAGGGTCCCGCCCACATCCAGAGGATCCCCGTTTCCACCTCGTAGGTAAAGATGAGGGATCCTTTCCCTGCTTCGTTGGGAAAGAATTCCCGGCATTCCCATCGCATCTGAAGAGGAGGCCCTCTCAACAGGAAAGGCAAGAGGAACTCCAGTGTCGTGCCACCATTCCAAGAGTCCCCTAGATGTCTCAGTCCATTCCAGAGGAACCTCTTTTCCCTTCACAAGCTCGTATCTCACGCTGAGGGTCGACTCACACCCCGGTGGCACATGGCACATCCCTGTGGGAAATCCTCGTGGGAAAGCCTCGAAGGAAAGCCACAGATCCCTTGATCCACGTGACGGGAAGCGTGACACTGTTGCGACAGCTCGGGAGGAAAGCGCACGTGCATGCCCCCCTGGGAAAGAGGCCTAACTCCCCTGGGGAGACTCCAGAAGAACCCCAAGGTCCATGTCAGCACTGGAGAGGAAGCCTCAGGTTTCGGCCCCGATTCCACACAAGGTCTTAGGCCCCGACATCGACGGGAGAGGAATCCCGAAATGCCCCCTAGCAACTCGCATGGGGACTGGCCTCTTCTGAGGACACCTTAGCGGGTCCCTGACGTCCCCGTCGTAACTCGAGAACACCTGCCGCAACTCGAGAAAATGCAGGAGGTTCTCCCCTCCAGGCGAGATGCGGCCATTTCTGCTGAGGCGTCTCGAGGCTAATCACACCTAACCTCTGGAACTTCGAAAGGGTCCTTCACACCCTTGCTGCAACTCAAGAAATTCCCCGACATACCTGTCTCCACTCGAGACGAAACACGAGGGTCCCGCCCACATCCAGAGGAGCCCCGTTTCCGCCTCGTAGCTCGAGATGAGGGATTCATTCCCTGATTCGTCGGGAAAGAATTCCCGGCGTTCCCATCGCATCTCAAGAGGAGGCGCTCTCAACAGGAAAGGAGAGAGGAACTCCAGGTTCTGGTCACCACTCCAAGAGTCCCACAGATGTCTCAGTCCATTCCAGAGGAAACTCTGTTCCCTGCACTGGCTCGTCTTTCACGTCGAGGATGGACTCACACCACGGTGGCACGTGGCACAGCCCTGTGGGAAATCCTCGTGGGAAAGCCTCGAGGGAAAGCCACAGATCCTTTGATCCACGAGACGGGAAGCGTAACACTGCTGCTGCAGATCGGGAGGAAAGCGCACGTGCGTGCCCCCACTGGGAATGAGGACTGACTCCCCTGGGGAGACTCCAGAAGCACCCCAAGATCCATGTAAACACTGGAGAGGAATCCTCAGGTTTCGGCACCGATTCCACAGCAGGTCTTAGCCCCGGCATCGACGGGAGAGGTATCCCGAAATGCCCCCTAGCAACTCGAACGGGGAGTGGCCTCTTCTGAGGCCACCAGAGCGGGTCCCTGAGGTCCCCGTCGTAACTCGAGAACACCTACCGCAACTCGAGAAAATCCAGAAGGTTCTCCCCTCCAGGCGAGATGCGGCCCATTTCCTCTGAGGCGTCTCTAGGCTAATCACACCTAACCTCTGGAACGTCGAAAGGGTCCTTCACACCCTTGGTGCAAATCAGGAAGTTCCCCGAAATAGCCGTATCCACTCGAGAGGAAGGACGAGGGTCCCGCCCACATCCAGAGGAGCCCCGTTTCCGCCTCGTACCTCGAGATGAGCGATCCTTTCCCTGCTTCGTCGGGAAAGAATTCCCAGCGTTACCGTCGCATCTCAAGAGGAAGCGCTCTCAACAGGAAAGGCCAAAGGAACTCCAGGGTCGTGCCACCATTCCAAGAGTCCCCCAGATGTCTCAGTCGATTTCAGAGGAACCTCTTTTCCCTTCACTGTCTCGTCTTACACACCGAGGATCGACTTACACCATGGTGGCACGTTGCACAGCATATGGGAAAGCCTCGTGGGAAAGCCTCGACGGAAAGCCACAGATCCCTTGATACACGTGACGGGAAACGTGACACTGCTGCTACAGCTCGGGAGTAGAGCGAACGTGCATGCCCCCATTCGTGACGAGGACTGACTCCCCTGGGGAGACTCCAGAAGTACCCCCAAGATCCATGTCGGCACTGGAGAGGAATCCTCAGATTTCGGCCTCGACTCCACACAAGGTCTTAGGCCCCGGCATCGTCCGGAGAGGAATCCCGAGATGTCCCCCAGCAACTCGCTTGGTGATTGGCCTTTCCTGAGGCCACCAGAGCGGGTCCCTGAGGTCCCCTACGTAAGTCGAGAACACCTGCCGCAACCTGAGAAAATCCAGGAGGTTCTCCCCACCAGGAGAGATGAGGCCCATTTCCGCTGAGGCGCCTCGAGGCTAATCCCACCTCACCTCTGGAACTTCGAAAGGGTCCTTTACACGTTTGCAACTCAAGAAGTTCCCCGACATACCGGTCTCCACTCGAGAGGAAGCACGAGGGTCCCGCCCACATGAAGAGTAGCCCCGTGTCCGCCTCGTAGATCGAGATGAGGGATCCTTTCCCTGCTTCGTCAGGAAAGAATTCCCAGCGTTAACGTCGCATCTCAAGAGGAGGCGCTCTCAACAGGAAAGGCGAGAGGAACTCCAGGGTCGTACCCACCATTCCAAGAGTCCCCGAGGTGTCTCAGTCCATTCCAGAGGAACCTCTTTTCCCTTCCCTGGCTCGTCTTTCACGCCGAGGATCGAATCACAACACGGTGGCACGTTGCAGAGCCCTGTGGGAAACCCTCGTGGGAAAGCATCGACGGAAAGCCACAGATCGCTTGATCCACGTGACGGGAGGCGTGACAATGCTGCTATAGCTCGGGAGGAAAGCGCACGTCCATGCCCCCACTCGAGACGAGGACTGACTCCCCTGGGGAGACTCCAGAAATACCCCAAGGTCCATGTCAGCACCGGACAGGAATTCTCAGTTTCCGGCCCCGACTTCACAGAAGGTCTTAGGCCCCGGGATCGAAGGGAGAGGAATCCCGAAATGCCACCTTGGAACTCGCCTGGGGACTGGCCTCTCCTGAGGCCACCAGAGCGGGTCCCTGAGGTCCCCGTCGTAACTCGAGAACACCTGCCGCAACTCGTGAAAATCCGGGATGTTCTCCCCTCCAGGCGAGATGAGGCCCATTTCCGCTGAGGCGTCTCGAGGCTAATCAGACCTTACATCTGGAACTTCGAAAGGGTCCTTCACACCCTTGCTGCAACTCAAGAAGTTCCCCGACATACCCGTCTCCCCTCGAGAGGAAGCACGAGGGTCCCGCCCACATCCAGAGGAGCCCCGTTTTCGCCTCGTAGCTCGAGATGAGGGACCCGGTCCCTGCTTCGTCAGGAAAGAATGCCCTTCTTTCCCGACGCATCTCAAGAGGAGGCGCTCTCAACAGGAAAGGCGAGAGGAACTCCAGGTTCGTGTAAGCATTCCAAGAGTCCCCCAGATGTCTCAGCCCATTCCAAAGGAACCTCTATTCCCTGCACTGGCTCGTCCTTCACGCCAAGGATCGACTCACACCACGGTTGCACTTGGAACAGCCCTGTGGGAAAGCCTCGTGGAACGCCTCGATGGAAAGCAACAGATCCCTTGATCCACGTGATGGGAAGTGTGACACTGCTGCTGCAGCTCGGGAGGAAAGCGCACATGCATGCCCCTACTCGAGATGAGGCCTAACTCCCCTGGGGAGACTCCAGAAGTACCCTAAGATCCATGTCGTCACTGGATAGGAATCCTCAGCTTCCGGCCCCGACTCCACACAAGGTCTTAGGTCCTGGCATCGAAGGGAAAGGAATCCCGAGAGGCCCTCTAGCAACTCGCATGGGGACTGGCCTTTCCTGAGGTCACCTGAGTGGATCCCTGAGGTTCCCGTCGTAACTCGAGAACACCTGCCGCAACTCGAGAAAATCCAGGAGGTTCTCCCCTCCAGGCGAGATGAGGCCCATTTCCGCTGAGGCGTCTCGAGGCTAATCACACCTAAACTCTTGAACTTCGAAAGTGTCCTTCACAGCCTAGCTGCAACTCAAGAAGTTTCCCGACATACCCGTCTCCACTCGAGAGGAAGCACGAGGGTCCCGCCCACATCGAGAGGAACCCCGTTCCCGCCTCGTAGCTCGAGATGACGGATCCTGTCCCTGCATCGTCTGGAGAGAATTCCCATCGTTCCCGTCGCATCTCAAGAGGACGCGCTCTCAACAGGATAGGCCAGAGGAACTCCAGGGTCTTGCCACCATTCCAAGAGTCCCCCAGATGTCGCAGTCCATTCCAGAGGAACCTCTTTTCCCTGCACTGGCTCGTCTTTCACGCTGAGGATTGACTGACACCACGGTTGCACGTGGCACAGCCCTGTGGGAAATCCTCCTGGGAAAGCCTCGAGGGAGAGCCACAGATCCCTTGATCCACGTGACGGGAAGCGTGACACTGCTGATACAGCTCGGGAGGAAAGCGCACGTACATGCCCCCACTCGTGATGAGGCCTGACTCCCCTGGGGAGACTACAGTAGTAGCCCAAGATCCATGTCCGCACTGGAGAGGAAACCTCAGCTTCCGGCCCCGACTCCGCACAAGGTCTTAGACCCCGGCCTCGACAGGTGGGGAATTCTTAGAGGCCCCGTAGCAACTCGCCTGGGGATTGGCCTTGCTGACGCCACTGAAGCGGGTCCCTGAGGTCCCCGTCGTAACTCGAGAACACCTGCCGCAACTCGAGAAAATCCAGGAGGTTCTCCCCTCCAGGCGAGATGAGGCCCTTTTCCGCTGAGGCGTCTGGAGGCTAATCACACCTAAACTCTGGAACTTCGACAGGGTCCTTCACACTCTTGCTGCAACTCATGAAGTTTCCCGACATACCCGTCTCCACTCGAGAGGAAGCACGAGGGTCCCGCCCACATCCAGAGGATCCCCGTTTCCACCTCGTAGGTAAAGATGAGGGATCCTTTCCCTGCTTCGTTGGGAAAGAATTCCCGGCATTCCCATCGCATCTGAAGAGGAGGCCCTCTCAACAGGAAAGGCAAGAGGAACTCCAGTGTCGTGCCACCATTCCAAGAGTCCCCTAGATGTCTCAGTCCATTCCAGAGGAACCTCTTTTCCCTTCACAAGCTCGTATCTCACGCTGAGGGTCGACTCACACCCCGGTGGCACATGGCACATCCCTGTGGGAAATCCTCGTGGGAAAGCCTCGAAGGAAAGCCACAGATCCCTTGATCCACGTGACGGGAAGCGTGACACTGTTGCGACAGCTCGGGAGGAAAGCGCACGTGCATGCCCCCCTGGGAAAGAGGCCTAACTCCCCTGGGGAGACTCCAGAAGAACCCCAAGGTCCATGTCAGCACTGGAGAGGAAGCCTCAGGTTTCGGCCCCGATTCCACACAAGGTCTTAGGCCCCGACATCGACGGGAGAGGAATCCCGAAATGCCCCCTAGCAACTCGCATGGGGACTGGCCTCTTCTGAGGACACCTTAGCGGGTCCCTGACGTCCCCGTCGTAACTCGAGAACACCTGCCGCAACTCGAGAAAATGCAGGAGGTTCTCCCCTCCAGGCGAGATGCGGCCATTTCTGCTGAGGCGTCTCGAGGCTAATCACACCTAACCTCTGGAACTTCGAAAGGGTCCTTCACACCCTTGCTGCAACTCAAGAAATTCCCCGACATACCTGTCTCCACTCGAGACGAAACACGAGGGTCCCGCCCACATCCAGAGGAGCCCCGTTTCCGCCTCGTAGCTCGAGATGAGGGATTCATTCCCTGATTCGTCGGGAAAGAATTCCCGGCGTTCCCATCGCATCTCAAGAGGAGGCGCTCTCAACAGGAAAGGAGAGAGGAACTCCAGGTTCTGGTCACCACTCCAAGAGTCCCACAGATGTCTCAGTCCATTCCAGAGGAAACTCTGTTCCCTGCACTGGCTCGTCTTTCACGTCGAGGATGGACTCACACCACGGTGGCACGTGGCACAGCCCTGTGGGAAATCCTCGTGGGAAAGCCTCGAGGGAAAGCCACAGATCCTTTGATCCACGAGACGGGAAGCGTAACACTGCTGCTCCAGATCGGGAGGAAAGCGCACGTGCATGCCCCCACTGGGAATGAGGACTGACTCCCCTGGGGAGACTCCAGAAGCACCCCAAGATCCATGTCAACACTGGAGAGGAATCCTCAGGTTTCGGCACCGATTCCACAGCAGGTCTTAGCCCCGGCATCGACGGGAGAGGTATCCCGAAATGCCCCCTAGCAACTCGAACGGGGAGTGGCCTCTTCTGAGGCCACCAGAGCGGGTCCCTGAGGTCCCCGTCGTAACTCGAGAACACCTACCGCAACTCGAGAAAATCCAGAAGGTTCTCCCCTCCAGGCGAGATGCGGCCCATTTCCTCTGAGGCGTCTCTAGGCTAATCACACCTAACCTCTGGAACGTCGAAAGGGTCCTTCACACCCTTGGTGCAAATCAGGAAGTTCCCCGAAATAGCCGTATCCACTCGAGAGGAAGGACGAGGGTCCCGCCCACATCCAGAGGAGCCCCGTTTCCACCTCATACCTCGAGATGAGCGATCCTTTCCCTGCTTCGTCGGGAAAGAATTCCCAGCGTTACCGTCGCATCTCAAGAGGAAGCGCTCTCAACAGGAAAGGCCAAAGGAACTCCAGGGTCGTGCCACCATTCCAAGAGTCCCCCAGATGTCTCAGTCGATTTCAGAGGAACCTCTTTTCCCTTCACTGTCTCGTCTTACACACCGAGGATCGACTTACACCATGGTGGCACGTTGCACAGCATATGGGAAAGCCTCGTGGGAAAGCCTCGACGGAAAGCCACAGATCCCTTGATACACGTGACGGGAAACGTGACACTGCTGCTACAGCTCGGGAGTAGAGCGAACGTGCATGCCCCCATTCGTGACGAGGACTGACTCCCCTGGGGAGACTCCAGAAGTACCCCCAAGATCCATGTCGGCACTGGAGAGGAATCCTCAGATTTCGGCCTCGACTCCACACAAGGTCTTAGGCCCCGGCATCGTCCGGAGAGGAATCCCGAGATGTCCCCCAGCAACTCGCTTGGTGATTGGCCTTTCCTGAGGCCACCAGAGCGGGTCCCTGAGGTCCCCTACGTAAGTCGAGAACACCTGCCGCAACCTGAGAAAATCCAGGAGGTTCTCCCCACCAGGAGAGATGAGGCCCATTTCCGCTGAGGCGCCTCGAGGCTAATCCCACCTCACCTCTGGAACTTCGAAAGGGTCCTTTACACGTTTGCAACTCAAGAAGTTCCCCGACATACCGGTCTCCACTCGAGAGGAAGCACGAGGGTCCCGCCCACATGAAGAGTAGCCCCGTGTCCGCCTCGTAGATCGAGATGAGGGATCCTTTCCCTGCTTCGTCAGGAAAGAATTCCCAGCGTTAACGTCGCATCTCAAGAGGAGGCGCTCTCAACAGGAAAGGCGAGAGGAACTCCAGGGTCGTACCCACCATTCCAAGAGTCCCCGAGGTGTCTCAGTCCATTCCAGAGGAACCTCTTTTCCCTTCCCTGGCTCGTCTTTCACGCCGAGGATCGAATCACAACACGGTGGCACGTTGCAGAGCCCTGTGGGAAACCCTCGTGGGAAAGCATCGACGGAAAGCCACAGATCGCTTGATCCACGTGACGGGAGGCGTGACAATGCTGCTATAGCTCGGGAGGAAAGCGCACGTCCATGCCCCCACTCGAGACGAGGACTGACTCCCCTGGGGAGACTCCAGAAATACCCCAAGGTCCATGTCAGCACCGGACAGGAATTCTCAGTTTCCGGCCCCGACTTCACAGAAGGTCTTAGGCCCCGGGATCGAAGGGAGAGGAATCCCGAAATGCCACCTTGGAACTCGCCTGGGGACTGGCCTCTCCTGAGGCCACCAGAGCGGGTCCCTGAGGTCCCCGTCGTAACTCGAGAACACCTGCCGCAACTCGTGAAAATCCGGGATGTTCTCCCCTCCAGGCGAGATGAGGCCCATTTCCGCTGAGGCGTCTCGAGGCTAATCAGACCTTACATCTGGAACTTCGAAAGGGTCCTTCACACCCTTGCTGCAACTCAAGAAGTTCCCCGACATACCCGTCTCCCCTCGAGAGGAAGCACGAGGGTCCCGCCCACATCCAGAGGAGCCCCGTTTTCGCCTCGTAGCTCGAGATGAGGGACCCGGTCCCTGCTTCGTCAGGAAAGAATGCCCTTCTTTCCCGACGCATCTCAAGAGGAGGCGCTCTCAACAGGAAAGGCGAGAGGAACTCCAGGTTCGTGTAAGCATTCCAAGAGTCCCCCAGATGTCTCAGCCCATTCCAAAGGAACCTCTATTCCCTGCACTGGCTCGTCCTTCACGCCAAGGATCGACTCACACCACGGTTGCACTTGGAACAGCCCTGTGGGAAAGCCTCGTGGAACGCCTCGATGGAAAGCAACAGATCCCTTGATCCACGTGATGGGAAGTGTGACACTGCTGCTGCAGCTCGGGAGGAAAGCGCACATGCATGCCCCTACTCGAGATGAGGCCTAACTCCCCTGGGGAGACTCCAGAAGTACCCTAAGATCCATGTCGTCACTGGATAGGAATCCTCAGCTTCCGGCCCCGACTCCACACAAGGTCTTAGGTCCTGGCATCGAAGGGAAAGGAATCCCGAGAGGCCCTCTAGCAACTCGCATGGGGACTGGCCTTTCCTGAGGTCACCTGAGTGGATCCCTGAGGTTCCCGTCGTAACTCGAGAACACCTGCCGCAACTCGAGAAAATCCAGGAGGTTCTCCCCTCCAGGCGAGATGAGGCCCATTTCCGCTGAGGCGTCTCGAGGCTAATCACACCTAAACTCTTGAACTTCGAAAGTGTCCTTCACAGCCTAGCTGCAACTCAAGAAGTTTCCCGACATACCCGTCTCCACTCGAGAGGAAGCACGAGGGTCCCGCCCACATCGAGAGGAACCCCGTTCCCGCCTCGTAGCTCGAGATGACGGATCCTGTCCCTGCATCGTCTGGAGAGAATTCCCATCGTTCCCGTCGCATCTCAAGAGGACGCGCTCTCAACAGGATAGGCCAGAGGAACTCCAGGGTCTTGCCACCATTCCAAGAGTCCCCCAGATGTCGCAGTCCATTCCAGAGGAACCTCTTTTCCCTGCACTGGCTCGTCTTTCACGCTGAGGATTGACTGACACCACGGTTGCACGTGGCACAGCCCTGTGGGAAATCCTCCTGGGAAAGCCTCGAGGGAGAGCCACAGATCCCTTGATCCACGTGACGGGAAGCGTGACACTGCTGATACAGCTCGGGAGGAAAGCGCACGTACATGCCCCCACTCGTGATGAGGCCTGACTCCCCTGGGGAGACTACAGTAGTAGCCCAAGATCCATGTCCGCACTGGAGAGGAAACCTCAGCTTCCGGCCCCGACTCCGCACAAGGTCTTAGACCCCGGCCTCGACAGGTGGGGAATTCTTAGAGGCCCCGTAGCAACTCGCCTGGGGATTGGCCTTGCTGACGCCACTGAAGCGGGTCCCTGAGGTCCCCGTCGTAACTCGAGAACACCTGCCGCAACTCGAGAAAATCCAGGAGGTTCTCCCCTCCAGGCGAGATGAGGCCCTTTTCCGCTGAGGCGTCTGGAGGCTAATCACACCTAAACTCTGGAACTTCGACAGGGTCCTTCACACTCTTGCTGCAACTCATGAAGTTTCCCGACATACCCGTCTCCACTCGAGAGGAAGCACGAGGGTCCCGCCCACATCCAGAGGATCCCCGTTTCCACCTCGTAGGTAAAGATGAGGGATCCTTTCCCTGCTTCGTTGGGAAAGAATTCCCGGCATTCCCATCGCATCTGAAGAGGAGGCCCTCTCAACAGGAAAGGCAAGAGGAACTCCAGTGTCGTGCCACCATTCCAAGAGTCCCCTAGATGTCTCAGTCCATTCCAGAGGAACCTCTTTTCCCTTCACAAGCTCGTATCTCACGCTGAGGGTCGACTCACACCCCGGTGGCACATGGCACATCCCTGTGGGAAATCCTCGTGGGAAAGCCTCGAAGGAAAGCCACAGATCCCTTGATCCACGTGACGGGAAGCGTGACACTGTTGCGACAGCTCGGGAGGAAAGCGCACGTGCATGCCCCCCTGGGAAAGAGGCCTAACTCCCCTGGGGAGACTCCAGAAGAACCCCAAGGTCCATGTCAGCACTGGAGAGGAAGCCTCAGGTTTCGGCCCCGATTCCACACAAGGTCTTAGGCCCCGACATCGACGGGAGAGGAATCCCGAAATGCCCCCTAGCAACTCGCATGGGGACTGGCCTCTTCTGAGGACACCTTAGCGGGTCCCTGACGTCCCCGTCGTAACTCGAGAACACCTGCCGCAACTCGAGAAAATGCAGGAGGTTCTCCCCTCCAGGCGAGATGCGGCCATTTCTGCTGAGGCGTCTCGAGGCTAATCACACCTAACCTCTGGAACTTCGAAAGGGTCCTTCACACCCTTGCTGCAACTCAAGAAATTCCCCGACATACCTGTCTCCACTCGAGACGAAACACGAGGGTCCCGCCCACATCCAGAGGAGCCCCGTTTCCGCCTCGTAGCTCGAGATGAGGGATTCATTCCCTGATTCGTCGGGAAAGAATTCCCGGCGTTCCCATCGCATCTCAAGAGGAGGCGCTCTCAACAGGAAAGGAGAGAGGAACTCCAGGTTCTGGTCACCACTCCAAGAGTCCCACAGATGTCTCAGTCCATTCCAGAGGAAACTCTGTTCCCTGCACTGGCTCGTCTTTCACGTCGAGGATGGACTCACACCACGGTGGCACGTGGCACAGCCCTGTGGGAAATCCTCGTGGGAAAGCCTCGAGGGAAAGCCACAGATCCTTTGATCCACGAGACGGGAAGCGTAACACTGCTGCTCCAGATCGGGAGGAAAGCGCACGTGCATGCCCCCACTGGGAATGAGGACTGACTCCCCTGGGGAGACTCCAGAAGCACCCCAAGATCCATGTCAACACTGGAGAGGAATCCTCAGGTTTCGGCACCGATTCCACAGCAGGTCTTAGCCCCGGCATCGACGGGAGAGGTATCCCGAAATGCCCCCTAGCAACTCGAACGGGGAGTGGCCTCTTCTGAGGCCACCAGAGCGGGTCCCTGAGGTCCCCGTCGTAACTCGAGAACACCTACCGCAACTCGAGAAAATCCAGAAGGTTCTCCCCTCCAGGCGAGATGCGGCCCATTTCCTCTGAGGCGTCTCTAGGCTAATCACACCTAACCTCTGGAACGTCGAAAGGGTCCTTCACACCCTTGGTGCAAATCAGGAAGTTCCCCGAAATAGCCGTATCCACTCGAGAGGAAGGACGAGGGTCCCGCCCACATCCAGAGGAGCCCCGTTTCCGCCTCGTACCTCGAGATGAGCGATCCTTTCCCTGCTTCGTCGGGAAAGAATTCCCAGCGTTACCGTCGCATCTCAAGAGGAAGCGCTCTCAACAGGAAAGGCCAAAGGAACTCCAGGGTCGTGCCACCATTCCAAGAGTCCCCCAGATGTCTCAGTCGATTTCAGAGGAACCTCTTTTCCCTTCACTGTCTCGTCTTACACACCGAGGATCGACTTACACCATGGTGGCACGTTGCACAGCATATGGGAAAGCCTCGTGGGAAAGCCTCGACGGAAAGCCACAGATCCCTTGATACACGTGACGGGAAACGTGACACTGCTGCTACAGCTCGGGAGTAGAGCGAACGTGCATGCCCCCATTCGTGACGAGGACTGACTCCCCTGGGGAGACTCCAGAAGTACCCCCAAGATCCATGTCGGCACTGGAGAGGAATCCTCAGATTTCGGCCTCGACTCCACACAAGGTCTTAGGCCCCGGCATCGTCCGGAGAGGAATCCCGAGATGTCCCCCAGCAACTCGCTTGGTGATTGGCCTTTCCTGAGGCCACCAGAGCGGGTCCCTGAGGTCCCCTACGTAAGTCGAGAACACCTGCCGCAACCTGAGAAAATCCAGGAGGTTCTCCCCACCAGGAGAGATGAGGCCCATTTCCGCTGAGGCGCCTCGAGGCTAATCCCACCTCACCTCTGGAACTTCGAAAGGGTCCTTTACACGTTTGCAACTCAAGAAGTTCCCCGACATACCGGTCTCCACTCGAGAGGAAGCACGAGGGTCCCGCCCACATGAAGAGTAGCCCCGTGTCCGCCTCGTAGATCGAGATGAGGGATCCTTTCCCTGCTTCGTCAGGAAAGAATTCCCAGCGTTAACGTCGCATCTCAAGAGGAGGCGCTCTCAACAGGAAAGGCGAGAGGAACTCCAGGGTCGTACCCACCATTCCAAGAGTCCCCGAGGTGTCTCAGTCCATTCCAGAGGAACCTCTTTTCCCTTCCCTGGCTCGTCTTTCACGCCGAGGATCGAATCACAACACGGTGGCACGTTGCAGAGCCCTGTGGGAAACCCTCGTGGGAAAGCATCGACGGAAAGCCACAGATCGCTTGATCCACGTGACGGGAGGCGTGACAATGCTGCTATAGCTCGGGAGGAAAGCGCACGTCCATGCCCCCACTCGAGACGAGGACTGACTCCCCTGGGGAGACTCCAGAAATACCCCAAGGTCCATGTCAGCACCGGACAGGAATTCTCAGTTTCCGGCCCCGACTTCACAGAAGGTCTTAGGCCCCGGGATCGAAGGGAGAGGAATCCCGAAATGCCACCTTGGAACTCGCCTGGGGACTGGCCTCTCCTGAGGCCACCAGAGCGGGTCCCTGAGGTCCCCGTCGTAACTCGAGAACACCTGCCGCAACTCGTGAAAATCCGGGATGTTCTCCCCTCCAGGCGAGATGAGGCCCATTTCCGCTGAGGCGTCTCGAGGCTAATCAGACCTTACATCTGGAACTTCGAAAGGGTCCTTCACACCCTTGCTGCAACTCAAGAAGTTCCCCGACATACCCGTCTCCCCTCGAGAGGAAGCACGAGGGTCCCGCCCACATCCAGAGGAGCCCCGTTTTCGCCTCGTAGCTCGAGATGAGGGACCCGGTCCCTGCTTCGTCAGGAAAGAATGCCCTTCTTTCCCGACGCATCTCAAGAGGAGGCGCTCTCAACAGGAAAGGCGAGAGGAACTCCAGGTTCGTGTAAGCATTCCAAGAGTCCCCCAGATGTCTCAGCCCATTCCAAAGGAACCTCTATTCCCTGCACTGGCTCGTCCTTCACGCCAAGGATCGACTCACACCACGGTTGCACTTGGAACAGCCCTGTGGGAAAGCCTCGTGGAACGCCTCGATGGAAAGCAACAGATCCCTTGATCCACGTGATGGGAAGTGTGACACTGCTGCTGCAGCTCGGGAGGAAAGCGCACATGCATGCCCCTACTCGAGATGAGGCCTAACTCCCCTGGGGAGACTCCAGAAGTACCCTAAGATCCATGTCGTCACTGGATAGGAATCCTCAGCTTCCGGCCCCGACTCCACACAAGGTCTTAGGTCCTGGCATCGAAGGGAAAGGAATCCCGAGAGGCCCTCTAGCAACTCGCATGGGGACTGGCCTTTCCTGAGGTCACCTGAGTGGATCCCTGAGGTTCCCGTCGTAACTCGAGAACACCTGCCGCAACTCGAGAAAATCCAGGAGGTTCTCCCCTCCAGGCGAGATGAGGCCCATTTCCGCTGAGGCGTCTCGAGGCTAATCACACCTAAACTCTTGAACTTCGAAAGTGTCCTTCACAGCCTAGCTGCAACTCAAGAAGTTTCCCGACATACCCGTCTCCACTCGAGAGGAAGCACGAGGGTCCCGCCCACATCGAGAGGAACCCCGTTCCCGCCTCGTAGCTCGAGATGACGGATCCTGTCCCTGCATCGTCTGGAGAGAATTCCCATCGTTCCCGTCGCATCTCAAGAGGACGCGCTCTCAACAGGATAGGCCAGAGGAACTCCAGGGTCTTGCCACCATTCCAAGAGTCCCCCAGATGTCGCAGTCCATTCCAGAGGAACCTCTTTTCCCTGCACTGGCTCGTCTTTCACGCTGAGGATTGACTGACACCACGGTTGCACGTGGCACAGCCCTGTGGGAAATCCTCCTGGGAAAGCCTCGAGGGAGAGCCACAGATCCCTTGATCCACGTGACGGGAAGCGTGACACTGCTGATACAGCTCGGGAGGAAAGCGCACGTACATGCCCCCACTCGTGATGAGGCCTGACTCCCCTGGGGAGACTACAGTAGTAGCCCAAGATCCATGTCCGCACTGGAGAGGAAACCTCAGCTTCCGGCCCCGACTCCGCACAAGGTCTTAGACCCCGGCCTCGACAGGTGGGGAATTCTTAGAGGCCCCGTAGCAACTCGCCTGGGGATTGGCCTTGCTGACGCCACTGAAGCGGGTCCCTGAGGTCCCCGTCGTAACTCGAGAACACCTGCCGCAACTCGAGAAAATCCAGGAGGTTCTCCCCTCCAGGCGAGATGAGGCCCTTTTCCGCTGAGGCGTCTGGAGGCTAATCACACCTAAACTCTGGAACTTCGACAGGGTCCTTCACACTCTTGCTGCAACTCATGAAGTTTCCCGACATACCCGTCTCCACTCGAGAGGAAGCACGAGGGTCCCGCCCACATCCAGAGGATCCCCGTTTCCACCTCGTAGGTAAAGATGAGGGATCCTTTCCCTGCTTCGTTGGGAAAGAATTCCCGGCATTCCCATCGCATCTGAAGAGGAGGCCCTCTCAACAGGAAAGGCAAGAGGAACTCCAGTGTCGTGCCACCATTCCAAGAGTCCCCTAGATGTCTCAGTCCATTCCAGAGGAACCTCTTTTCCCTTCACAAGCTCGTATCTCACGCTGAGGGTCGACTCACACCCCGGTGGCACATGGCACATCCCTGTGGGAAATCCTCGTGGGAAAGCCTCGAAGGAAAGCCACAGATCCCTTGATCCACGTGACGGGAAGCGTGACACTGTTGCGACAGCTCGGGAGGAAAGCGCACGTGCATGCCCCCCTGGGAAAGAGGCCTAACTCCCCTGGGGAGACTCCAGAAGAACCCCAAGGTCCATGTCAGCACTGGAGAGGAAGCCTCAGGTTTCGGCCCCGATTCCACACAAGGTCTTAGGCCCCGACATCGACGGGAGAGGAATCCCGAAATGCCCCCTAGCAACTCGCATGGGGACTGGCCTCTTCTGAGGACACCTTAGCGGGTCCCTGACGTCCCCGTCGTAACTCGAGAACACCTGCCGCAACTCGAGAAAATGCAGGAGGTTCTCCCCTCCAGGCGAGATGCGGCCATTTCTGCTGAGGCGTCTCGAGGCTAATCACACCTAACCTCTGGAACTTCGAAAGGGTCCTTCACACCCTTGCTGCAACTCAAGAAATTCCCCGACATACCTGTCTCCACTCGAGACGAAACACGAGGGTCCCGCCCACATCCAGAGGAGCCCCGTTTCCGCCTCGTAGCTCGAGATGAGGGATTCATTCCCTGATTCGTCGGGAAAGAATTCCCGGCGTTCCCATCGCATCTCAAGAGGAGGCGCTCTCAACAGGAAAGGAGAGAGGAACTCCAGGTTCTGGTCACCACTCCAAGAGTCCCACAGATGTCTCAGTCCATTCCAGAGGAAACTCTGTTCCCTGCACTGGCTCGTCTTTCACGTCGAGGATGGACTCACACCACGGTGGCACGTGGCACAGCCCTGTGGGAAATCCTCGTGGGAAAGCCTCGAGGGAAAGCCACAGATCCTTTGATCCACGAGACGGGAAGCGTAACACTGCTGCTCCAGATCGGGAGGAAAGCGCACGTGCGTGCCCCCACTGGGAATGAGGACTGACTCCCCTGGGGAGACTCCAGAAGCACCCCAAGATCCATGTCAACACTGGAGAGGAATCCTCAGGTTTCGGCACCGATTCCACAGCAGGTCTTAGCCCCGGCATCGACGGGAGAGGTATCCCGAAATGCCCCCTAGCAACTCGAACGGGGAGTGGCCTCTTCTGAGGCCACCAGAGCGGGTCCCTGAGGTCCCCGTCGTAACTCGAGAACACCTACCGCAACTCGAGAAAATCCAGAAGGTTCTCCCCTCCAGGCGAGATGCGGCCCATTTCCTCTGAGGCGTCTCTAGGCTAATCACACCTAACCTCTGGAACGTCGAAAGGGTCCTTCACACCCTTGGTGCAAATCAGGAAGTTCCCCGAAATAGCCGTATCCACTCGAGAGGAAGGACGAGGGTCCCGCCCACATCCAGAGGAGCCCCGTTTCCACCTCGTACCTCGAGATGAGCGATCCTTTCCCTGCTTCGTCGGGAAAGAATTCCCAGCGTTACCGTCGCATCTCAAGAGGAAGCGCTCTCAACAGGAAAGGCCAAAGGAACTCCAGGGTCGTGCCACCATTCCAAGAGTCCCCCAGATGTCTCAGTCGATTTCAGAGGAACCTCTTTTCCCTTCACTGTCTCGTCTTACACACCGAGGATCGACTTACACCATGGTGGCACGTTGCACAGCATATGGGAAAGCCTCGTGGGAAAGCCTCGACGGAAAGCCACAGATCCCTTGATACACGTGACGGGAAACGTGACACTGCTGCTACAGCTCGGGAGTAGAGCGAACGTGCATGCCCCCATTCGTGACGAGGACTGACTCCCCTGGGGAGACTCCAGAAGTACCCCCAAAATCCATGTCGGCACTGGAGAGGAATCCTCAGATTTCGGCCTCGACTCCACACAAGGTCTTAGGCCCCGGCATCGTCCGGAGAGGAATCCCGAGATGTCCCCCAGCAACTCGCTTGGTGATTGGCCTTTCCTGAGGCCACCAGAGCGGGTCCCTGAGGTCCCCTACGTAAGTCGAGAACACCTGCCGCAACCTGAGAAAATCCAGGAGGTTCTCCCCACCAGGAGAGATGAGGCCCATTTCCGCTGAGGCGCCTCGAGGCTAATCCCACCTCACCTCTGGAACTTCGAAAGGGTCCTTTACACGTTTGCAACTCAAGAAGTTCCCCGACATACCGGTCTCCACTCGAGAGGAAGCACGAGGGTCCCGCCCACATGAAGAGTAGCCCCGTGTCCGCCTCGTAGATCGAGATGAGGGATCCTTTCCCTGCTTCGTCAGGAAAGAATTCCCAGCGTTAACGTCGCATCTCAAGAGGAGGCGCTCTCAACAGGAAAGGCGAGAGGAACTCCAGGGTCGTACCCACCATTCCAAGAGTCCCCGAGGTGTCTCAGTCCATTCCAGAGGAACCTCTTTTCCCTTCCCTGGCTCGTCTTTCACGCCGAGGATCGAATCACAACACGGTGGCACGTTGCAGAGCCCTGTGGGAAACCCTCGTGGGAAAGCATCGACGGAAAGCCACAGATCGCTTGATCCACGTGACGGGAGGCGTGACAATGCTGCTATAGCTCGGGAGGAAAGCGCACGTCCATGCCCCCACTCGAGACGAGGACTGACTCCCCTGGGGAGACTCCAGAAATACCCCAAGGTCCATGTCAGCACCGGACAGGAATTCTCAGTTTCCGGCCCCGACTTCACAGAAGGTCTTAGGCCCCGGGATCGAAGGGAGAGGAATCCCGAAATGCCACCTTGGAACTCGCATGGGGACTGGCCTCTCCTGAGGCCACCAGAGCGGGTCCCTGAGGTCCCCGTCGTAACTCGAGAACACCTGCCGCAACTCGTGAAAATCCGGGATGTTCTCCCCTCCAGGCGAGATGAGGCCCATTTCCGCTGAGGCGTCTCGAGGCTAATCAGACCTTACATCTGGAACTTCGAAAGGGTCCTTCACACCCTTGCTGCAACTCAAGAAGTTCCCCGACATACCCGTCTCCCCTCGAGAGGAAGCACGAGGGTCCCGCCCACATCCAGAGGAGCCCCGTTTTCGCCTCGTAGCTCGAGATGAGGGACCCGGTCCCTGCTTCGTCAGGAAAGAATGCCCTTCTTTCCCGACGCATCTCAAGAGGAGGCGCTCTCAACAGGAAAGGCGAGAGGAACTCCAGGTTCGTGTAAGCATTCCAAGAGTCCCCCAGATGTCTCAGCCCATTCCAAAGGAACCTCTATTCCCTGCACTGGCTCGTCCTTCACGCCAAGGATCGACTCACACCACGGTTGCACTTGGAACAGCCCTGTGGGAAAGCCTCGTGGAACGCCTCGATGGAAAGCAACAGATCCCTTGATCCACGTGATGGGAAGTGTGACACTGCTGCTGCAGCTCGGGAGGAAAGCGCACATGCATGCCCCTACTCGAGATGAGGCCTAACTCCCCTGGGGAGACTCCAGAAGTACCCTAAGATCCATGTCGTCACTGGATAGGAATCCTCAGCTTCCGGCCCCGACTCCACACAAGGTCTTAGGTCCTGGCATCGAAGGGAAAGGAATCCCGAGAGGCCCTCTAGCAACTCGCATGGGGACTGGCCTTTCCTGAGGTCACCTGAGTGGATCCCTGAGGTTCCCGTCGTAACTCGAGAACACCTGCCGCAACTCGAGAAAATCCAGGAGGTTCTCCCCTCCAGGCGAGATGAGGCCCATTTCCGCTGAGGCGTCTCGAGGCTAATCACACCTAAACTCTTGAACTTCGAAAGTGTCCTTCACAGCCTAGCTGCAACTCAAGAAGTTTCCCGACATACCCGTCTCCACTCGAGAGGAAGCACGAGGGTCCCGCCCACATCGAGAGGAACCCCGTTCCCGCCTCGTAGCTCGAGATGACGGATCCTGTCCCTGCATCGTCTGGAGAGAATTCCCATCGTTCCCGTCGCATCTCAAGAGGACGCGCTCTCAACAGGATAGGCCAGAGGAACTCCAGGGTCTTGCCACCATTCCAAGAGTCCGCCAGATGTCGCAGTCCATTCCAGAGGAACCTCTTTTCCCTGCACTGGCTCGTCTTTCACGCTGAGGATTGACTGACACCACGGTTGCACGTGGCACAGCCCTGTGGGAAATCCTCCTGGGAAAGCCTCGAGGGAGAGCCACAGATCCCTTGATCCACGTGACGGGAAGCGTGACACTGCTGATACAGCTCGGGAGGAAAGCGCACGTACATGCCCCCACTCGTGATGAGGCCTGACTCCCCTGGGGAGACTACAGTAGTAGCCCAAGATCCATGTCCGCACTGGAGAGGAAACCTCAGCTTCCGGCCCCGACTCCGCACAAGGTCTTAGACCCCGGCCTCGACAGGTGGGGAATTCTTAGAGGCCCCGTAGCAACTCGCCTGGGGATTGGCCTTGCTGACGCCACTGAAGCGGGTCCCTGAGGTCCCCGTCGTAACTCGAGAACACCTGCCGCAACTCGAGAAAATCCAGGAGGTTCTCCCCTCCAGGCGAGATGAGGCCCTTTTCCGCTGAGGCGTCTGGAGGCTAATCACACCTAAACTCTGGAACTTCGACAGGGTCCTTCACACTCTTGCTGCAACTCATGAAGTTTCCCGACATACCCGTCTCCACTCGAGAGGAAGCACGAGGGTCCCGCCCACATCCAGAGGATCCCCGTTTCCACCTCGTAGGTAAAGATGAGGGATCCTTTCCCTGCTTCGTTGGGAAAGAATTCCCGGCATTCCCATCGCATCTGAAGAGGAGGCCCTCTCAACAGGAAAGGCAAGAGGAACTCCAGTGTCGTGCCACCATTCCAAGAGTCCCCTAGATGTCTCAGTCCATTCCAGAGGAACCTCTTTTCCCTTCACAAGCTCGTATCTCATGCTGAGGGTCGACTCACACCCCGGTGGCACATGGCACATCCCTGTGGGAAATCCTCGTGGGAAAGCCTCGAAGGAAAGCCACAGATCCCTTGATCCACGTGACGGGAAGCGTGACACTGTTGCGACAGCTCGGGAGGAAAGCGCACGTGCATGCCCCCCTGGGAAAGAGGCCTAACTCCCCTGGGGAGACTCCAGAAGAACCCCAAGGTCCATGTCAGCACTGGAGAGGAAGCCTCAGGTTTCGGCCCCGATTCCACACAAGGTCTTAGGCCCCGACATCGACGGGAGAGGAATCCCGAAATGCCCCCTAGCAACTCGCATGGGGACTGGCCTCTTCTGAGGACACCTTAGCGGGTCCCTGACGTCCCCGTCGTAACTCGAGAACACCTGCCGCAACTCGAGAAAATGCAGGAGGTTCTCCCCTCCAGGCGAGATGCGGCCATTTCTGCTGAGGCGTCTCGAGGCTAATCACACCTAACCTCTGGAACTTCGAAAGGGTCCTTCACACCCTTGCTGCAACTCAAGAAATTCCCCGACATACCTGTCTCCACTCGAGACGAAACACGAGGGTCCCGCCCACATCCAGAGGAGCCCCGTTTCCGCCTCGTAGCTCGAGATGAGGGATTCATTCCCTGATTCGTCGGGAAAGAATTCCCGGCGTTCCCATCGCATCTCAAGAGGAGGCGCTCTCAACAGGAAAGGAGAGAGGAACTCCAGGTTCTGGTCACCACTCCAAGAGTCCCACAGATGTCTCAGTCCATTCCAGAGGAAACTCTGTTCCCTGCACTGGCTCGTCTTTCACGTCGAGGATGGACTCACACCACGGTGGCACGTGGCACAGCCCTGTGGGAAATCCTCGTGGGAAAGCCTCGAGGGAAAGCCACAGATCCTTTGATCCACGAGACGGGAAGCGTAACACTGCTGCTCCAGATCGGGAGGAAAGCGCACGTGCATGCCCCCACTGGGAATGAGGACTGACTCCCCTGGGGAGACTCCAGAAGCACCCCAAGATCCATGTCAACACTGGAGAGGAATCCTCAGGTTTCGGCACCGATTCCACAGCAGGTCTTAGCCCCGGCATCGACGGGAGAGGTATCCCGAAATGCCCCCTAGCAACTCGAACGGGGAGTGGCCTCTTCTGAGGCCACCAGAGCGGGTCCCTGAGGTCCCCGTCGTAACTCGAGAACACCTACCGCAACTCGAGAAAATCCAGAAGGTTCTCCCCTCCAGGCGAGCTGCGGCCCATTTCCTCTGAGGCGTCTCTAGGCTAATCACACCTAACCTCTGGAACGTCAAAAGGGTCCTTCACACCCTTGGTGCAAATCAGGAAGTTCCCCGAAATAGCCGTATCCACTCGAGAGGAAGGACGAGGGTCCCGCCCACATCCAGAGGAGCCCCGTTTCCACCTCGTACCTCGAGATGAGCGATCCTTTCCCTGCTTCGTCGGGAAAGAATTCCCAGCGTTACCGTCGCATCTCAAGAGGAAGCGCTCTCAACAGGAAAGGCCAAAGGAACTCCAGGGTCGTGCCACCATTCCAAGAGTCCCCCAGATGTCTCAGTCGATTTCAGAGGAACCTCTTTTCCCTTCACTGTCTCGTCTTACACACCGAGGATCGACTTACACCACGGTGGCACGTTGCACAGCATATGGGAAAGCCTCGTGGGAAAGCCTCGACGGAAAGCCACAGATCCCTTGATACACGTGACGGGAAACGTGACACTGCTGCTACAGCTCGGGAGTAGAGCGAACGTGCATGCCCCCATTCGTGACGAGGACTGACTCCCCTGGGGAGACTCCAGAAGTACCCCCAAGATCCATGTCGGCACTGGAGAGGAATCCTCAGATTTCGGCCTCGACTCCACACAAGGTCTTAGGCCCCGGCATCGTCCGGAGAGGAATCCCGAGATGTCCCCCAGCAACTCGCTTGGTGATTGGCCTTTCCTGAGGCCACCAGAGCGGGTCCCTGAGGTCCCCTACGTAACTCGAGAACACCTGCCGCAACCTGAGAAAATCCAGGAGGTTCTCCCCACCAGGAGAGATGAGGCCCATTTCCGCTGAGGCGCCTCGAGGCTAATCCCACCTCACCTCTGGAACTTCGAAAGGGTCCTTTACACGTTTGCAACTCAAGAAGTTCCCCGACATACCGGTCTCCACTCGAGAGGAAGCACGAGGGTCCCGCCCACATGAAGAGTAGCCCCGTGTCCGCCTCGTAGATCGAGATGAGGGATCCTTTCCCTGCTTCGTCAGGAAAGAATTCCCAGCGTTAACGTCGCATCTCAAGAGGAGGCGCTCTCAACAGGAAAGGCGAGAGGAACTCCAGGGTCGTACCCACCATTCCAAGAGTCCCCGAGGTGTCTCAGTCCATTCCAGAGGAACCTCTTTTCCCTTCCCTGGCTCGTCTTTCACGCCGAGGATCGAATCACAACACGGTGGCACGTTGCAGAGCCCTGTGGGAAACCCTCGTGGGAAAGCATCGACGGAAAGCCACAGATCGCTTGATCCACGTGACGGGAGGCGTGACAATGCTGCTATAGCTCGGGAGGAAAGCGCACGTCCATGCCCCCACTCGAGACGAGGACTGACTCCCCTGGGGAGACTCCAGAAATACCCCAAGGTCCATGTCAGCACCGGACAGGAATTCTCAGTTTCCGGCCCCGACTTCACAGAAGGTCTTAGGCCCCGGGATCGAAGGGAGAGGAATCCCGAAATGCCACCTTGGAACTCGCATGGGGACTGGCCTCTCCTGAGGCCACCAGAGCGGGTCCCTGAGGTCCCCGTCGTAACTCGAGAACACCTGCCGCAACTCGTGAAAATCCGGGATGTTCTCCCCTCCAGGCGAGATGAGGCCCATTTCCGCTGAGGCGTCTCGAGGCTAATCAGACCTTACATCTGGAACTTCGAAAGGGTCCTTCACACCCTTGCTGCAACTCAAGAAGTTCCCCGACATACCCGTCTCCCCTCGAGAGGAAGCACGAGGGTCCCGCCCACATCCAGAGGAGCCCCGTTTTCGCCTCGTAGCTCGAGATGAGGGACCCGGTCCCTGCTTCGTCAGGAAAGAATGCCCTTCTTTCCCGTCGCATCTCAAGAGGAGGCGCTCTCAACAGGAAAGGCGAGAGGAACTCCAGGTTCGTGTAAGCATTCCAAGAGTCCCCCAGATGTCTCAGCCCATTCCAAAGGAACCTCTATTCCCTGCACTGGCTCGTCCTTCACGCCAAGGATCGACTCACACCACGGTTGCACTTGGAACAGCCCTGTGGGAAAGCCTCGTGGAACGCCTCGATGGAAAGCAACAGATCCCTTGATCCAAGTGATGGGAAGTGTGACACTGCTGCTGCAGCTCGGGAGGAAAGCGCACATGCATGCCCCTACTCGAGATGAGGCCTAACTCCCCTGGGGAGACTCCAGAAGTACCCTAAGATCCATGTCGTCACTGGATAGGAATCCTCAGCTTCCGGCCCCGACTCCACACAAGGTCTTAGGTCCTGGCATCGAAGGGAAAGGAATCCCGAGAGGCCCTCTAGCAACTCGCATGGGGACTGGCCTTTCCTGAGGTCACCTGAGTGGATCCCTGAGGTTCCCGTCGTAACTCGAGAACACCTGCCGCAACTCGAGAAAATCCAGGAGGTTCTCCCCTCCAGGCGAGATGAGGCCCATTTCCGCTGAGGCGTCTCGAGGCTAATCACACCTAAACTCTTGAACTTCGAAAGTGTCCTTCACAGCCTAGCTGCAACTCAAGAAGTTTCCCGACATACCCGTCTCCACTCGAGAGGAAGCACGAGGGTCCCGCCCACATCGAGAGGAACCCCGTTCCCGCCTCGTAGCTCGAGATGACGGATCCTGTCCCTGCATCGTCTGGAGAGAATTCCCATCGTTCCCGTCGCATCTCAAGAGGACGCGCTCTCAACAGGATAGGCCAGAGGAACTCCAGGGTCTTGCCACCATTCCAAGAGTCCCCCAGATGTCGCAGTCCATTCCAGAGGAACCTCTTTTCCCTGCACTGGCTCGTCTTTCACGCTGAGGATTGACTGACACCACGGTTGCACGTGGCACAGCCCTGTGGGAAATCCTCCTGGGAAAGCCTCGAGGGAGAGCCACAGATCCCTTGATCCACGTGACGGGAAGCGTGACACTGCTGATACAGCTCGGGAGGAAAGCGCACGTACATGCCCCCACTCGTGATGAGGCCTGACTCCCCTGGGGAGACTACAGTAGTAGCCCAAGATCCATGTCCGCACTGGAGAGGAAACCTCAGCTTCCGGCCCCGACTCCGCACAAGGTCTTAGACCCCGGCCTCGACAGGTGGGGAATTCTTAGAGGCCCCGTAGCAACTCGCCTGGGGATTGGCCTTGCTGACGCCACTGAAGCGGGTCCCTGAGGTCCCCGTCGTAACTCGAGAACACCTGCCGCAACTCGAGAAAATCCAGGAGGTTCTCCCCTCCAGGCGAGATGAGGCCCTTTTCCGCTGAGGCGTCTGGAGGCTAATCACACCTAAACTCTGGAACTTCGACAGGGTCCTTCACACTCTTGCTGCAACTCATGAAGTTTCCCGACATACCCGTCTCCACTCGAGAGGAAGCACGAGGGTCCCGCCCACATCCAGAGGATCCCCGTTTCCACCTCGTAGGTAAAGATGAGGGATCCTTTCCCTGCTTCGTTGGGAAAGAATTCCCGGCATTCCCATCGCATCTGAAGAGGAGGCCCTCTCAACAGGAAAGGCAAGAGGAACTCCAGTGTCGTGCCACCATTCCAAGAGTCCCCTAGATGTCTCAGTCCATTCCAGAGGAACCTCTTTTCCCTTCACAAGCTCGTATCTCACGCTGAGGGTCGACTCACACCCCGGTGGCACATGGCACATCCCTGTGGGAAATCCTCGTGGGAAAGCCTCGAAGGAAAGCCACAGATCCCTTGATCCACGTGACGGGAAGCGTGACACTGTTGCGACAGCTCGGGAGGAAAGCGCACGTGCATGCCCCCCTGGGAAAGAGGCCTAACTCCCCTGGGGAGACTCCAGAAGAACCCCAAGGTCCATGTCAGCACTGGAGAGGAAGCCTCAGGTTTCGGCCCCGATTCCACACAAGGTCTTAGGCCCCGACATCGACGGGAGAGGAATCCCGAAATGCCCCCTAGCAACTCGCATGGGGACTGGCCTCTTCTGAGGACACCTTAGCGGGTCCCTGACGTCCCCGTCGTAACTCGAGAACACCTGCCGCAACTCGAGAAAATGCAGGAGGTTCTCCCCTCCAGGCGAGATGCGGCCATTTCTGCTGAGGCGTCTCGAGGCTAATCACACCTAACCTCTGGAACTTCGAAAGGGTCCTTCACACCCTTGCTGCAACTCAAGAAATTCCCCGACATACCTGTCTCCACTCGAGACGAAACACGAGGGTCCCGCCCACATCCAGAGGAGCCCCGTTTCCGCCTCGTAGCTCGAGATGAGGGATTCATTCCCTGATTCGTCGGGAAAGAATTCCCGGCGTTCCCATCGCATCTCAAGAGGAGGCGCTCTCAACAGGAAAGGAGAGAGGAACTCCAGGTTCTGGTCACCACTCCAAGAGTCCCACAGATGTCTCAGTCCATTCCAGAGGAAACTCTGTTCCCTGCACTGGCTCGTCTTTCACGTCGAGGATGGACTCACACCACGGTGGCACGTGGCACAGCCCTGTGGGAAATCCTCGTGGGAAAGCCTCGAGGGAAAGCCACAGATCCTTTGATCCACGAGACGGGAAGCGTAACACTGCTGCTCCAGATCGGGAGGAAAGCGCACGTGCGTGCCCCCACTGGGAATGAGGACTGACTCCCCTGGGGAGACTCCAGAAGCACCCCAAGATCCATGTCAACACTGGAGAGGAATCCTCAGGTTTCGGCACCGATTCCACAGCAGGTCTTAGCCCCGGCATCGACGGGAGAGGTATCCCGAAATGCCCCCTAGCAACTCGAACGGGGAGTGGCCTCTTCTGAGGCCACCAGAGCGGGTCCCTGAGGTCCCCGTCGTAACTCGAGAACACCTACCGCAACTCGAGAAAATCCAGAAGGTTCTCCCCTCCAGGCGAGATGTGGCCCATTTCCTCTGAGGCGTCTCTAGGCTAATCACACCTAACCTCTGGAACGTCGAAAGGGTCCTTCACACCCTTGGTGCAAATCAGGAAGTTCCCCGAAATAGCCATATCCACTCGAGAGGAAGGACGAGGGTCCCGCCCACATCCAGAGGAGCCCCGTTTCCGCCTCGTACCTCGAGATGAGCGATCCTTTCCCTGCTTCGTCGGGAAAGAATTCCCAGCGTTACCTTCGCATCTCAAGAGGAAGCGCTCTCAACAGGAAAGGCCAAAGGAACTCCAGGGTCGTGCCACCATTCCAAGAGTCCCCCAGATGTCTCAGTCGATTTCAGAGGAACCTCTTTTCCCTTCACTGTCTCGTCTTACACACCGAGGATCGACTTACACCACGGTGGCACGTTGCACAGCATATGGGAAAGCCTCGTGGGAAAGCCTCGACGGAAAGCCACAGATCCCTTGATACACGTGACGGGAAACGTGACACTGCTGCTACAGCTCGGGAGTAGAGCGAACGTGCATGCCCCCATTCGTGACGAGGACTGACTCCCCTGGGGAGACTCCAGAAGTACCCCCAAGATCCATGTCGGCACTGGAGAGGAATCCTCAGATTTCGGCCTCGACTCCACACAAGGTCTTAGGCCCCGGCATCGTCCGGAGAGGAATCCCGAGATGTCCCCCAGCAACTCGCTTGGTGATTGGCCTTTCCTGAGGCCACCAGAGCGGGTCCCTGAGGTCCCCTACGTAAGTCGAGAACACCTGCCGCAACCTGAGAAAATCCAGGAGGTTCTCCCCACCAGGAGAGATGAGGCCCATTTCCGCTGAGGCGCCTCGAGGCTAATCCCACCTCACCTCTGGAACTTCGAAAGGGTCCTTTACACGTTTGCAACTCAAGAAGTTCCCCGACATACCGGTCTCCACTCGAGAGGAAGCACGAGGGTCCCGCCCACATGAAGAGTAGCCCCGTGTCCGCCTCGTAGATCGAGATGAGGGATCCTTTCCCTGCTTCGTCAGGAAAGAATTCCCAGCGTTAACGTCGCATCTCAAGAGGAGGCGCTCTCAACAGGAAAGGCGAGAGGAACTCCAGGGTCGTACCCACCATTCCAAGAGTCCCCGAGGTGTCTCAGTCCATTCCAGAGGAACCTCTTTTCCCTTCCCTGGCTCGTCTTTCACGCCGAGGATCGAATCACAACACGGTGGCACGTTGCAGAGCCCTGTGGGAAACCCTCGTGGGAAAGCATCGACGGAAAGCCACAGATCGCTTGATCCACGTGACGGGAGGCGTGACAATGCTGCTATAGCTCGGGAGGAAAGCGCACGTCCATGCCCCCACTCGAGACGAGGACTGACTCCCCTGGGGAGACTCCAGAAATACCCCAAGGTCCATGTCAGCACCGGACAGGAATTCTCAGTTTCCGGCCCCGACTTCACAGAAGGTCTTAGGCCCCGGGATCGAAGGGAGAGGAATCCCGAAATGCCACCTTGGAACTCGCATGGGGACTGGCCTCTCCTGAGGCCACCAGAGCGGGTCCCTGAGGTCCCCGTCGTAACTCGAGAACACCTGCCGCAACTCGTGAAAATCCGGGATGTTCTCCCCTCCAGGCGAGATGAGGCCCATTTCCGCTGAGGCGTCTCGAGGCTAATCAGACCTTACATCTGGAACTTCGAAAGGGTCCTTCACACCCTTGCTGCAACTCAAGAAGTTCCCCGACATACCCGTCTCCCCTCGAGAGGAAGCACGAGGGTCCCGCCCACATCCAGAGGAGCCCCGTTTTCGCCTCGTAGCTCGAGATGAGGGACCCGGTCCCTGCTTCGTCAGGAAAGAATGCCCTTCTTTCCCGACGCATCTCAAGAGGAGGCGCTCTCAACAGGAAAGGCGAGAGGAACTCCAGGTTCGTGTAAGCATTCCAAGAGTCCCCCAGATGTCTCAGCCCATTCCAAAGGAACCTCTATTCCCTGCACTGGCTCGTCCTTCACGCCAAGGATCGACTCACACCACGGTTGCACTTGGAACAGCCCTGTGGGAAAGCCTCGTGGAACGCCTCGATGGAAAGCAACAGATCCCTTGATCCACGTGATGGGAAGTGTGACACTGCTGCTGCAGCTCGGGAGGAAAGCGCACATGCATGCCCCTACTCGAGATGAGGCCTAACTCCCCTGGGGAGACTCCAGAAGTACCCTAAGATCCATGTCGTCACTGGATAGGAATCCTCAGCTTCCGGCCCCGACTCCACACAAGGTCTTAGGTCCTGGCATCGAAGGGAAAGGAATCCCGAGAGGCCCTCTAGCAACTCGCATGGGGACTGGCCTTTCCTGAGGTCACCTGAGTGGATCCCTGAGGTTCCCGTCGTAACTCGAGAACACCTGCCGCAACTCGAGAAAATCCAGGAGGTTCTCCCCTCCAGGCGAGATGAGGCCCATTTCCGCTGAGGCGTCTCGAGGCTAATCACACCTAAACTCTTGAACTTCGAAAGTGTCCTTCACAGCCTAGCTGCAACTCAAGAAGTTTCCCGACATACCCGTCTCCACTCGAGAGGAAGCACGAGGGTCCCGCCCACATCGAGAGGAACCCCGTTCCCGCCTCGTAGCTCGAGATGACGGATCCTGTCCCTGCATCGTCTGGAGAGAATTCCCATCGTTCCCGTCGCATCTCAAGAGGACGCGCTCTCAACAGGATAGGCCAGAGGAACTCCAGGGTCTTGCCACCATTCCAAGAGTCCCCCAGATGTCGCAGTCCATTCCAGAGGAACCTCTTTTCCCTGCACTGGCTCGTCTTTCACTCTGAGGATTGACTGACACCACGGTTGCACGTGGCACAGCCCTGTGGGAAATCCTCCTGGGAAAGCCTCGAGGGAGAGCCACAGATCCCTTGATCCACGTGACGGGAAGCGTGACACTGCTGATACAGCTCGGGAGGAAAGCGCACGTACATGCCCCCACTCGTGATGAGGCCTGACTCCCCTGGGGAGACTACAGTAGTAGCCCAAGATCCATGTCCGCACTGGAGAGGAAACCTCAGCTTCCGGCCCCGACTCCGCACAAGGTCTTAGACCCCGGCCTCGACAGGTGGGGAATTCTTAGAGGCCCCGTAGCAACTCGCCTGGGGATTGGCCTTGCTGACGCCACTGAAGCGGGTCCCTGAGGTCCCCGTCGTAACTCGAGAACACCTGCCGCAACTCGAGAAAATCCAGGAGGTTCTCCCCTCCAGGCGAGATGAGGCCCTTTTCCGCTGAGGCGTCTGGAGGCTAATCACACCTAAACTCTGGAACTTCGACAGGGTCCTTCACACTCTTGCTGCAACTCATGAAGTTTCCCGACATACCCGTCTCCACTCGAGAGGAAGCACGAGGGTCCCGCCCACATCCAGAGGATCCCCGTTTCCACCTCGTAGGTAAAGATGAGGGATCCTTTCCCTGCTTCGTTGGGAAAGAATTCCCGGCATTCCCATCGCATCTGAAGAGGAGGCCCTCTCAACAGGAAAGGCAAGAGGAACTCCAGTGTCGTGCCACCATTCCAAGAGTCCCCTAGATGTCTCAGTCCATTCCAGAGGAACCTCTTTTCCCTTCACAAGCTCGTATCTCACGCTGAGGGTCGACTCACACCCCGGTGGCACATGGCACATCCCTGTGGGAAATCCTCGTGGGAAAGCCTCGAAGGAAAGCCACAGATCCCTTGATCCACGTGACGGGAAGCGTGACACTGTTGCGACAGCTCGGGAGGAAAGCGCACGTGCATGCCCCCCTGGGAAAGAGGCCTAACTCCCCTGGGGAGACTCCAGAAGAACCCCAAGGTCCATGTCAGCACTGGAGAGGAAGCCTCAGGTTTCGGCCCCGATTCCACACAAGGTCTTAGGCCCCGACATCGACGGGAGAGGAATCCCGAAATGCCCCCTAGCAACTCGCATGGGGACTGGCCTCTTCTGAGGACACCTTAGCGGGTCCCTGACGTCCCCGTCGTAACTCGAGAACACCTGCCGCAACTCGAGAAAATGCAGGAGGTTCTCCCCTCCAGGCGAGATGCGGCCATTTCTGCTGAGGCGTCTCGAGGCTAATCACACCTAACCTCTGGAACTTCGAAAGGGTCCTTCACACCCTTGCTGCAACTCAAGAAATTCCCCGACATACCTGTCTCCACTCGAGACGAAACACGAGGGTCCCGCCCACATCCAGAGGAGCCCCGTTTCCGCCTCGTAGCTCGAGATGAGGGATTCATTCCCTGATTCGTCGGGAAAGAATTCCCGGCGTTCCCATCGCATCTCAAGAGGAGGCGCTCTCAACAGGAAAGGAGAGAGGAACTCCAGGTTCTGGTCACCACTCCAAGAGTCCCACAGATGTCTCAGTCCATTCCAGAGGAAACTCTGTTCCCTGCACTGGCTCGTCTTTCACGTCGAGGATGGACTCACACCACGGTGGCACGTGGCACAGCCCTGTGGGAAATCCTCGTGGGAAAGCCTCGAGGGAAAGCCACAGATCCTTTGATCCACGAGACGGGAAGCGTAACACTGCTGCTCCAGATCGGGAGGAAAGCGCACGTGCGTGCCCCCACTGGGAATGAGGACTGACTCCCCTGGGGAGACTCCAGAAGCACCCCAAGATCCATGTCAACACTGGAGAGGAATCCTCAGGTTTCGGCACCGATTCCACAGCAGGTCTTAGCCCCGGCATCGACGGGAGAGGTATCCCGAAATGCCCCCTAGCAACTCGAACGGGGAGTGGCCTCTTCTGAGGCCACCAGAGCGGGTCCCTGAGGTCCCCGTCGTAACTCGAGAACACCTACCGCAACTCGAGAAAATCCAGAAGGTTCTCCCCTCCAGGCGAGATGCGGCCCATTTCCTCTGAGGCGTCTCTAGGCTAATCACACCTAACCTCTGGAACGTCGAAAGGGTCCTTCACACCCTTGGTGCAAATCAGGAAGTTCCCCGAAATAGTCGTATCCACTCGAGAGGAAGGACGAGGGTCCCGCCCACATCCAGAGGAGCCCCGTTTCCGCCTCGTACCTCGAGATGAGCGATCCTTTCCCTGCTTCGTCGGGAAAGAATTCCCAGCGTTACCGTCGCATCTCAAGAGGAAGCGCTCTCAACAGGAAAGGCCAAAGGAACTCCAGGGTCGTGCCACCATTCCAAGAGTCCCCCAGATGTCTCAGTCGATTTCAGAGGAACCTCTTTTCCCTTCACTGTCTCGTCTTACACACCGAGGATCGACTTACACCACGGTGGCACGTTGCACAGCATATGGGAAAGCCTCGTGGGAAAGCCTCGACGGAAAGCCACAGATCCCTTGATACACGTGACGGGAAACGTGACACTGCTGCTACAGCTCGGGAGTAGAGCGAACGTGCATGCCCCCATTCGTGACGAGGACTGACTCCCCTGGGGAGACTCCAGAAGTACCCCCAAGATCCATGTCGGCACTGGAGAGGAATCCTCAGATTTCGGCCTCGACTCCACACAAGGTCTTAGGCCCCGGCATCGTCCGGAGAGGAATCCCGAGATGTCCCCCAGCAACTCGCTTGGTGATTGGCCTTTCCTGAGGCCACCAGAGCGGGTCCCTGAGGTCCCCTACGTAAGTCGAGAACACCTGCCGCAACCTGAGAAAATCCAGGAGGTTCTCCCCACCAGGAGAGATGAGGCCCATTTCCGCTGAGGCGCCTCGAGGCTAATCCCACCTCACCTCTGGAACTTCGAAAGGGTCCTTTACACGTTTGCAACTCAAGAAGTTCCCCGACATACCGGTCTCCACTCGAGAGGAAGCACGAGGGTCCCGCCCACATGAAGAGTAGCCCCGTGTCCGCCTCGTAGATCGAGATGAGGGATCCTTTCCCTGCTTCGTCAGGAAAGAATTCCCAGCGTTAACGTCGCATCTCAAGAGGAGGCGCTCTCAACAGAAAAGGCGAGAGGAACTCCAGGGTCGTACCCACCATTCCAAGAGTCCCCGAGGTGTCTCAGTCCATTCCAGAGGAACCTCTTTTCCCTTCCCTGGCTCGTCTTTCACGCCGAGGATCGAATCACAACACGGTGGCACGTTGCAGAGCCCTGTGGGAAACCCTCGTGGGAAAGCATCGACGGAAAGCCACAGATCGCTTGATCCACGTGACGGGAGGCGTGACAATGCTGCTATAGCTCGGGAGGAAAGCGCACGTCCATGCCCCCACTCGAGACGAGGACTGACTCCCCTGGGGAGACTCCAGAAATACCCCAAGGTCCATGTCAGCACCGGACAGGAATTCTCAGTTTCCGGCCCCGACTTCACAGAAGGTCTTAGGCCCCGGGATCGAAGGGAGAGGAATCCCGAAATGCCACCTTGGAACTCGCCTGGGGACTGGCCTCTCCTGAGGCCACCAGAGCGGGTCCCTGAGGTCCCCGTCGTAACTCGAGAACACCTGCCGCAACTCGTGAAAATCCGGGATGTTCTCCCCTCCAGGCGAGATGAGGCCCATTTCCGCTGAGGCGTCTCGAGGCTAATCAGACCTTACATCTGGAACTTCGAAAGGGTCCTTCACACCCTTGCTGCAACTCAAGAAGTTCCCAGACATACCCGTCTCCCCTCGAGAGGAAGCACGAGGGTCCCGCCCACATCCAGAGGAGCCCCGTTTTCGCCTCGTAGCTCGAGATGAGGGACCCGGTCCCTGCTTCGTCAGGAAAGAATGCCCTTCTTTCCCGACGCATCTCAAGAGGAGGCGCTCTCAACAGGAAAGGCGAGAGGAACTCCAGGTTCGTGTAAGCATTCCAAGAGTCCCCCAGATGTCTCAGCCCATTCCAAAGGAACCTCTATTCCCTGCACTGGCTCGTCCTTCACGCCAAGGATCGACTCACACCACGGTTGCACTTGGAACAGCCCTGTGGGAAAGCCTCGTGGAACGCCTCGATGGAAAGCAACAGATCCCTTGATCCACGTGATGGGAAGTGTGACACTGCTGCTGCAGCTCGGGAGGAAAGCGCACATGCATGCCCCTACTCGAGATGAGGCCTAACTCCCCTGGGGAGACTCCAGAAGTACCCTAAGATCCATGTCGTCACTGGATAGGAATCCTCAGCTTCCGGCCCCGACTCCACACAAGGTCTTAGGTCCTGGCATCGAAGGGAAAGGAATCCCGAGAGGCCCTCTAGCAACTCGCATGGGGACTGGCCTTTCCTGAGGTCACCTGAGTGGATCCCTGAGGTTCCCGTCGTAACTCGAGAACACCTGCCGCAACTCGAGAAAATCCAGGAGGTTCTCCCCTCCAGGCGAGATGAGGCCCATTTCCGCTGAGGCGTCTCGAGGCTAATCACACCTAAACTCTTGAACTTCGAAAGTGTCCTTCACAGCCTAGCTGCAACTCAAGAAGTTTCCCGACATACCCGTCTCCACTCGAGAGGAAGCACGAGGGTCCCGCCCACATCGAGAGGAACCCCGTTCCCGCCTCGTAGCTCGAGATGACGGATCCTGTCCCTGCATCGTCTGGAGAGAATTCCCATCGTTCCCGTCGCATCTCAAGCGGACGCGCTCTCAACAGGATAGGCCAGAGGAACTCCAGGGTCTTGCCACCATTCCAAGAGTCCCCCAGATGTCGCAGTCCATTCCAGAGGAACCTCTTTTCCCTGCACTGGCTCGTCTTTCACGCTGAGGATTGACTGACACCACGGTTGCACGTGGCACAGCCCTGTGGGAAATCCTCCTGGGAAAGCCTCGAGGGAGAGCCACAGATCCCTTGATCCACGTGACGGGAAGCGTGACACTGCTGATACAGCTCGGGAGGAAAGCGCACGTACATGCCCCCACTCGTGATGAGGCCTGACTCCCCTGGGGAGACTACAGTAGTAGCCCAAGATCCATGTCCGCACTGGAGAGGAAACCTCAGCTTCCGGCCCCGACTCCGCACAAGGTCTTAGACCCCGGCCTCGACAGGTGGGGAATTCTTAGAGGCCCCGTAGCAACTCGCCTGGGGATTGGCCTTGCTGACGCCACTGAAGCGGGTCCCTGAGGTCCCCGTCGTAACTCGAGAACACCTGCCGCAACTCGAGAAAATCCAGGAGGTTCTCCCCTCCAGGCGAGATGAGGCCCTTTTCCGCTGAGGCGTCTGGAGGCTAATCACACCTAAACTCTGGAACTTCGACAGGGTCCTTCACACTCTTGCTGCAACTCATGAAGTTTCCCGACATACCCGTCTCCACTCGAGAGGAAGCACGAGGGTCCCGCCCACATCCAGAGGATCCCCGTTTCCACCTCGTAGGTAAAGATGAGGGATCCTTTCCCTGCTTCGTTGGGAAAGAATTCCCGGCATTCCCATCGCATCTGAAGAGGAGGCCCTCTCAACAGGAAAGGCAAGAGGAACTCCAGTGTCGTGCCACCATTCCAAGAGTCCCCTAGATGTCTCAGTCCATTCCAGAGGAACCTCTTTTCCCTTCACAAGCTCGTATCTCACGCTGAGGGTCGACTCACACCCCGGTGGCACATGGCACATCCCTGTGGGAAATCCTCGTGGGAAAGCCTCGAAGGAAAGCCACAGATCCCTTGATCCACGTGACGGGAAGCGTGACACTGTTGCGACAGCTCGGGAGGAAAGCGCACGTGCATGCCCCCCTGGGAAAGAGGCCTAACTCCCCTGGGGAGACTCCAGAAGAACCCCAAGGTCCATGTCAGCACTGGAGAGGAAGCCTCAGGTTTCGGCCCCGATTCCACACAAGGTCTTAGGCCCCGACATCGACGGGAGAGGAATCCCGAAATGCCCCCTAGCAACTCGCATGGGGACTGGCCTCTTCTGAGGACACCTTAGCGGGTCCCTGACGTCCCCGTCGTAACTCGAGAACACCTGCCGCAACTCGAGAAAATGCAGGAGGTTCTCCCCTCCAGGCGAGATGCGGCCATTTCTGCTGAGGCGTCTCGAGGCTAATCACACCTAACCTCTGGAACTTCGAAAGGGTCCTTCACACCCTTGCTGCAACTCAAGAAATTCCCCGACATACCTGTCTCCACTCGAGACGAAACACGAGGGTCCCGCCCACATCCAGAGGAGCCCCGTTTCCGCCTCGTAGCTCGAGATGAGGGATTCATTCCCTGATTCGTCGGGAAAGAATTCCCGGCGTTCCCATCGCATCTCAAGAGGAGGCGCTCTCAACAGGAAAGGAGAGAGGAACTCCAGGTTCTGGTCACCACTCCAAGAGTCCCACAGATGTCTCAGTCCATTCCAGAGGAAACTCTGTTCCCTGCACTGGCTCGTCTTTCACGTCGAGGATGGACTCACACCACGGTGGCACGTGGCACAGCCCTGTGGGAAATCCTCGTGGGAAAGCCTCGAGGGAAAGCCACAGATCCTTTGATCCACGAGACGGGAAGCGTAACACTGCTGCTCCAGATCGGGAGGAAAGCGCACGTGCGTGCCCCCACTGGGAATGAGGACTGACTCCCCTGGGGAGACTCCAGAAGCACCCCAAGATCCATGTAAACACTGGAGAGGAATCCTCAGGTTTCGGCACCGATTCCACAGCAGGTCTTAGCCCCGGCATCGACGGGAGAGGTATCCCGAAATGCCCCCTAGCAACTCGAACGGGGAGTGGCCTCTTCTGAGGCCACCAGAGCGGGTCCCTGAGGTCCCCGTCGTAACTCGAGAACACCTACCGCAACTCGAGAAAATCCAGAAGGTTCTCCCCTCCAGGCGAGATGCGGCCCATTTCCTCTGAGGCGTCTCTAGGCTAATCACACCTAACCTCTGGAACGTCGAAAGGGTCCTTCACACCCTTGGTGCAAATCAGGAAGTTCCCCGAAATAGCCGTATCCACTCGAGAGGAAGGACGAGGGTCCCGCCCACATCCAGAGGAGCCCCGTTTCCGCCTCGTACCTCGAGATGAGCGATCCTTTCCCTGCTTCGTCGGGAAAGAATTCCCAGCGTTACCGTCGCATCTCAAGAGGAAGCGCTCTCAACAGGAAAGGCCAAAGGAACTCCAGGGTCGTGCCACCATTCCAAGAGTCCCCCAGATGTCTCAGTCGATTTCAGAGGAACCTCTTTTCCCTTCACTGTCTCGTCTTACACACCGAGGATCGACTTACACCACGGTGGCACGTTGCACAGCATATGGGAAAGCCTCGTGGGAAAGCCTCGACGGAAAGCCACAGATCCCTTGATACACGTGACGGGAAACGTGACACTGCTGCTACAGCTCGGGAGTAGAGCGAACGTGCATGCCCCCATTCGTGACGAGGACTGACTCCCCTGGGGAGACTCCAGAAGTACCCCCAAGATCCATGTCGGCACTGGAGAGGAATCCTCAGATTTCGGCCTCGACTCCACACAAGGTCTTAGGCCCCGGCATCGTCCGGAGAGGAATCCCGAGATGTCCCCCAGCAACTCGCTTGGTGATTGGCCTTTCCTGAGGCCACCAGAGCGGGTCCCTGAGGTCCCCTACGTAAGTCGAGAACACCTGCCGCAACCTGAGAAAATCCAGGAGGTTCTCCCCACCAGGAGAGATGAGGCCCATTTCCGCTGAGGCGCCTCGAGGCTAATCCCACCTCACCTCTGGAACTTCGAAAGGGTCCTTTACACGTTTGCAACTCAAGAAGTTCCCCGACATACCGGTCTCCACTCGAGAGGAAGCACGAGGGTCCCGCCCACATGAAGAGTAGCCCCGTGTCCGCCTCGTAGATCGAGATGAGGGATCCTTTCCCTGCTTCGTCAGGAAAGAATTCCCAGCGTTAACGTCGCATCTCAAGAGGAGGCGCTCTCAACAGGAAAGGCGAGAGGAACTCCAGGGTCGTACCCACCATTCCAAGAGTCCCCGAGGTGTCTCAGTCCATTCCAGAGGAACCTCTTTTCCCTTCCCTGGCTCGTCTTTCACGCCGAGGATCGAATCACAACACGGTGGCACGTTGCAGAGCCCTGTGGGAAACCCTCGTGGGAAAGCATCGACGGAAAGCCACAGATCGCTTGATCCACGTGACGGGAGGCGTGACAATGCTGCTATAGCTCGGGAGGAAAGCGCACGTCCATGCCCCCACTCGAGACGAGGACTGACTCCCCTGGGGAGACTCCAGAAATACCCCAAGGTCCATGTCAGCACCGGACAGGAATTCTCAGTTTCCGGCCCCGACTTCACAGAAGGTCTTAGGCCCCGGGATCGAAGGGAGAGGAATCCCGAAATGCCACCTTGGAACTCGCATGGGGACTGGCCTCTCCTGAGGCCACCAGAGCGGGTCCCTGAGGTCCCCGTCGTAACTCGAGAACACCTGCCGCAACTCGTGAAAATCCGGGATGTTCTCCCCTCCAGGCGAGATGAGGCCCATTTCCGCTGAGGCGTCTCGAGGCTAATCAGACCTTACATCTGGAACTTCGAAAGGGTCCTTCACACCCTTGCTGCAACTCAAGAAGTTCCCCGACATACCCGTCTCCCCTCGAGAGGAAGCACGAGGGTCCCGCCCACATCCAGAGGAGCCCCGTTTTCGCCTCGTAGCTCGAGATGAGGGACCCGGTCCCTGCTTCGTCAGGAAAGAATGCCCTTCTTTCCCGACGCATCTCAAGAGGAGGCGCTCTCAACAGGAAAGGCGAGAGGAACTCCAGGTTCGTGTAAGCATTCCAAGAGTCCCCCAGATGTCTCAGCCCATTCCAAAGGAACCTCTATTCCCTGCACTGGCTCGTCCTTCACGCCAAGGATCGACTCACACCACGGTTGCACTTGGAACAGCCCTGTGGGAAAGCCTCGTGGAACGCCTCGATGGAAAGCAACAGATCCCTTGATCCACGTGATGGGAAGTGTGACACTGCTGCTGCAGCTCGGGAGGAAAGCGCACATGCATGCCCCTACTCGAGATGAGGCCTAACTCCCCTGGGGAGACTCCAGAAGTACCCTAAGATCCATGTCGTCACTGGATAGGAATCCTCAGCTTCCGGCCCCGACTCCACACAAGGTCTTAGGTCCTGGCATCGAAGGGAAAGGAATCCCGAGAGGCCCTCTAGCAACTCGCATGGGGACTGGCCTTTCCTGAGGTCACCTGAGTGGATCCCTGAGGTTCCCGTCGTAACTCGACAACACCTGCCGCAACTCGAGAAAATCCAGGAGGTTCTCCCCTCCAGGCGAGATGAGGCCCATTTCCGCTGAGGCGTCTCGAGGCTAATCACACCTAAACTCTTGAACTTCGAAAGTGTCCTTCACAGCCTAGCTGCAACTCAAGAAGTTTCCCGACATACCCGTCTCCACTCGAGAGGAAGCACGAGGGTCCCGCCCACATCGAGAGGAACCCCGTTCCCGCCTCGTAGCTCGAGATGACGGATCCTGTCCCTGCATCGTCTGGAGAGAATTCCCATCGTTCCCGTCGCATCTCAAGAGGACGCGCTCTCAACAGGATAGGCCAGAGGAACTCCAGGGTCTTGCCACCATTCCAAGAGTCCCCCAGATGTCGCAGTCCATTCCAGAGGAACCTCTTTTCCCTGCACTGGCTCGTCTTTCACGCTGAGGATTGACTGACACCACGGTTGCACGTGGCACAGCCCTGTGGGAAATCCTCCTGGGAAAGCCTCGAGGGAGAGCCACAGATCCCTTGATCCACGTGACGGGAAGCGTGACACTGCTGATACAGCTCGGGAGGAAAGCGCACGTACATGCCCCCACTCGTGATGAGGCCTGACTCCCCTGGGGAGACTACAGTAGTAGCCCAAGATCCATGTCCGCACTGGAGAGGAAACCTCAGCTTCCGGCCCCGACTCCGCACAAGGTCTTAGACCCCGGCCTCGACAGGTGGGGAATTCTTAGAGGCCCCGTAGCAACTCGCCTGGGGATTGGCCTTGCTGACGCCACTGAAGCGGGTCCCTGAGGTCCCCGTCGTAACTCGAGAACACCTGCCGCAACTCGAGAAAATCCAGGAGGTTCTCCCCTCCAGGCGAGATGAGGCCCTTTTCCGCTGAGGCGTCTGGAGGCTAATCACACCTAAACTCTGGAACTTCGACAGGGTCCTTCACACTCTTGCTGCAACTCATGAAGTTTCCCGACATACCCGTCTCCACTCGAGAGGAAGCACGAGGGTCCCGCCCACATCCAGAGGATCCCCGTTTCCACCTCGTAGGTAAAGATGAGGGATCCTTTCCCTGCTTCGTTGGGAAAGAATTCCCGGCATTCCCATCGCATCTGAAGAGGAGGCCCTCTCAACAGGAAAGGCAAGAGGAACTCCAGTGTCGTGCCACCATTCCAAGAGTCCCCTAGATGTCTCAGTCCATTCCAGAGGAACCTCTTTTCCCTTCACAAGCTCGTATCTCACGCTGAGGGTCGACTCACACCCCGGTGGCACATGGCACATCCCTGTGGGAAATCCTCGTGGGAAAGCCTCGAAGGAAAGCCACAGATCCCTTGATCCACGTGACGGGAAGCGTGACACTGTTGCGACAGCTCGGGAGGAAAGCGCACGTGCATGCCCCCCTGGGAAAGAGGCCTAACTCCCCTGGGGAGACTCCAGAAGAACCCCAAGGTCCATGTCAGCACTGGAGAGGAAGCCTCAGGTTTCGGCCCCGATTCCACACAAGGTCTTAGGCCCCGACATCGACGGGAGAGGAATCCCGAAATGCCCCCTAGCAACTCGCATGGGGACTGGCCTCTTCTGAGGACACCTTAGCGGGTCCCTGACGTCCCCGTCGTAACTCGAGAACACCTGCCGCAACTCGAGAAAATGCAGGAGGTTCTCCCCTCCAGGCGAGATGCGGCCATTTCTGCTGAGGCGTCTCGAGGCTAATCACACCTAACCTCTGGAACTTCGAAAGGGTCCTTCACACCCTTGCTGCAACTCAAGAAATTCCCCGACATACCTGTCTCCACTCGAGACGAAACACGAGGGTCCCGCCCACATCCAGAGGAGCCCCGTTTCCGCCTCGTAGCTCGAGATGAGGGATTCATTCCCTGATTCGTCGGGAAAGAATTCCCGGCGTTCCCATCGCATCTCAAGAGGAGGCGCTCTCAACAGGAAAGGAGAGAGGAACTCCAGGTTCTGGTCACCACTCCAAGAGTCCCACAGATGTCTCAGTCCATTCCAGAGGAAACTCTGTTCCCTGCACTGGCTCGTCTTTCACGTCGAGGATGGACTCACACCACGGTGGCACGTGGCACAGCCCTGTGGGAAATCCTCGTGGGAAAGCCTCGAGGGAAAGCCACAGATCCTTTGATCCACGAGACGGGAAGCGTAACACTGCTGCTCCAGATCGGGAGGAAAGCGCACGTGCGTGCCCCCACTGGGAATGAGGACTGACTCCCCTGGGGAGACTCCAGAAGCACCCCAAGATCCATGTCAACACTGGAGAGGAATCCTCAGGTTTCGGCACCGATTCCACAGCAGGTCTTAGCCCCGGCATCGACGGGAGAGGTATCCCGAAATGCCCCCTAGCAACTCGAACGGGGAGTGGCCTCTTCTGAGGCCACCAGAGCGGGTCCCTGAGGTCCCCGTCGTAACTCGAGAACACCTACCGCAACTCGAGAAAATCCAGAAGGTTCTCCCCTCCAGGCGAGATGCGGCCCATTTCCTCTGAGGCGTCTCTAGGCTAATCACACCTAACCTCTGGAACGTCGAAAGGGTCCTTCACACCCTTGGTGCAAATCAGGAAGTTCCCCGAAATAGCCGTATCCACTCGAGAGGAAGGACGAGGGTCCCGCCCACATCCAGAGGAGCCCCGTTTCCGCCTCGTACCTCGAGATGAGCGATCCTTTCCCTGCTTCGTCGGGAAAGTATTCCCAGCGTTACCGTCGCATCTCAAGAGGAAGCGCTCTCAACAGGAAAGGCCAAAGGAACTCCAGGGTCGTGCCACCATTCCAAGAGTCCCCCAGATGTCTCAGTCGATTTCAGAGGAACCTCTTTTCCCTTCACTGTCTCGTCTTACACACCGAGGATCGACTTACACCACGGTGGCACGTTGCACAGCATATGGGAAAGCCTCGTGGGAAAGCCTCGACGGAAAGCCACAGATCCCTTGATACACGTGACGGGAAACGTGACACTGCTGCTACAGCTCGGGAGTAGAGCGAACGTGCATGCCCCCATTCGTGACGAGGACTGACTCCCCTGGGGAGACTCCAGAAGTACCCCCAAGATCCATGTCGGCACTGGAGAGGAATCCTCAGATTTCGGCCTCGACTCCACACAAGGTCTTAGGCCCCGGCATCGTCCGGAGAGGAATCCCGAGATGTCCCCCAGCAACTCGCTTGGTGATTGGCCTTTCCTGAGGCCACCAGAGCGGGTCCCTGAGGTCCCCTACGTAAGTCGAGAACACCTGCCGCAACCTGAGAAAATCCAGGAGGTTCTCCCCACCAGGAGAGATGAGGCCCATTTCCGCTGAGGCGCCTCGAGGCTAATCCCACCTCACCTCTGGAACTTCGAAAGGGTCCTTTACACGTTTGCAACTCAAGAAGTTCCCCGACATACCGGTCTCCACTCGAGAGGAAGCACGAGGGTCCCGCCCACATGAAGAGTAGCCCCGTGTCCGCCTCGTAGATCGAGATGAGGGATCCTTTCCCTGCTTCGTCAGGAAAGAATTCCCAGCGTTAACGTCGCATCTCAAGAGGAGGCGCTCTCAACAGGAAAGGCGAGAGGAACTCCAGGGTCGTACCCACCATTCCAAGAGTCCCCGAGGTGTCTCAGTCCATTCCAGAGGAACCTCTTTTCCCTTCCCTGGCTCGTCTTTCACGCCGAGGATCGAATCACAACACGGTGGCACGTTGCAGAGCCCTGTGGGAAACCCTCGTGGGAAAGCATCGACGGAAAGCCACAGATCGCTTGATCCACGTGACGGGAGGCGTGACAATGCTGCTATAGCTCGGGAGGAAAGCGCACGTCCATGCCCCCACTCGAGACGAGGACTGACTCCCCTGGGGAGACTCCAGAAATACCCCAAGGTCCATGTCAGCACCGGACAGGAATTCTCAGTTTCCGGCCCCGACTTCACAGAAGGTCTTAGGCCCCGGGATCGAAGGGAGAGGAATCCCGAAATGCCACCTTGGAACTCGCCTGGGGACTGGCCTCTCCTGAGGCCACCAGAGCGGGTCCCTGAGGTCCCCCTCGTAACTCGAGAACACCTGCCGCAACTCGTGAAAATCCGGGATGTTCTCCCCTCCAGGCGAGATGAGGCCCATTTCCGCTGAGGCGTCTCGAGGCTAATCAGACCTTACATCTGGAACTTCGAAAGGGTCCTTCACACCCTTGCTGCAACTCAAGAAGTTCCCCGACATACCCGTCTCCCCTCGAGAGGAAGCACGAGGGTCCCGCCCACATCCAGAGGAGCCCCGTTTTCGCCTCGTAGCTCGAGATGAGGGACCCGGTCCCTGCTTCGTCAGGAAAGAATGCCCTTCTTTCCCGACGCATCTCAAGAGGAGGCGCTCTCAACAGGAAAGGCGAGAGGAACTCCAGGTTCGTGTAAGCATTCCAAGAGTCCCCCAGATGTCTCAGCCCATTCCAAAGGAACCTCTATTCCCTGCACTGGCTCGTCCTTCACGCCAAGGATCGACTCACACCACGGTTGCACTTGGAACAGCCCTGTGGGAAAGCCTCGTGGAACGCCTCGATGGAAAGCAACAGATCCCTTGATCCACGTGATGGGAAGTGTGACACTGCTGCTGCAGCTCGGGAGGAAAGCGCACATGCATGCCCCTACTCGAGATGAGGCCTAACTCCCCTGGGGAGACTCCAGAAGTACCCTAAGATCCATGTCGTCACTGGATAGGAATCCTCAGCTTCCGGCCCCGACTCCACACAAGGTCTTAGGTCCTGGCATCGAAGGGAAAGGAATCCCGAGAGGCCCTCTAGCAACTCGCATGGGGACTGGCCTTTCCTGAGGTCACCTGAGTGGATCCCTGAGGTTCCCGTCGTAACTCGACAACACCTGCCGCAACTCGAGAAAATCCAGGAGGTTCTCCCCTCCAGGCGAGATGAGGCCCATTTCCGCTGAGGCGTCTCGAGGCTAATCACACCTAAACTCTTGAACTTCGAAAGTGTCCTTCACAGCCTAGCTGCAACTCAAGAAGTTTCCCGACATACCCGTCTCCACTCGAGAGGAAGCACGAGGGTCCCGCCCACATCGAGAGGAACCCCGTTCCCGCCTCGTAGCTCGAGATGACGGATCCTGTCCCTGCATCGTCTGGAGAGAATTCCCATCGTTCCCGTCGCATCTCAAGAGGACGCGCTCTCAACAGGATAGGCCAGAGGAACTCCAGGGTCTTGCCACCATTCCAAGAGTCCCCCAGATGTCTCAGTCCATTCCAGAGGAACCTCTTTTCCCTGCACTGGCTCGTCTTTCACGCTGAGGATTGACTGACACCACGGTTGCACGTGGCACAGCCCTGTGGGAAATCCTCCTGGGAAATCCTCGAGGGAGAGCCACAGATCCCTTGATCCACGTGACGGGAAGCGTGACACTGCTGATACAGCTCGGGAGGAAAGCGAACGTACATGCCCCCACTCGTGATGAGGCCTGACTCCCCTGGGGAGACTACAGTAGTAGCCCAAGATCCATGTCCGCACTGGAGAGGAAACCTCAGCTTCCGGCCCCGATTCCGCACAAGGTCTTAGACCCCGGCCTCGACAGGTGGGGAATTCTTAGAGGCCCCGTAGCAACTCGCCTGGGGACTGGCCTCTCCTGAGGCCACC